>NC_072408.2:115245000-115575000 GCF_028858775.2 Pan troglodytes | reverse complement strand
CCTCAGCCTCCCGAGTAGCTGGGACTACAGGCATGCACCACCACGCACAGCTAATTTTTGTATTTTTAGTAGAGATGAGGTTTCACCATGTTGGCCAGGATGGTCTTGATCTCTTGACCTCGTGATCCGCCCACCTCGGACTCCCAAAGTGCTGGGATTACAGGCATGAGCCACCACACCCGGCCTAAATTGATGGGCCTTGGTGACTGGTGAAGGATGAGGGAAGCACCTCGTCTGGCTTGGGCAGCTGAGTGGACAGTGGGGTGTTTCCTGAAATGGGAACCCAGGAGGGAAGTCAGGTGTCAGGACGGGGATAAGCTCCCACCTGAGGGGCCTGTGGAACTGCCACATGGAGATGGCCACTGGCTGCTCGGCCCTGGAGGTGTGGGCCCAGCAGATTTGGGACTGCATGGGCCTGCCCAGGAGAGAATGAAACGGCAAGAAGAAGGGGCGGGGGAGGGCCCTGGGGACACGAACATTGGAGAGGTGGCCAGAGGGAGAAAGAGTGAAGGCGGCAGAGAGCAGTGCCGTGTCAGGGTCACCAGGCAGGCCTGCAAACCCGGACTAGGAGGCCCTGGATCCAGCCCTAGGAATTTGTCCTTGGAAAGAGAAGATTCAGGGTGGGGAGAGAGAAAGAGCCAAAGCAGAAGCGAGGAGGGGGAGGCAGCAAGTGGGCTACAACTCTCGAAAAGTTTGTTGGTGAAGGGGTTAAGACTGGTACTGAAGGTTGATGCAAGGTTATGGGAGATAATTTTTCCCTTGAGATGGAAAAGATTTGACCTTGTTCCCAGGTTAACAGAAAATGTGTGTGTGTCGGGGGTGTTGCCTAAGGGAAAGATCAGCTCATAAATGGTATTTGTAACATGCTTGTAGGCTGAGGTGGCTCACACCTGTAATCTCAGCACTTTGGGAGGCCATGGTGGGAGGATCACTTGAGTCCAGGAATTCGAGACCAGCCTGAGCAACAGGGTGAAACCACTTCTCTACAAAAAATACAAAAGTGTCATGGCACACATCTGCAGTCCCAGCTACTCAGGAGGCTGAGGCAGGAGGATCACTTGAACCCAGAAGGTCCAGGCAGCAGTGAGCCATGATCGTGCCACTACACTCCAGCCTGAGCAACAGAGTGAGACTCTGTCTCAAAAAGAAAAAAAAAACGACCAACCAACCAACCAACAAAAACCCAGCATGCTTGAGAGTGTGCACCAGTTCGTACAGTGATCTTCTGAATATTCCAGTGAGATAGATCTTCTTATTTATCCCCATTTCAGAGATGAAGAAACTGAGGCCCAGCGTGGCTCAGCAGTTTCCCCATAGTCACACTGGGCAGCTTTTGATAATGTGCACAAAGACTTCATCCAGGCCAGCAGGGTCTGGTTTTGAATCTGGTTCCTTAGGCTCTGCTCCCGGATTAGTCCCCATGCTTTTCCTCCTTTCTATTTTGCTATTGTTGTTGTTTTGTTTTTTTGTTGTTTTTAGACAGACTCTTGCTCTGTCACCCAGGCTGCAGTGCAGTGGTGAGATCTCTGCTCACCGCAACCTCTGCCTTCCGGGCTCAAGTGATTCTCCTGCCTCAGCCTCTCGAGTAGCTGGGATTACAGGTATTTGCCACCATGCCTGGCAAATTTTTTTTGTATTTTTAATAGAGACAGGGGTTTTGCCATGTTGGCCAGGCTGGTCTAGAACCCCTGACCTCGAGTGATCCGCCCACCTTGACCTCCCAAAGTGCTGGGATTACAGGTGTGAGCCACCACGCCTGGCTTTTTCCGCCTTTCTGGATAAACAAACCACAAAGTGACTAGGTGCAGTGGCTCATGCCTGTAATCCCAGCACTTTAGGAGGCTGAGGCAGGTGGATCACTCGAGGTCAGGGGTTTGAGATCAGCCTGGCCAGCACGGTGAAACCCCATCTCTACCAAAAATACAAAAATCAGCCGGGTGTGATGGCACACGCCTGTAATCCCAGCTACTCGGGAGGCTGAGACAGGGGAATTGCTTGAACCTAGGAGGCAGAGGTTGCAGTGAGCCGAGATTGTGCCACTGTACTCCAGCCTGGGCGACAGAGCAAGACTCCATGTCAAAAACAACAACAACAACAACAACAAAAACAAAACAAAACCACGAAGTGATAAAAAAGAAGCACCAAAATTCCCAAGTGGAAATAATTTAGCCAGAGAGCATGAGCAAGGGAAGCCGCTCACAGTACTGCGGTATTTTCAGATTTACAATGTTTACATCCTGCCATCATCTCCTTCCCCAATAAGATGTCTTCTGAATTTGCAATAATATAATAATTATGGCAACTATTTTTAATGCTCTTATTAGATTATATACCTTGCTAAGCATTTTTTTTTTTTTTGAGGTGGAGTCTCGCTCTGTCACCCAGGCCGGAGTGCAGTGGCGCAATCTCGGCTCACTGCAAGCTCCGCCTCCCGGGTTCAAGCCATTCTCCTGCCTCAGCCTCCCGAGTAGTTGGGACTACAGGCACCCGCCACCACGCCTGGCTAATTTTTTGTGTTTTTAGTAGAGATGGGGTTTCACCATGTTAGCCAGGATGGTCTCGATTTCCTGACCTCATGATCCTCCCACCTCGGCCTCCCAAAGTGCTGGGATTACAGGCGTGAGCCACTGCGCCCAGCATACCTTGCTAAGCATTTAAATGATATCTAATTAACTCTCGCAGCAACCATGAGAGGTAGGCCATATTACTCTTTCCTTTTTAAGTTAGCAAATGGGGGCACAGAGAGGTGAAGTGACTTGCCCAGGGCCACACAGTACATCTTTGGCAGAGATGGAAGTCAAAGCAGGGTCTGTTTGTCACCACAGCTTGTGCCCATCTGTCAAACTACTTTATTAGTGTTAAAATCATAGCAGAAAGTCTTGTTATTCTGTCACATCCGGCTTGCTGACTGAGGTGGGGGGAAAGTTAGCATCCCATTCTATCAGCTGATCAGCCTGTTCTTCCTTAGGGATATAATTGTCCTAAACCCCAGAAAAGGATGCTATTGGGTCTGCAGGGACTGCAGCAGTCTGGCCGGAAGAAACCTGTATTTTCGGCTGGCTGCAATGGCTCATGCCTATAATCCCAGCACTTTGGGAGGCCAAGGCAGGCGGATCACTGGAGGTCAGGAGTTTGAGACCAGCCTGACCAACATGGTGAAACCCTGTCTCTACTAAAAATACAAAACTTAGCCAGGCGTGGTGGCAGGCACCTGTAATCCCAGGTGCTCGGGAGGCTGAGGCACAAGAATCACTTGAACCTGGGAGGTAGAGGTTGCAGTGAGCCGAGATCCTACCACTGCATTCTAGCCTGGGCAGCAGAGTGAGACTCCATCTAAGAAAGAAAGGAAAGAAAGAAAGAAAAAAGAAAGAGAGAGAAAGAGAAAGAAAAGAAGGAAGGAAAGACAAACCTGTATTTTCATCTGCAAAAAGCTTTTTGAAACTTAGGAGCCTTAGGGAAACAGGGACAGATGGAGCCATATATTTCTTCCAGAAATGGTCTCCTTTTCTTTGCAATCCCTGGATAACGAATGTGCTGAGGTCAAGAAAAATGGCTGGTGATTTCCCACTGAACTGGGGGAGGGGAATAAGGAAGAGGATGAACACCTGTTTCTCATCAACAGGAGAAGGGGTAGCCCATGGCTCGCCCTTCCTTCCTTCCCTCCCTCCCTCCCTCCCTCCCTCCCTCTCTTCCTTCCTTCCTTCCTTCCCTCCTTCCATCTCACTCTGTCACCCTGGCTGGAGTGCAGTGGCACGATCTCAGCTCACTGCAACCTCTGCCTCCCAGGTTCAAGCAATTCTCCTGCCTCAGCCTCCTCCCGAGTAGCTGGGATTACAGGCACCTGCCACCATGCCCGGCTAATTTTTGTATTTTTAGTAGAGACGGGCTTCACCATGTTGGCCAGGATGGTCTCGATCTCCTGACCTCGTGATCCACCTGCCTCAGGCTCCCAAAGTGCTGGGATTACAGGTGTGAGCCACCGTGCCTGGCCTCCCATGGTCTTTCCTTGTCTGGAGTGCTCAGTGTCCTAATTGGTGTAGGTGACAGAGAGGATTAGAGAGGTGGATGAGAGTCAATCCCTGGCATCTAGCTGGACAGGCTATTGCTTAGGATCAAACCCCATTGGTGGCTGCTAAGCCTCTGATTTGAAAAGACACAGTTTGGTTAAAGGGATGTTTTAGTCATGTGGTAGTGGGTATTCAGAAGCTAAAGTGCCCAGCTTCCATTTTCTTTCTTTTTTTTTTTTTTTTTTTTGAGATGAAGTCTTTCTTTGTCACCCAGGCTGGAATGCAGTGGTGTGATCTTGGCTCACTGCAACCTCCGCCTCCTGGGTTCAAGCAATTCTCCTGCCTCAGCCTCCTGAGTAGCTAGGATTACAGACACGCGCCACAATGTCCAGCTAATTTTTGTATTTTTAGTAGAAACGGGGCTTTACCATGTTGGTCAGGCTGATTTTGAACTCCTGATATCAAGTGATCGCCCACCTCAGCCTCCCGAAGTGCTGGGATTACAGGCTTGGGCCACCGCGCCCGGCCCCCCAGATTCCATTCTCTAGGGGGTTAAGGAGAACGCAACTGTGGCAGAATAGATTTTAAGAACCTACTTCTTTCCTTCCTGCATTTGGTCCCACACTGGGACTCCGTGAGCCTCAGTTTTCTACATATACTACTCAATCGCATGCCCAGCCACAGAAATAATCGTTGCTCAAAGTGTGGTGGTGTCTTCCCGGTCCTTTATCTGGACATCTGCATGGATATATCCATTATTCCATTGCATGGCTGTGCTGGAGTTAACTCAGCCAATCTCATATAGATGTCTCAAATTTCTTACTATTAGAAATAATGCTGTAATGAACATCTTTGTGCCTAAAACGTTGGTAGTACCTGCTGTTCATCCTTAGGCCGGATTCTCAGAACTGGCAATGTACCTCCAAGATGGCCCCAACAACCCATGTCTTCTCGTACTCATGCCTGCTATGCACCAAATGCTTGTGTGTCTTCTCATTGAAGCCCTAACCCCTAATGTGGTGGATTTGGAGGTAATTGGGTTTGAGGAGGTCATAAGGATAGAGTCCCCATGATGGAATTAGTTTCCTTGTAAGAGGCTGAAGAGGCCAGAGCTCACTCTCTCCACCATGTGAGGACAAAATGAGAAGGCGGCCATCTGTACACCAGGAAGAGGTCCCTCACCAGAACCCAACCATGCTGGCACCTTGATCTCAAACTTCCATGTTCCAAAGCTGGGAGCAATAAATTCCTGTTGTTTAAGCCATTCAGCCTGCAATATTCTGTTATGGCAGCTACAAATGACTAAGACACTGCCTCCGTGCAGTTGCCTTCCACCCTGAACCAGGCTAGCCCAAGTAGACAATAGAATATGGCAGAAGCGGCCAGGCACAGTGGCTTACGCCTGTAATCCCAACACTTTGGGAGGCTGACTTGGGCAGATCACCTGAGGTCGGGAGTTCCAGACCAGCCTGACCAACATGGAGAAACCCCATCTCTACTAAAAATACAAAATTAGCCGGGTGTGGTGGCACGTGCCTGTAATCCCAGCTACTCAGGAGGCTGAGGCAGGGGAATCGCTTGAACCTGGGAGGTGCAGGTTGCGGTGAGCCGAGATCGTGCCATCGCACTCCAGCGTGGGCAACAAGAGCGAAACTCCGTCTCAAAAAAAAAAAGAAAAAAAAAAGAAAAAAAAAGAATATAGCAGAAGTGACCCCGTGTGACTTTCAAGGCTGGGTCATTAAAGGCATTGCAGCTTCTCCCTTGAGTTTCTTGAATCGCTCAATCTGTGAGAAGCCAGCTGCCGTGCTGAGGACACCCCAACAGCCTGTGGAGACGCCCACCTGACAAGGAGCTGAGGCTTCCTGCCAACAGCCAGCACCGGTTTGTCAGCCATGTGGGTGAAACGCCTTGGAAGTGGATGTGAGATCTCAGTCAAGCCTTCATCCGATTGCAGACTCATGAGAGACCCCCAACCGGAGCCACACAGCCAGGCTGCTCCCAAATTCCTAACCCACAGGAGATAAGAGGTAATCAATGACTTTGGTGTTTTAGGCCAATATGTTCTGAGTGATTTGTCCCATAGCAGTGGAGCTAATAATACTAGATCAAAGACCAGAGGATTCTTAAGATTCATGATCTAGAATTCCATTTTTTCTTCCCTTTTCTTTTATTTTCCTTTTTTTATTTTTAGATAGAATCTCGCTGTGGTTGCCCAGGCTGGAGTGCAGTGGTACGATCTCGGCTCACTGCAGCCTCTAACTCCTGGCCGGACTCAGATGATTCTCCCATGTTAACCTCCTGAGTAGCTGGGACTACAGTCATGTACCATCATGCCCGGCTAGTTTTTTGTATTTTTAGTAGAGATGGGGTTTCACCATGTCGCCCAGGCTGGTCTCGAACTCCTGGACTCAAGCAATCTGTCCGCCTTGACCTCCCAATGTGCTGGGATTACAAGTGTGAGCCACCACGCCCAGCCACTTCTCTTTTCATATCACCAGATTGTCAGTTATTTTTTTGTTTTCTCCTTTTGTGTTGTTATTGTTGTATTTGAGCAGGGTCTTGCTCTGTCACCCGTGGTGGAGTGCAGTGGCGTGATCATGGCTCACTGCAGCCTCAACCTCATGGGCTCAAGTGATCCTCCCATCTTGGCCTCCCAAAGTATTAGGCTTACAGGCTTGAGCTGCTGCACCTGGCAAGATTGTCAGTTCTTATTCTGACATGTAATTGGCCTGCATGATCTAAGGTGATCTCCTCATAGGAGTTCCTGTCAGCTCTGGGGACGTGGGATGTGTTTTCAAAGCCCCAAGTGTGACCAACAGCCCTTTCCTCGCTATTCCCATAGAAAGATTTGTTTTTTATTTGTGGCTGTGAACCTTCCAGGGCAGGATGTTCACAGTTTGTTACTTGTGCCCAGCTAAACCATGTAATAGCCAAAGCCGGGCAGCAGAGAAAGCTCAGCCTGTTATAAGTTAATTGCTCTTTGCTTTCTCTGGATCCTCAAAAGCTTTTAAAGGAGTGTAAGCAAAAACAGCTGGCTTGGGCCGGGGTGGCAGCTCATGCTTGCAATCCAGGCACTTTGGGAGGTTGAGGTGGGAGGATCGCTTGAGCCCAGGAATTTGAGACCATCCTGGGCAACATAGCAAGACCCCATCTCTGGAAACAAAACAAAACAAAACAAAACAAAAAAAACAGCTGGCTTATTAAATAATACTTCGGCTGAGCATGGTGGCTCACACTTGTAATCCCAGCACTTTTGGGAGGCTGAGGCAGGCAGATCACCTGGGTTCAGGAGTTCAAGACCAGCCTTGCCAACATGGTGAAATCCTGTCTCTACTAAAAATACATAAATTAAGGCCGGGCACAGTGGGTCTCACACCTGTAATCCCAACACTTTGGGAGGCCGAGGCGGGCAGATCATGAGGTCAGGAGTTCGAGACCAGCCTGACCAACACGGTGAAACCCCGTCTCTACTAAAAATACAAAAATTAGCCAGGCATGGTGGTGCACACCTGTAATCCCAGCTACTCAGGAGGCTGAGGCAGGAGAATCGCTTGAACCCGGGAGGCAGAGGTTGCAGTAAGCTGAGATCGCAGCACTGCACTCCAGCCTGGGCAACAGAGTGAGACTCCATCTCAAAAAAAAAAAAAAATACAAAAATTAGCTGGGCGTGGTGGTGTGCGACTGTAATCCCAGCTATTAGGGAGGCTGAGGTGGGAGAATTTCCTGAACCTGGGAGGCAGAGGCTGCAGTGAACCAAGATCGTGCTATTGGACTCCAGCCTGGGCAACAGAGTGAGACTGCATTTCAAAAAAAAAAAAAAAAAGAAAGAAAGAAAGAAGTAATACTTCATCAGAGGCCATACCACCAGAATAAGGGTTATAATGAGGAAGTCAGCTTCCATTTTCATGGCTCATGTACTGAACAGATGCCCCATGTGATGTGCAGACCCAGGGAACCTGCATGGGCACGTAGAGACATATCCAGGGCCCCATTCCTTTCATCACTAATATGCCCAGTAAATATTTCATCACCTGGTGAACCCTGTTGGGCTTTGGGAAAATTCAGATGAATGGAAATCATGGTGGTCCCTGCACTTGAGGTTGTTTACAGAGGCAGTAAATGGAGTAAAAAGTCCACAGATGTTGTAGTTTGAAGTAGGTTCAAATCCCAGCTGCATATGGTGATGTGCACCTGTAATCCCAGCTACTCGGAAGGCTAAGGCACAAGAATCACTTGAACCTGGGAGGTAGAGGTAGAGGTTGCAGTGAGCTGAAATCGCACACTGCACTCCAGCCTGGGTGACAGAGTGAGACTCCATCTCAAAAAAAAAAAAAAAAAAAAAAAAAAAAAATCCCAGTGGCATCTTCTAAAAGCTGTGTGACCCTGGATAGGTTCCTGGACCTCTCTGAGCCTTAGTTTTTTTTTTCTCTCTCTCTCTTTATTTTTTATTTTTGAGACAGGGCCTCATCTTTCATCCAGGCTGGAGTGTAGTGGCGCAATCACGGCTCACTGCAGCCTCGACCTCCCGAGCTCAGGTGATCCTCCCACCTCAGCCTTCCATGTAGCTGGGACCACAGGCTCACACCACCATGCCCGGCTAATTTTTGTATTTTTTTTTGTAAAGATGAGTTCCTGCCATGTTACCCAGGCAAGTCTTGAACTCCAGAGCTCAAGCAATCTGCCTGCCTTGGCCTCCCAAAGTGCTGGGACTACACAAGAGCCACTGTGCCCAACCAGTTTTATCTGTGTGTGTGTGTGTGTGTGTGTGTATGTGTTGGCGGGGGTTGTGTTGTTGTTGTTGTTTTGAGACAGGATCTCATTCTGTTGCCTAGGCTGAAGGGCAGTAGTGCAATCACAGCTCACTGCAGCCTTCATCTCTCCAGTTCAAGTGATCCTCCTGCCTCAGCCTCCCAAGTAGCTGAGACTATAGGCATGTACCAACACACTCAACTATTTTTTTTAATTTTAAAATTTTTAATAGAGACAAGGTCTTGCTATGTTACCCAGGCTGGTCTTGAACTCCTGAGCTCACACAATCCTCCTGCCTTGGCCTCTCAAAGTGCTGGGATTACAGGTACAAGCCACCATGCCCAGCCTCTTTTAAAAGGAGAGAATAATTGTCTCTATCTATTTGGGATGTTTTGAGGAAATATGAGCTATGCATGTGAAACACTTAGTACCTGGCCTAGCACGTGGCATGTGTTTAACAACTGCTGAGTTTATTATTGTTAGCAGGAAAATGTCCCGTGGTGTGCTGGATGGGCTCGTGACAAAATTAGACCCATCTCTGAACTTCAACTGCATTCTGGGGATCAAATGCCTTCACCACTCTGAGCCTCAGTTTCTTGATCTGTAGAATAGGTCTAATCAATGTACCTTGCTGGGTGTTTATGCAGATTAGATGGGGCAATGTATATATACGGACGCTTAGCACACAGGTAGCATTCGTATTAGTAGGAAAGAGGATCAGAAGAGCAAATAATTGCAACACAGTGTGATAAATGTTGTAGCAAAAGTCTTTACATAGGCTTTTTTTGTTTTGAGACAGAGTCTCACTCTGTTGCCAGGATGGAGTGCAGTGGTGCGATCTTGGCTCACTGCAACCTCTGTCTCCCGAGTTCAAGTGATTCTCCTGCCTCAGCCTCCTGAGTAGCTGGGACTACAGGCGCCCACCACCACACCCGGCTAATTTTTGTATTTTTAGTAGAGATGAGGTTTCACCATGTTGGCCAGGATGGTCTCAATCTCCTGACCTCATGATCTGCCTGCCTCGGCCTCCCAAAGTGCTGGTATTACAGTCATGAGCCACCATGCCCAGCCCACATGGGTTTTAGGGCCTGGATGTGATTTCTGAGAAATCAGACTGCAATCCATTTGTATAGCCAGGACCTTAAAGAGGAAATCCTCATTTGACTTTAGTGCAGGAACTCTGGCCTGCAGAGACAGGATCCTGTGCTGTGGACAGATAGTCCTGGAACTTCCAGAAGCCGTGGGGTTGTAATTAAGAGTCTATTAGACCAGGCCAGAAGCAGTGGCTCATGCCTGTAATCCAACACTTGGGGAGGCCGAGGTGGGAGGATTGCTTGAGGCCAGGAGTTTGAGACCAGCCTGTGCAGCACAGTGAGATCCCACCTCTAAAAAATAAAAACAAAATAAAATAAAGAGCCTGTCAGACCAAATGAGACAGGTGAAGTGGTAGACACCTGTAGTCCCAGCTACTGAGGAGGGTGAGGCAGGAAAGTTGCTTGAGCCCAGGAGTTTGAGGCTGCCGAGCGCTGTGATTGTACCTGGGAATAGCCACTGCACTATAGCCTGGGCAAAATAGTGAGACCCCATCTCTTTAAAAAAAAAAAAAAAAGTATCTGTCAGACCAGGGTGCAAAATTCAGCTCTACCACTGACTTAGCTAAGTGAAATTTATCAATGAAGTCACCCATTTAAGCCTCAGTTTCCTCATCTGTAAAATCATGTTAATGATGACAGCTAGCATCCACTGAGGGTCAGCTGTGTGCCAGATCTTGTTTTAAGTAATTCACTTTTTTTTTTTTTTTTTTGAGACAGAGTTTTGCTCTTGTTGCCCAGGCTGGAGTGCAATGGCACAATCTCGGCTCACTGCAACCTCTGCCTCCCGGGTTCAAGCGATTCTCCTGCCTCAGCCTCCTGAGTAGCTGGGATTACAGGCATGCGCCACCACACCCGGCTAATTCTGTATTTTTAGTAGAGATGGGGGTTTCTCCATTTTGGTCAGGCTGGTCTCAAACTCCCAACCTCAGGTGATCCGCCCGCCTTAGCCTCCCAAAGTGCTGGGATTACAGGCGTGAGCCACCACACCCGGCAAGTAATTCACATTCACTAGCTTCCTTACTCTTCATAACAGCCCCATGAACTAGGTGCTATTGTTATATCCCCATTTTACAGATGAGAAAGATGTGACACAGGGAAATCAAATCACTTGCTGGTAAATAGCCGAGCCAGGATTTAAACCCAGGCAGCCTGAGTTCTCAATCAGTGCTCTTCACTTTTAACTCGGAGGCTTTATTTATTTTTTATTTTTTATTTTTTAGAGAGAGTCTTGCTCTGTCTCCCAGACTAGAGTGCAGTGGCGCGATCTTGACTTACTGCAACCTCCGCCTCCCAGGTTCAAGCAATTCTCGTGCCTCACCCTCCAGAATAGCTGGGATTACAGGCGTGTACCACCACACCCAACTAATTGTTTTTTATTTTTAGTAGAGATGGGGTTTCAATATGGTTGGCAGGCTGGTTTCAAACTCCTGAACTCAGGTGATCCGCCCGCCTCAGCCTCCCAAAGTGCTGGGATTACAGGTGTGAGCCACTGTGCCTGGCTGTCTCTGCAGCTTTATATTCCACCCAGTGGGGTTTGGGGGAGGATAAAAAGGACAATGGGTGTACAGTGGTGACCTAAGTGTCTCCAATGCAGGGCATGCTCGGTAAAGGGAGCTGCTGGGTATTTTTTGCTATTCTTATTCTGTCTTGTCTAAAGAAAGTGTTTTTTTATTCATACATATTTTAGAAAGGTCATACATCCCTAGCCCTCTTTGCTGTCCATTTGTCCATCAAATGGACAGAGCAGATGGCCAGGACCCAGTGGAGTGTGATGAACCCTTGAGAGTCCCCCAGTGAATGGTGTGATTTCAAAGAGGCTACATCTTCCAGCTTGCCGTGCGAGTCTCTACCCCATGATCCAGGCTGGGTGGATCTCTGCAGACCTTCTAAGCATCTGATTACAGGTCCAATGCAGTAATGAGGCCAAGGTCACGGCCCGGGTCCTCCAGGGGGCCACTGAGCTGAGGTGGTGAGCACAGCTCTCACTCTGCCAGCTGTCTCATTCATGCTGGGCCCTGCTTCAGGCGGCTGGAGATGGCAGAGGGGAGCCCGCTGCATGGTAGAGGGAATGACATTGAGTGTTGGCTCTGTGGTCTTGGCCAAGCCTCTTTGAGCCTCAGTTTCTTCATCCCTAAAGTGGGAAGATTACGTATTTGTATTCATTATCTATTGCTGTCTAACAAACCATCCCCAGGTGTTTGTGGCTTAAAACAATAGCATTTATGTAGCTCACCATTCTGGGGTCTGGCTTGGCTGTGAGTGTGTCAGCTGGAATGTCAGCTCATGTCTGGGTGGTCTAGGGTGGCCTCCCTCACATATCTGGTGGTTGACAGCTGTGGGCTGGGGTGATGGGGTATGCCTGGGCATTGGGACTCTCATCCTCCAGCAGAAGAGCCTGAGCTTCTTCAATTGGTGGCTGGGATTCAAGTATAGCAAGAGATGGCAAGCTCCATATGCAAGCTCTTTTTAAGCCCCTGTTTGTTTCACATTCACTGATATCTCTTTGGCCAAGGTATGGTCCATGGTCAAGGCCAGAGTCAGGGTAGAAGGCAACACCACAGGGCCCCATACAGGAGAATAATTTGTGGCTATTTTTGCAATTGACCACAGTGTCCCAGGCAGAGATTTTGGGAAGAACAAATGAAAAATGGTAGGGTTCTGAGTAGTCATAAAAATATTAGCAAACATTTGGCTGGGCACGGTGGCTCATGCCTGTAATCCCAGCACTTTGGGAGGCCAAGGTGGGAGGATCACTTGAGGGTCAAGAGTTCCAGACCAGCTGGTCAACGTGGTGAAATCTCGTTTCAACTAAAAATACAAAAATTAGCCAGGCACAGGCATGGTGTCTCACACCTGTGATCCCAGCACTTTGGGAGGCCAAGGCAGGTGGATCACCTGGGTTCAGAAGTTCAAGACCAGCCTGGCCAACATGGTGAAACCCTGTCTCTACTAAAAATACAAAAATTAGCCTAGCGTGGTGGCAGGCACCTGTAATCTCAGCTACTCGGGAGGCTGAGTCAGGAGAATCACTTGAACCCAGGAGGCGGAGGTTGCAGTGAGCCGAGATCGTGCCATTGCACTCCAGCCTGGGCAACAAGAGTGAAACTCCATCTCAAAAAAAAAAAAAAATTAGCCAGGTGTGGTGGTGCACGCCTGTAATCCCAGCTACTCAGGAGGCTGAGTCATGAGAATCACTCGAACCCAGGAGGTAGAGGTTGCAGTGAGCCGAGATCATGCCACTGTACTCCAGCCTGGATGCAGATCGAGACTCCATCTTAAAAAAGTAAAATAAAATAAAAGTAATAGCAAACATTAATTGGAACATAATAGGGGCTCCAACATGTTGCATGAACAGTCCTCACTTTCCAGGCAAGGACATGTGGTTCAGAGAGGTTGAATGACTTACCCAGGGTCACACAGCTAATTAGTGGGACAGCTGGACTTGGAACCCAGAGCTGTCTAATTCCAAAGTTCATGTTCACAGCAATCCCTTCTGCTGCTTCCCAGCACATGCAATTCAGTTCCAACATTAATAGGGATTAACAGAAGCCCCTATCTGGGATGCAAGCCCAGTTTCTCCATCCCTCATGAAGGCCTGACTTCATTTGAAAGAAGCCAGCTGACTGTTTTGCCTGTCATCTGTATTCCAGGATTGAGCACAGTTGAGCCTCGCACAAAGCAGAAACTAGAGAGCATTTGTTTGAATAAAAGAAATTGCCACCTATTCTCATAAGGATTTATGTATGCAGGCAGACATGGAGGGAGCTGCTTTGCACCCCACGTTGCAAATACTAGCTCCTCCCTGCTACTAACAATTTTGGTGGCAAGATTATCTGTTTCTGAGCATATGTTCTCCCCATCTCAGCTTTCCTTAGGGAGAAAACTATTTTCTCACCTCTCAGAAAAGGAGGTGACACTTAACGTAGGGAGAGAACAGATGATCTTATATCTAACTTTTCTGCTGGGAAAGGCAACAGCTGATGGGGGATATGATCAAAACCTGTAAAGGAAGAGGGAACGCGTTTCCAGCGACCTGAAGGAGGAACTCATGTGTTCCCAAGGGCCCAGGCCTGGTGTGATTCATCTTGGCTTGTTGAGGGATTCTTGATTGCAGGGAAGCATGTTGTGCTTGAGGTTCTGCCTGCAGCTCTGAAGCTGGGTAGAGGGACCATGCAGGGTTGTTCAATTGGTTTCTCTACTTTTGTTTATACCTGAAAATTTCCATAATTAAAAACAACAGGCCAGGTCTGGTGGCTTATGCCTGTAATCCCAGCACTTTGAGAGGCCGAGGTGGGAGGATTGCTTGAGCTTAGGAGTTTGAGACCAGCCTGGCCAACACAGCGTAGACCTCCATCTCTACAAAAAATACAAAAATTCACCAGGTGTGGTGGCATGTGGTTGTGTACTCCAAGCTACTCAGGAGGCTGAGGCAAGAGGATTGCTTGAGCCTATGAGTTTGAAGCTGCAGTGAGCCTTGATTGCACCACTGCACTCCACTCCAGGCTGGGTAACAGACTGAGACCTTACCTCAAAACAACAACAGAGCAATAACTCAACAATTTGGGCATGGAGGAGAGCAGAGTACAAACGCTGAAGTCAGAAATACCATATGATTTTTTTTTTTTTTTTTTTTTTTTGGGACGGAGTCTTGCTCTGTCACCCAGACTGGAGTACAGTGGCGCGATCTCAGTTTACTGCAACCTCTGCCTCCTGAGTTCAAGAAATTCTCCTGCCTCAGCCTCCTAAGTAGTTGGGATTACAGGTGCCCACCACCACACCCAGCTAATTTTTGTATTTTCAGTAGAGACAGGGTTTCTCCATGTTGGCCAGGCTGGTCTCAAACTCCCGACCTCAGGTGATCCACCTGCCTTGGCCTCCCAAAGTGCTGGGATTACAGGCATGAGTCACCGCGCCCGGCCTAGAAATGGTAGGTGATTCTTAGCCTCAGTTTCCTTTTCTGTAAAATGGGCATGATAATAGGCCCTATACCTAGGATTGCTGGGAGGATTAAATGAGATCTTTCCTGTAAAGCTCTTAGCCCAGGAAGATCTAATAAGGCTCCATATGTCTGAAGAGCCAGGGTTTCTCAACCGTACTCCTATTGACATTTGGGGACTAATACTTCTTTGCTGTGGGGCGGGGTGGGGACTGTCCCATGCATTGTAAGATGTTCAGCAGCATTCCTGGGATCTATCCACTGGATGCCAGGAGCACCTCCTAGTCAACGACAACCAAATACTGTCTCCAGACACTGCCAAATGTCCCCTGGGGGGAGGTGGGGAGTAAAGTTGTCCTGGGTTGAGAACCACTGGCCTAATCCTTTGTTGTTATTAATTAGCAGTGATTCTCTTTTCCTGTGAGGCTGAATATCTGATTTGTGAGGGGAGTTTGGCCAGGCTGGGCTTTGGATACTGCAGCTCTTGCCGTTGCAGACAGCACAAGCAATTGCAAGGTTTATTGCCTCAGTAATGAGATTTATGTGGATGAGCGAGCACATTTTGTGCCAAGATTCATACTTAAGTTTTGAAAAATCTGCATGAGAGCATTATCTAGAAATTTTTCCAGCTGGAGTGCTACTGAGCTTGTCAAAGGGTGACATTAGGCTCAGGATCTTGATACAGTACCTTGAATTTACAGAATTCCTTCCTCTCTTAAAAAAGATATAACTTGACCAGGCGTGGTGGCTCATGCTTGTAATCCCAGCACTTTGGGAGGCTGAGGCGGGAGGTCAGGAGTTTGAGACCAGCCTGGCCAACATGGCAAAACTGGCAAAACCCTCCATCTTCGCTAGAAATACAAAAATTAGCTGGCCATGGTGTCACACGCCTGTAGTCCCAGCTGCTTGAGAGGCTGAGGCAGGAAAATTGCTTGAACCCGGGAAGCAGAGGTTGCAGTGAGCCGAGATCATGCCACTGCACTCCAGCCTGGGTGACAGAGTGAGTCTCTGTCTCAAACAAACCAACAAAAAAAATTTAAAAACAAAAAAGACAATAACTTTTCTGATTTCCAATGACTGAATGTACTTTGCAGAAAAATTAGAAAATACAGAATGGAAGATATGAAAAATAAACTTACCCATTATGATGGTTAATTTTTTTTTTTTTGAGACGGAGTCTCCCTCTGTCACCCAGACTAGAGTGCAGTGGTGCAATCTCAGGTCACTGCAACCTCTATCTCCTGGGTTCAAATGATTCTCCTGCCTCAGCCTCCTGAGTAACTGGGACTATAAGCGGGTGCTACCACACCCGGCTAATTTTTGTATTTTTAGTAGAGATGGGGTTTCATCATGTGGCCAGGCTGGTCTTGAACTCCTGACCTCAGGTGATCCACCCACCTCGGCTTCCCAAAGTGCTGGGATTACAGGCGTGAGCCACTGTACCAGGCCAGTGGTGGTTAATTTTATGTGTCAATGTAACTGGGCCACAGGATGCCCACATATCTAATTAAACATTATTTCTGGTATGCTTGGGAAAGTGTGTTCAGAAGAGATTAACATTTGAATCGGTGGACTGAGTAAAGCAGGTGGCCTTCTCCAATATGGATCATCCAACCCATTGAGGGCCTGAGGAGAATAAAAAGGCTGAGAAAGGTTGGATGCGCTCTCCCTCTGCCTGTTTGAGCTGGGACGTCAGTCTTCTCCTGCCCTCGGAGCTCCAGCATCTCAGGCCTTCAGACCTGGACTGGAATGTCCACCATCGGGCCTCTGGTTCTCAGGCCTCTAAACTACACCACTGGCCTCTCTGAGTCTCCAGTTTGCAGATGGCAGATTGTGGCACTTCTCAACCTCCATATTTGCATAAGCCCAAAGTTTGTGGTGTTTTTTTTTTGTTTTTTTTTTGAGACAAGGTCTTGATCTGTCACCCAGGCTGGAGTATGGTGGCACGATCACGACTCACTGCAGCCTCAACCTCCCAGGCTCAAGCAATCCTCCCACCTCAGCCTCCCAAATAGCTGGGGCTACAGCTGTGCACCATCATGCCTAGCTAATATTTGTATTTTTTGTAGAGACGAGGTCTCACTATGTTGCCAGGGCTGCTCTGGAACTCCTGGGTTCAGGCCATCCTTCTGCCCTGATCTCCCAAAGTGCTGGGATTGCAGGCATGAGCCACCATGCCTGGCTAAGGATTTCAGTGTATGAATTTGGGTGGGACACAAACTTTCAGACCATAGTGTACATTTTCACAGTATGTTTACTGCCACATATTTAATGTTTGTGTGCTTTTTTGGTATGACTTTTGTGTTTAAAATGATCCCCAAGTGTAGTGCTAAAGTACTGTCTATCTAGTATCCCTAAGCACAAGAAGGTTGTGATGTGCCTTATGGGGAAAATACATGTGTTAGATACACACTTCATTCAAACATGAGGTATTATGGTATTGGCTGTGAGTTTGATGTGAATGAATTGAACATATATATATATAGATTTTTTTTTTTTTTGAGATGGAGTTTCGCTCTTGTTGTCCAGGCTGGAGGGCAATCGTGTGATCTCAGCTCACCGCAACCTCTGCCTCCCAGGTTCAAGCAATTCTCCTGTCTCAGCCTCCCAATTAGCTGGGATTACAGGCATGCATCACCATACCCGGCTAATTTTGTATTTTTAGTAGAGATGGGGTTTCTCCATGTTGATCAGGCTGATCTCGAACTCCCAACCTCAGGTGATGCGCCTGTCTCAGCCTCCCAAAGTGCTGGGATTACAGGCATGAGCCATCGCTCCCGGCCCAACAATATATATTAATCAACAATACTTTATATGGTGGCTTTGGCCAGGTGTGATGGCTCATGCCTGTAATCCTAGGACTTTGGGAGGTCGAGGTGAGAGGATCACTTGAGCCCAGGAGTTTAAGACCAGCCTGGGCAATGTGGCAAAACCCCGTCTCTACCCAAAACAGAAGAACTCACTGGGCATGGTGGTACATGCCTATAGTCCAAGCTACTCAGGAGGTTGAGGTGGGAGGATCACCTGAACTGGGAGAGGTTGAGGCTGCAGTGATCCGTGATTGCTCCACTGCACTCCAGCCTGGACAACAGAGTGAGACCCTGTCAAAAAAAATAATAATAATAAGGGGGGTGTCTTTAAACAGAAACACACATAAAAAAAGCTTATATATTGATTGGTTGACTAAAATGTCATGACCAAAAGCTTGCAAGCACCTAACCATGTATTTCCCCTAGGAGCAATGGTTTAGTATTTGCTAATTCAGTGTTCTTGGTGACTTTGTAGAATAAGTACCATGAATAATGAGAATTGACTCTATCTGTGTATGTGATCATGAGAATTACTTTAGGATACATTTCTGGAGTGAAATTATTGGGTCGAAGTAGAACACCTTTTCTGATGTCTTTTGGGTTTGTATCAGGTAGCTCTCACTGTGTAACAAACCTCCCCCAAATTCAGTGACTTGAAATAATAAGTATTTATTATTTACTCACAAGTTTAAAGCAGGCTGGGAGGTTTGGTTGATCCGGATTGGGCTCAGTGGGTCTCCACAGGGCTTGCTCATGTTTGTGGTTGATGGGGGTTGGCTGGTCTAGGATAACCTCACTCATGTGTTGGAGTTGATGCTTCTCTTCTTCCAGTAAGGTTGCCTGGGCTTGTTCACGTGGCAGCATCAGGGTTCCAGGAGAGCAAGTGAAAATGTTCAAGATCTCTTGAGGCCTAAGCCTAGAAATGCCAGGATAGTTATTTCTGTTGCATCCTATTGGCCAAAGCAATTTAGAAGACCAGTAGAGATTCAAGCACTGGGAAACAGATTTTGTCTCTTGATGAAAAGAGCTGCAAAGATATATTGCAAAGGGCTCAAGTGATCCTCCCACCTCAGCCTCCCAAAGTGCTGGGATTACAGGCATGAGCCACTGTACCCAGCCCAGACGCTGTAGTTGTCTTTTTTTTTCTTTTCTTTTTCTTTTTCTTTTTTTTTTTTTTTGAGACGAAGTTTCGCTCTTGTCACCCAGGCTGGAGTGCAATGGCGTGATCTTGGCTCACTGCAACCTCCGCCTCCCGGGTTTAAGCAATTCTCTTGCCTCAGCCTCCTGAGTAGCTGTCAGGCACTGTATTTTTAAGGAAACTTTTATTTTAGGATAGACTTTGATTTACAGAAAAGTTGCAAAATAGTACAGAGTTTCCATATAACCCCACACCCAGTTACCTCTGTATTAACATCTCATGTTTCTATTTTATGTATTTTTTTCATAGAGATGGGGGTCTCACTATGTTGCCCAGGCTGGTCTCAAACTCCTGGGCTCAACTGATCCTCCCAAAGTGCTAGGATTACAGGCGTGAGCCACCGCAACTGGCCGATTTTTTTTTTTTTTTTTTGAGATGGAGTTTTGATCTGTCTCTAGGCTGGAGTGCAGTGGTGCAATCTCAGCTCACTGCAACCTCCACCTCCCAGGTTCAAGCAATTCTCCTGCCTCAGCCTCCCGAGTAGTTGGGATTTCAGGTATGTGCCACCATGCCCAACTATTTTTTTTTTTTTTTTGTACTTTTAGTAGAGACAGCGTTTCACCATGTTGGCCAGGATGGTCTTGACCTCTTGACCTCGTGATCCACCTGCCTAGGCCTCCCAAAGTGCTGGGATTACAGATGTGAGCCACTGCACCCGGCTGCCTGGCCGATTTTTTAATATTTAATCAGAGTAGGAGCTGTGCAGATCCCTGAGCCAGAGGTTTTCTCTGGTGAATCAGATCTTAAACTTTTAATGGTTCCTCTTATTCTTAGACACGGAGAAGGTGGCACACTCTATCAAGAAGTAGACTCAGTGCAGTGGGGCCAGCAGTGTGGCCATGAGCAAGAGGCTTTACCTCTCTGAGCCTCAGTTTCTTCCTCTGTAAAATGGGGATTAAAAAAGCCATTTCATTGAGTTAATGCCTGGGAAGTTGGTATCACTGGCCTGGTGGGCGGTAAATGCTTAATAAGTACCAGCTCGACTGTGGTATTTATCTGTATTAAGGATCAGTAGCAGGTGCTCTCACAGACATAATCTCAGATGAGCATCATTTCTCTCCACTGAAGAGATGAGGAAACAGAGGCCCAAAGAGGTGGCATAACTTGACCAAGATCACAAAGCCAGGAAATGGCAGGACTGGTCATCACACCAGGGCTTCTGGCATTAGCTCAAACCATCATGGCTACCATGCATGGACTCAGCCCCCAGCATATGGTGGGCCCTGAGCCAAGTGCGCAACCTGCATTTCCTCATGGATGTTCCCACAATGCCATGAGGTGGCATCAGAGAAGGCGGAATAGGGAGTAGGGACTTCCATTCCCACCAGGTGGTCATGAGGCCTCTCCCTGTGGTTCCAGTGGCCATCACATGAGGAGTGTGCATTTCTACTCCCATCTGACAGTAACGATGTGATCCTCCTTCTCCCCTATCGGGTGCTGTCAGGGGAGGCAGCAAGGAGCGTTGGGACTGTCGCCACTGCCTGGGAACACCTTCCCATGATGTCAAAGGAAGACACATGGGGAACACTAGTGAGGCACTTCTACCTCTCCCAGCCAGGAAGGTATCAGCAGAGCAGGTGGGGAACCACAAGTCCCACTTCCACCCAGAAATAAGAGAAGTCTCCCACCCTGCCCATCAGCTTTCATCAGAGGCTGACTGGAGAACTTCCACCCCTCCTGGCATTAATGAGGAGGAACTCCCACCCCCACTCTGCTGTAGTGGTGCCAAGTAGCACCATATAAAATGGATGGAAGACGTATGGGAGGCCAAGATGGGAAGATTGTTTGAGGCCAGGAGTTCGAGACCGGCCTGGGCAACATAGCAAGACACTGTCCCTATACAAAAAATTTTTTTAGGCCAGGCACAGTGGCTCACACCTGTAATCCCAGCACTTTGGGAGGCTGAGGTGGGTGGATCACCTGAGGTCAGTAGTTCGAGACCAGCCTGGCCAACATGGGGAAACCCCATCTCTACTAAAAATACAAAAATAAGCTGGGCATGGTGATGCGTGCCTGTAATCCCGGCTACTCGGGAGGCTGAGGCAGGAGAATCACTGGAACCCGGGAGGCGGAGGTTGCAGTGAGCTGAGATCACACCACTGCACTCCAGCTTGGGTGACAGAGCAAGACTCCATCTCAAAAAAAAAAAAAGTTTTTTAAAAGCCAGGTATGGTGGTACCTGTAGTCCTAGCTACTCAGGAGGCTTGTAGGAGGATCCCTTGAGCCCAGGAGTTCAAGATTACAGTGAGCTATGATCATGCCACTGCACTCCAGCCTGAGTGACAGAGCAAGACTGCATTTCAAAAAAAAAAAAAAAAGTTTAAATGAGATCCAGAGTTTCATAACATAATACCTAAAATGTCCAGGTTTTGACTGAAAATAACTCACACAAAGAACCAGGAAGATCTGAAACTGAATGAAATAAGACAATCAATATGTGCCAATGCAAAGATGATAGAGATGTTAGAATTAGCTGACAATGTTTTTAAAGCAGTCATCATAGAAATGCTTAGCAACCAATTGCAAACGTGACTGAAACAAATGTAAGAAAATAGAAAGTCATCAGAATCAGATCTGATGTTTATTCTCTCTCTCTCTATCTATTTATCTGTCAATCATCTATCTATCTTCATAGTCTACTGGTGTTGTCATTTTACCAGTTCAAGTATAGAGTCTTATCTCCCTTATGTTTTCTTATACTCTTTTGTTTGTATTATAATTGTCTTAAATATTTCCTCTACATACATTTAGAACCAGATTAGTGTTATAATTTTTACTCTAACCATTGGTCATAATTTAGAAAACTCAGGAAGAGAAGGAAAGTCTGTATTTACTTGCACTTCAGATGACCACGTTCTTTCTTCCCTCCTAATGTTCCAAGGTTCCTTCTTCTATCATTTCCTTTCTGTTTAGAGAACTTCCTCTTTCCATTCTTTTTTTTTTTTTTTTTTTGGCAGTCTTGCTCTGTCGTCCAGGCTGGAGTGCAGTGGTGCAATCTTGGCTCACCGCAACCTCTGCCTCTCAGGTTCAAGTGATTCTCCTGCCTCAGCCTCCCAAGTAGCTGAGATTACAGGCACACACCACCACACCCGGCTAATTTTTATGTTTTTAGTAGAGATGGGGTTTCACCATATTGGCCAAGCTGGTCTCCAACTCCTGACTTTGTGATCCACCCGCCTTGGCCTCCCAAAGTGCTAGGATTACAGGCGTGAGCCACTGCCACCGGCCTCTCTTTCCATTCTTTTAGGGAAGGTCTACTGGTGACAAATTCTCTTACTTTTCCTTCATCTGAGAATGTCTTGATTTCCTCTTCAGTAGTGAAGAACATTTTCACTAGATATTGTTTTCTGGGTTGATAGTTCTTTCTTTCAGCACTTAAAAAATGCTGTCCTGGCTGGGCATAGTGGCTCATGCCTATTATCCCAGCACTTTGGAAGGTGGAGGTTGGAAGATTGCTGGAGGCCAGGAGTTTGAGACCAGCCTAGGTAACACAGCAAGACCCCGTCTCTACAAAAAATTTAAAAATTAGCTGGGCATGATTGTGCATGCTTGTAGTCCCAGCTACTTGGGAGGCTAAGGCAGAAGGATTGCTTGAACTCAGGAAGTCAAGGTTGCAGTGAGCTATGATCATGTCACTGCATTCCAGCTTGGGAGACAGAGCAAGACCCTGTCTTAAAAAAAAAAAAGAAAATGAAGCGGTGCCACTTTCTTCTGAGATCCTTGGTTTCTGATAAGAAAACTACTGTTGTTCAAATTGATTTTCTATGATAGGTAGGGTATTGTTGCTCTCTCATTGCTTTCAAGATTTTTTCTTTGTCTTTAGTTTTCAGAAGTTTGACTATGATGTGTGTTGGCGTGAGCTTCTGTGGGTTTATCCTGTTTGAGTTTTGTTTAGCTTCTGTAGATTTTTGGAATCTTTATTCCAAATTTGGGAAGTGTTTGGCCACTATTTCTTCAAGTACTTTTTTGGCCCCACCCTCTTTCTCCTGTCCTTCTGAAATTCTGATATCACGAATGCTAAGTCTTTTGTTATAGTCCCAAGGTCCCTGAGGTTCTGTGTAGTTTTTTGAAAGATAACAGAATAATCTCCAAACGCGTGGAAACTAAACAACACTCTTATAAGTAACCCATGTCTCAAAGAGAAAGTTTCAAAGGAAATTTAAAAAAACATTAAACTGAATGAAAGTGATAATACAACATATCAAAATTTGTGTCATACAGCTAAACAAGGGCTGAGAAAGGACTTCATAGAACTACATGAAGTCTATTTTATCTTTTTTTTTGAGACCGAAGTCTATTTTCTCTCTATTGTTTTCAGATTGGGTAATTCCTATAGCTCTGTCTTCAAGTTCATTGATTTTTTTCCTCTGCCCCCTCTATTCTGTTGTTGAGTCCACCCATTGGATTCTTTTAGTTTGTTATATTTTTCAGTTCTAAATTTCCATTTGGTTCTTTCTTATATCTTCTATTTTTTGTGGATATCTACCTGTATATCTCTATCTATCCATCCATCTATAATGTGGTACCTAGAACAACTACTAAAAGTGCTATGCAAAGAGATACACTCAAAAACACTATAGATAAATCAAAAGAAACTCTAAAAATCCCACAGGAAGGCAGTAAGAAGGAAACAGAAATGAAAAATAGAGAGAACAAGCACAAAATAAAACAGCAGACTTAAGCTCTAATATATCAATAATTACCTTAAATGTAAAGGGTCTAAACACACTAATTAAAGACAGAACTTATGGCTGGGTGCAGTGGCTCATGCCTGTAATCCCGGCACTTTGGGAGGCTGAGGTGGGTGGATCGCCTGAGGTCAGGAGTTTGAGACCAGCCTGGCCAACATGGCAAAAAAAATTAGCCAGTTGTGGTGGCATGTGCCTGTGGTGGCGTGTGGAGGCTGAGGCAGGAGAATTGCTTCAACCCGGGAGGCAGAGGTTGCAGTGAGCAGAGATCATGCCACTGCACTCAGCCTGGGCAACAGAGTGAGACTCTGTCAAAAAAAAAAAAAAAAAAAAGACAGAACTTGGCAGAGTAGACTGAAAAAGCATGAACCAACTACATGTTGTCCACAGGAAACTCACTTCAAATATACAAGTGGGTTGAAAGTAAAAGGATGGTGGCTGGGTGCAGTGGCTTACACCTGTAATCCCAGCACTTTGGGAGGCCAAGGTGGGCAGATCACAAGGTCAAGAGATCGAGACCATCCTGGCCAACAAGGTGAAACCCCGCCTCTACTAAAAATACAAAAATTAGCTGGGCCTGGTGGCATGTGCCTGTTGTCCCAGCTACTCCGGAGGCTGAGGCAGAAGAATTGCTTGAACCCAGGAGGTGGAGGTTGCAGTGAGCTGAGATAGCGCCACTGTACTCCAGCCTGGCAACAGAGCGAGACTCCTCAAAAAAAAAAAAAAAAAAAAAAAGAAAGTAAAAGGATGGGAAAATAATATCAGGCAAACATTAATCAAAAGATTGCAGGAATGGCTATGTTAGTATTAGATAAAGTATACTTCGGAGCAAAGAAGACTGAGAGACAGAGAAGGACATTGTATAATGACAAACGGGCAATCCACCAAGTAGTCCTAACAATCCTAAACATGTGTGCACCAAACAACAGAGCTGCAGAATATGTGAGGCAAAAACTAATAGAATTGAAAAGAGAAATAGACAGATCTATCATTATAGTTTAAGATTTCTTTCTTCCTTTTTTTTTTTTTAAGACATGGCCTTGCTTTGTCACCCAGGCTGGATCTCAGCTCACTGCAACCTCCACCTCCTGGATGCAAGCAATTCTCCTGCCTCAGCCTCCCGAGTAGCTGAGATTACAGGTGCCCACCACCACGCCTGGCTAATTTTTGTATTTTTTCAGTAGAGATGGGGTTTCATCATGTTGGCCAGGCTGGTCTCGAACTCCTGACCTCAAGTGATTCACCCACTTCGGCCTCCAAAAGTGCTGGTATTACAGGCATGCACCATTGCGCCTGGCCCTATAGTTTAAGATTTCAATACTCTTCTCTCAATAACTGATAGAATAACTTGATAGAAAATCAGCAAGAATATAGAAGAACTCAACATCATCAACCAATGGGATCTGATCAACACATATAGGACGTTTCCCTAAACAGCAGCAGAATACACAGTCTTTTCAGGTGCCCATAGAACATATACCATGATAGACCATATCCTAGACCATAAACAAATGTCAACAAATTTAAAAGAATTAAAATCATACACAGTGTATTCTTCAACCACAAAGGAATCAAATTAGAAACCAAGAACAGAAAGATAACAGAATAGTCTCCAAACACTTGCAAACTAAACAACACACTTATAAGTAACCCATGTCTCAAAGAGAAAGTTTCAAAGGAAATTTAAAAATACATTAAACTGAATGAAAGTGACAATATAACATATCAAAATTTGTGGCACACAGGTAAACAAGGGCTGAGAGGGGACTTCACAGCACTACATACATATGTTTAAAATGTCCTACATCAGGCCAGGTGTGGTGGCTCACACCTGTAATCCCAGGACTTTGAGAGGCTGAGGAGGGTGGATCACCTGAGTCTGGGAGTTCAAGACCAGCCTGACTAACATGGTGAAACCTCGTCTCTACTAAAAATACGAAAATTAGCTAGGCATGGTGGTGCAAGCCTGTAATCGCAGCTACTTGGGAGGTTGAGGCAGGAGAATCATTTGAACTTGGGAGGCAGAGGTTGCAGTGAGCTAAGATCATGCCACTGCACTCCAGCCTGGGTGACAGAGCGAGACTCCATTTAAAAAAAAAGAAAGAAAGAAAATAAAAGTCCCACATCAATCATCTAAGCTTCCACTTAAAGAATATAGGACAAGGGGAGCAAAATAAACCCAAAGCAAACAGAAGGAAGGAAATTGTAAAGAGCACAAATCAATGAAACGGAAAGCAAGAAAACAATAGAGAAAAATCAATGAAATAAAAACTAGTTCTTGAAAAGTTTCAGTAAAATTGACAATTCTCTGCTAAGACTAACCAAGAAGGAAAAAGAAGACACAAATTGGCTGGGCATGGTGGCTTATGCCTGTAATCCCAGCACTTTGGGAGGCCGAGGCGGGTGGATCATGAGGTCAGGAGTTCAACACCAGCCTGGCCAAGATGGTGAAGCCCCTGTCTCTACTAAAAATACAAAAATAGCTGGGCATGGTGGCAGGTGCCTGTAATCCCAGCTACTCGGGAGGCTGAGGCAGAGAATTACTTGAACTGGGAGGCAGAAGTTTCAGTGAGCCGAGATTGCACCATTGCACTCCAGCCTGGGTGAAAGAGCGAGACTCCGGCTCAAACAAAAGAAAAGAAAAGAAAAAGAAGACACAAATTTTCGGTATCAGGAATGAAAGAGGGGCTATCACTGCATACATCAAACTTGATAAGCGAAATAGACCAATTCCTTTAAAAACAAAAACTACCGTAACTCACCCACTACGGAATAGACAGTTTGAATAGCCCCGTTAACTATTAAGGAAATTGAATTTGTAATGTAACAGATCCCCAAAGAGGAATCTCTAGGTTGAAATGGTTTCCCTGGAGAAGTTTACCAAACATTTAAAGAATTAACAGTTACCTACAAAATCTCTTCCAGAAAATAGAAGAGAAGGAAACATATTCCAATTCATTTTACTAAGCGAGTGTTAACTCTGATGTTAAAACCAGAGTTTTACGGAAAGGTGGAACTACTGAGCCGGGCGGGGCGGCTCATGCCTGTAATCCCAGCACTTTGGGAGGCCGAGGTGGGCGGATCACAAGGTCAGGAATTTGAGACCAGCCTGGCCAATATGGTGAAACCCTGTCTCTACTAAAAATACAGAAAAATTAGCTGGGTGTGGTGGCACATGCCTATAATCCCAGCTACTCAGGAGGCTGAGGCAGGAGAATTGCTTGAACCCAGGAGGTGGAGGTTGCAGTGAGCCGAGATGACGCTACTGCACTTCAGCCTGGGCGACAGAGCAAGACACAAGGTGGAACTACAGATTAATATCTCACATGAGTATAGAAACAAAAATGCAGTCAAGCATGGTGGCTCATGCCTGTAATTCTGGTACTTTGGGATACTGAAGTGGGAGGATCGCTTGAGCCCAGGAGTTCGAGACCAGCCTGGGCAATACGGTGAAAACCCATTTCTACAAAAGATACAAAAATTAACCGGGTGTGGTGGATGCCTGTAGTTACAGCTGCCTAGGGGGCTGAGGTGGGTGGATCACCTGAGCCTGGGAGGTCTAGGCTGCAGTGAGCCGAAATTGTGCCACTGCACTCCAGCACGGGCAACAGAGTGAGACCCTGTCTGAAAAGAAAAGAAAAAAAACAAAACAAAAATGCTTAACAATAAATTAGCAAATGGAATTCAGCAATCTGTATAAAGAATTGTCTACCTTAACCAAGTGGGATTTATTCCAGGGATGCAAGGCTTGCTTGGTATTCAGAAATCAATGTAATGCACCATATTAACAGGCTAAAGAAGAAAAATCATATATCATTCAGTGTAGTACAGGTATTCATGATTTAAAAATCTCTTAAAAATAGGAATGAAGGAGAAATTCCTTGATTTTTTTTTAAAGAATAATCAAGTGCAGTAGTGAGAAGTGGGGGGAGAGGGGAAGAGTAGTACATGGAGTTTGATCTGTAACTGACTGTAAAAAGTCCATTGAGATAACTCACTACTTTCAGACCAGCCAAATTCCTCAATTTGATAAAGAGCATCTACAAAAAAAAAACAAAAAACTGCAGCTAACATTATACTTAATGATGAAAGACTGAATGCTTCCTGCCAAAGGTCAAGAACAAGGCAAAGACGTTTGCTTTCACTCCTTATGCAGCTTTCACTCACTATGCAACACTCACTATGCTTTGCTTTCACTCACTTTGCTTTCACTCACTATGCAGCACTCAGCATAGTGCTGGAGGTGCTAGCCAGTGTAATAAGGCAAGAAATGGGCATAAGCGACACACAGATTGGAAAGAAAAAAATTAAAATCATCTCTATTTTCTGGTGACATGATTGTTTCTGTAGGAAATCCCAAGGAATCTATAAAACAGTTTGTAGAACTAAAAGGTGACTTCAACAAGGCCCCGGGATATAAGGTAAACATAGAAAAACTAATTGTATTCCAATATACTAGCCATGAACTCATGGACATTGTAATAAAAAATATAGTGCTATTGGCGGGGTGCAGTGGCTCATGCCTGTAATCCCAGCACTTTGGAAGGCTAAGGTGGGAGGACTGCTTAGCCCAGAGTTTGAGATCAGCCTTGGCAACACAGTGAGACCCCCATCTCTACAAAATATAATTTAAAAATTAACTGATGTGGTGGTGTATGCCTGTAGTCCCAGCTACTGGGGAAGCTGAGGCAGAAGGATCACTTGAGCCCAGGAGTTCAAGGCTGCAGTGAGCTATGATCATGCCACTGTACTTTAGTCTGGGTGATAGAGTGAGACCCTGTCAAAAAAAAAAAAAAAAAAAGAAAAGAAAAGAAAATTAGCAAGACATGAAGAGACATATAAATAGCAAATAAGAGCCAGGTGTGGTGGCTCACGCCTGTAATCCCAGCACTTCGGGAGACCAAGGCAGGTGTACTGCTTGAAGTCAGAAGTTCAAGACCAGCCTGGCCAACATGGTGAAACCCCATCTCTACTAAAAATACAAAAATTAGCTGGGCATGGTGGTGGGTGCTTGTAATCTCAGCTACTTGGGAGACTGAGGCAGGAGAATCACTTGAACCCAAGAGGCGGAGATTGCAGTGAGCTGAGATTACTTCACTGCACTCCAACCTCGGTGACAGAGCGAGACTCTGTCTCAGAAAAAAAAAAAATTTTTTTTAAATAAATAAATAGCAAATAAGAACATGAAAAGATTTTGAACATTATTAACCAACAGGAAAATGCAAATTAAAACCACAATGAGGTATTACTCTATACCTATCAGAATGGCTAAAATAAAATATAGTGACAACATCAAATGCTGACAAAGATGCAAAGAAACTGGCACTCATAGATTGCTGGTAGGTGGGGATGTAAAATGGGCCAACCATTCTGGGAAACAGTTTGACAGTTTCTTAAAATACTGAACATACGACTACCATATAACACAGCAATTGGACTCCTGGGAACTTTTCACAGAGAAATGAAGACGTACGTTCACACAAAAAGCTGTACATGAATGTTTATAACGTTTATACCAGCTTTATTCATAATAGCTCCAACCTGTGTCCTTCAGTGGGTGAATAGGTCAAACAATATGTCCTTCAATGGGTGAATATTTAAACCGTGGTGCATATGTACCATGGAACACTACTCAGCAATAATAAGGAACAAACTACTCACACATGCAACAACCTGGATGCATCTCCAGAGATTTATGCAGAGTGAAAACAGTCAATTCTAAAAGGTTACATACTATATGATTCCATTTACATGACATTCTTGAAATGACAAAATTTTAGAAATGTAGAACAGATGAGTGGTTGCCAGGGCTTAAGAAGGGGATGAACGGAAGGTGGAAGTGGGTGTGACTATCAAAGAGAACATGAAGTATCCTTGTGGTGATGGAAATATTTTCAACATCTATATTGACATTGACTGTATCCATGTTAATATCCAGGTTATAATGTACTACAGTTTTGCAAGATGTTACCACTGGAGGAAACTGCATAAAGGGTACATGTGATCTCTCTTTTTTTTGTTGTTATTTTTCGCTAAATTTTTTGTAGAGATGCGGTTTCACTAAGTTGCCCAGAGTGGTCTCAAACTTCTGAGCTCAAGTGAGCCACTTGCCTTGGCCTCCAAAGTGCTAGGATTACAGGCGTGAGCCACTGTACCTGGCCCACACATGATCTCTCTCTCTCTCTCTCTCCCTCCCTCTCTCTTTTTAATGAGACAGAGTCTCGCTCTGTCACTCAGGCTGGAATGCAGTGGCGTGATCTTGGCTCACTGCAACCTCCACCTCCTGGGTTCAAATAATTCTTGTGCCTCAGCCTCCCAAGTAGCTGGCATTACAGGCGCATGCCACCACTCCTGGCCTCTTTGTATTATTTCTTACACTTGTATGTGAATCTATAATTATCTCAAAATTAAAATTTTAATTTTAAAAAAGGCATTTGTCTGTAGCCTGTCAATCATTCAGTATTTTTCCAGTCTCTATTTTGCAGAAAGAAGTACCCAAAGTGGTGAGAATGAAGATTTATCAATGTAGAGTGAATTTTAGTGCTCTTCAAATTTTGTTGTCTTCTATCGCTCAATTAGGGGTCTTGTCTACTGAGATTACTCTAGGGACTTCCAGTCTCATTTATTTAATAATATTATTATTTGTTAATGCTTCCACAGGGTAATTCACTGAGCTTCTAGGTTGCCCTAGCAACCTAAAACAAATGTCCCCATTTGGTACTCAGAAAAAATAGAAAAATGATTTGCTAAGGAGCCTCTGGATGCTGGGCCCACAGTTCTTTCCTCTTCATACATAAGCTGGCATCTATATCATGTGTGGTCTGGAATCATTTTTATTTTTCCTGATCATTAAATTCCTCTCCATCTAGCACCTGTCTTAAGCCACTTTAGAAATCACCAGCTTTTGAGAGCAGGAAAAAACTCTTAAATCCAGCATCTCACCTGGACTTGGATCCCTCCCTTTAGGGCCAGCTTGGACAGAGCCAAGGTTTCTTTCAGGCCCACAAAGCAATTGCTGTAGGTTCAAGAACAATGAGATGATGGGGCTTTCTCCCAGCAGAGTTATGCAGTTTTCCTGTTTCTGGAAGTAAGCAGCTCTCAGCTGACCACATTTGGGATAGGCATGGAGTGAAAAGTGAGGTGGCATTGCTTCTGGCATTGGGTGCTTCCTGTGCAAGAATCACCTCCTCAAATGCAGGGCTCAAACCAGGAACTGAAAGAGGCAGTCAGAAGATGAAGGCCTTGGGATCTTTCGTAGCATATTCCATGGCTGCTTTTTGGCGGTATCATCTGGCGGGGGGAATTCTTCTAATTTCATCATTATCATTTCATCACTTCTAACTTCATCATTTATCTATGATCTCATGGAACCCCAAGATTTTTTAATTTTTATTTATTTCTATTTTTTTTTTTCAGAGTCTCACTCTCGCCCAGGCTGGAGTGCAGTGGCGCTATCTAGGCTTACTGCAACCTCCACCTCCAAACTCGAGTTCAAGCAATTCTTCTGCCTCAGCCTCCCAAGTAGCTGGGATTACAGACACGTGCCACCATGCCTGGCTAATTTTTGTATTTTTAGTAGAGACGGGGTTTCATCATGTTGGCCAGGCTGGTCTCGAACTCCTGACCTCAAACAATCCGCCTGCCTCAGCCTCCCAAGTGCTGGGATTACAGGTGTGAGCCACCACTCCTGGCCGGAACCCTGTGATTTTTAAACATCAACATGTTTTAAAACAACTATTTTGTGCTGGGCACTGTGTTGGGTGCTTTGCCACATCCTAATTCATTGAATCTAAACTCCTGAATATTCAAAACCACTTCCTGAAGCATTTACATGATTCCCAGTGATATATAGGCAGGAGAATAGGGCTCAGCTCAGAGGGGAAGTGACTTGCTGAACGTCACACAATGAGTAATAGGTGGAGCCTGAATTTAAACCTAAACCGGCCAGAATCCAAAGTCCACGGTTTTTCTGTTCTGTCATGCTGCCACAGAGGCAGTTTAGTGTAATGACTAACTGGCTAAGGGTGCAGGCTCTGCATTTAGATGGATGTGGGTTCTACGTGGTTCAAGCCATGTGACTTGGATAAGGAATTTAACTTCTCTGAGTCTTCAGTTTCCTCACCTTTATAGGTGGGGATTAGGAGTCCCTTCTGGGCTGGGTGTGGTGGCTTATGCTTGTAATTTCAACACTTTGGGAGGCCAGGAATTTGAGACTAGCCTGGGCAACAAAACAAGACCCCATCTGTACAAAAAGTAAAAATATTAGTGAGCAAAGTGGTGTGCACCTGCAGTTTTAGCTGCTTGGAAGGCTGAGGTGGAAGGATTGCTTGAGCCTGGTAGTTTGAGGCTGCAGTGAGCCAGATGGAGCCACTGCTCTCCAGCCTGGGCAAAAGAGTGAGACCCCGTCTCAAAAAGAAAAAAAAAAAAAAGAATTATTTCTGTGGCCATAGGATTGTTGAGCAATTTCAGAAGATTCTGCATGTAAAGCACTCAGATACTGCTTAGCATGTGTAAGTGATGGATAAATGTTAGCAAAATCTGTTTCCAAAGAATAAGCTAGCTTACTCCGTGGTTTCCAGTTGGAACTCGGCCGGACGCGGTGGCTCACGCCTGTAATCCCAGCACTTTGGGAGGCCGAGGCGGGTGGATTACAAGGTCAGGAGATAGAGACCATCCTGGCTAACACGGTGAAACCCCGTCTCTACTAAAAATACAAAAAATAAGCCGGGCGTGGTGGCGGGTGCCTGTAGTCCCAGCTACTCGGGAGGCTGAGGCAGGAGAATGGCGTGAACCTGGGAGGCGGAGCTTGCAGTGAGCTGAGATCGCGCCACTGTACTCCAGCCTGGGCAACAGAGCAAGACTCCGTCTCAAAAAAAAAGGAACTCAAAGCACTTTACCAATCTTCATTTTCCCCAAAGCACTCAGAACTCACTGCTATCAATGCCCCTGTTTAATTTATTAACTAGTGGATTTTAAAAAAACAACTTTTATTGTTCAAAACTATTGAATTGTGGGCACAGTGGCTCATACCTGTAATCCCAACACTTTGGGAGGCCGAGGTGGGAGGATCTCTTGAGCTCAGGAGTTTGAGGCCAGCCTGGGCAACATAGCAGGACTTCATCTCTACAAAAAAATGTTAAAAATTTAGCTGGGCATGGTGGCGCGTGCCTGTAGTCTCAGCTACGTGGGAGGCTGAGGTGGGAGGATTACTTGAGCCCGGGAGGTCCATGCTGCAGTGAGCCGTGGACTGCCCCACTGCACTCCAGCCTGAGCGACAGAGCAAGACTGTGTCTCAAACAAACAAAAACAAGTGAATTGTTTTTGAGCCTCACCATATGGCAGGCACTGCAGTAGGCGTTTCATCACGTTTATCTCATTTAAATAAAGTGAGTGGCAAATCTTACTGCAGGAAGGGTGCTGAATTCCTCCTATTAGGAGTGGCTGCTTGAAGGCAAAATAAAACCCATCCTTTCATTTTGTTGAGTCCCAGCAGTAGCAGCAACAGGTACTGTCGAGCGTTTATCACAATCCAGGAACTCTTATAAGTATATTACTATTATCCTGGTGCAAAAGTAATCGCGGTTTTTGCCATTCCTTTTAATGGCAAAAAGTAATGCCATGACCATGGCTGCTAATATGATCTCATGGAACCCTGTGAGGGAGGGGCTGTTATTATCCCCATTTTACAGATAAAGAAACTGACCCTTAGAGAGGATAAATAATTTGCTGTGATAGCTGTCTTAGTTCAGGTCGAGCTTAATTTAAATAACACACGTTTCTGAGGCTGACGCTTAAAATAAAAAATCCCCCTGTGAATGGCAAAGATGCCTTGCTTTGGGAAGTAAATAGCCCTACCCCACAGTCGGTTCGGTTCCCCAGGCTCTGTTTCCTCAAATCTCGGTATTTCAGAGCTTGATGTTTCAGAAAGGGACTTTAGCTATTAACAGGACAACTTCTTCATGCTAAAGATTAGGGGACTCAGGCCCAAAGAGGTAAGAGAACTGTCCCAGGTCACACAGTCTGACGGCCGCAGAGCTGAGGCTCAAATTCCCGTGCTCCGACTTTCAGGCCTGGGCCGCCGAGTTATTAAGGGACTCTGGCCAGGGAAAGGAAGGGAGGAACCCTGAAGTTTCCATTCCCTCACCTGCGAAATGGGGTCAATCACGGGCCCTCTTTGGGGTTACGTGGGTGTGGCCCAGCCCAGGGGCGGCCACTCTGCACTAGGAATGTGACAATGGACGGTTCAGGGAGGGCTGGAACGTCGGCAGTCCTCAAGGGAGGTGGTGGTAGGGTGTGACGGAGCCAGGGCGGAGCGTCGGGAGCCAGAGGCGTGGATTCGCGAATTCGGGGCGGGGCTTGAGGTTTAAACGTTGAGATGGGGTAGTGGGCGGGGCTTGAGATGCTAGGAATAGGGTTGCGGTCCTTGGGCGGGGCTTCTGGAAGACGGGGCGGGGCTTTGTGAGGCCGCTGGGCGAGTTCTGAAGCAGTGGGAGGGGAGCCGGGCTTAGGGAAGCAGGAGGCTGGTTTAAGGACTTGGATAGGCAGTGCGCGGGGCTCAGAGGAGCTAATGTTCCTGTATTGAGGGGCTCTGGGGGAATCTTTGAGGAGCCAGGGGACGTGGCCTTGCAGAGCCTAGCGGGTCAGTGGGCGGGGCTCTAAGAACCCCGCTCCGGGGTCTAAGGAGCAGTGGGCGTTGCTCGGAGGCGCCTGTGGGCGTGGCCCTCTACCACTAGGATGACTGGAGAGCGGGGCGTGCGCTTGGGCACCGCCTGCATCCCTCGGCGCGACCAGAGGGGGCGTAGCGAGGCGTGGAACGTGGGGTGGGAAGCGGGCTTCCCCTCCGGAAGTGGGCGTGGCGCACAGCGGCCCGGCAGCCCTGGTTGGGCCCCGCGCGGCGCGGGGGCGGGGCCTACGCGCGGTGGCGGGGGCGGTGGCGGCTGCCCGCGCCCCTCCCCCGCACGGCGCTCAGTGCCAGGCGGGAGGCGGCAGCGGTTGGAGGCTTCGCCCGGCTTTGCAGCGGGGACTTCGGCGGCGGCGCCTCAGGCACCTCGGCCCGGGTGAGCGGCGCGCGCCCCCGGCGGGGGCAGCCTGAGAGCGAGTCGGGCGGGCGGACCTGTCCTCTGAGCATGTGCCTGCGCCGCCTGACAGGAGCCGGCGGGGCGAGGGGCAGGGCTAGGTGGAGGGGACAGGGCTGGGTGGGCGCGCGGGGCGCGGGTTCACGGGCTGGGTTGCAAGGGGTTAGGGCCGGGGGCTGCTGTCGGGGGCTCGGGGAAAGGGAGTTGGGTACCGAACCAGGTGGCGTGGGGAGCGTGAAGCAGGGTCCCTGTGGGGAGGAGGCTTTCGAGGTCCGGAACGCTCCTGGCCGGGTGCGCAGCCGCGGGCCGAGGTGGGACGAGGCTGCCCAGGGAAGGCTTTTAGGGGTCAGGGATCGCCTGCTTGGGCGAGGTGCTGGGAGGGAAGGGCTGCTTCGGGCGAGGCGCAGAGCCCGGGGGCTCCAGGCCTGGGGACTGGGTTTGGGCCGCCCCAGGGAACGAGTGGGTGGGGGCGGGCAGGGGCCGGGCTCACGTGGGGCCGGGGCGAGCTGGGCCCTGCGTCGGGAGGGGCGAGGGCGGCCGCCTGGCCTGCGGGTTTCCTGGCTTTGGGTGCGAGACCAGCTCTGGGCCCTGCAGATCTCGGTTGGGGGTCAGGCGGGGCGGGGCAGAGCTGGAGCTGGAGTAATGTGGGTGGGGGCGGCTTGGGAAGAGGCTGAGCCGGGCCAAGGGAGCAGAGGGCTGGGACTGGCTGGGGGTTGGGAGGGGAGGAACGAAGCAGGAAGGCTGTCGGATCGGGGGCCCAGGGTGTCCGAGTGAACTGGGTGATTCAGAGGTGTGTTTCCCTAATAGCGGGGCAGCTGGCGAGGGACGCAGTAAAAAGGAGCGAGGTGCAGGTGGGGCCTCGCTGCGCCGAAATGACTGAGGATGAGGTCAGACGTGGAGGGTGGGAATGCAGAAACCGAGCTCTCCCGCCTGTCCCCACCGGCGCACGCTCCCCAGCTCTCCGTCTCTCAAATGATTTGAATGTGTTGGGGGAAGTGGCAGGCTGCGGTGAGAGCTGAGAAGAAAGGGGCTTCCTCTTGGAGGGAGGCGCTGGCCCTGCCATCCTTTTTTGGGAGTGTTCAAAGGATTTTAAACGCTGGAAAAGGAATCGTAGGCTTTACAGCATCACGATTTAGAAACACATCCTATATTTGGCCGTAATGTAGGCTGCCCTTGTTTTGTGGTGTCTAAAGTGCTTGCTCTACGTGTTGCAAACGTGGGATTCAGAGTGCGAAGCAAATTGCAAGTTGTTCATTTCCCCCGGCATGGTAAGATACAAAGGCTTTTCCCTCCTATAAGACATTTGAAAAGAATTGAATGTAGTGCGCGTTTAAAACTGGTCCTGGGTGGCGAATATATTTACTTTTGGAAATAGTTACCACAAAATATTAGGCCCTCTTACCGCAGCCTTTCTGCCTGGGATTGCATTCTAAAACAGTACTTGTAGGGCTCTTAGTCACTCTATATAATAATGCATCTCATTGTCCTTATCTGGCAGAACGTTCTCCTGACACCAGGGCCTGCTGGAATAGACAGAAACATGATTAAGTATAAGCAGTTGCTTTGTACCGTCTGTTCAGTTGTGAAGGCAAATAGATACCTGTTTAATATTAATTCACTTTCTGCATTCCCTGTAAAACTGAAGAAATGTGCAAAATCTATTTTGGACTTGGTTCTATACATTTCAGATGATTTAAGGAAACTGATATTTTTGGTTTGGAGGTATGTTTCACAGTCATAATGTTTGGCTATGAAGCATAATAGTAAACATTGGATCTGAGAAATCGTATAAATAAGTAGGGAAAAAAGTGAAATAAAACTGAGAATTGTGTTGTACCTTAGGTCTTGAAGTGCAGTGTTTCGTGGTGGAGGTTAGTCGTGTGTACTGAGGATTGGACAAAGATTTGGTATAAACGTCAGGAGCACACATTTTTGACGAATATAGAACCTATCTTGTCCATATTTATTTTGATTACTTGTGGAAGGTACATTAAAGCCTGATGAATTTTAATAGATACTTACCGATGAAAAATAACTGCACACAATATTGACTTTTTCATGATCCTTTGTTACTTTGCCTGCAGATTGTGCTAATCAGCATTTATACTTATATATAGTTTAGGATTAGATTCGGTGTCAGTGAATAGCATTTTTTTAAACACTGTTGGATTTTTTGATAAAAGTTTTATGTTTAACTTATCTGTCACTTCTGGGATCCACTCCAACCATGAGGAAGAGAGTCACTCTAACGACTATGAGATGGAATGTTCAAAAGGATGAATATCAATTCTTAGTTATATAAGTGGGTATGTCGACGAATCTCTTCTTTATGATGGCAAAATTTTAATTTCTCATATTTTGATTTGTCACAAACTGGTACTTTAGAAACATATTATTAATTGGGCTGTTTTACCTTTGACCTCTTTTCCAGGGGTGGGGCAATAATAAATTTGAGAGCTACTTGCATTTTCAAGGTACAGATCCATGTGATAAAACCTCTTAAGCTTGTTTTCCATTTATGACTTCTCTGTGTTACTGTCTCCTTGAATTATGAAAACTGTTTTCTGACACTTGTATGTCTTTTTAAACTTAAGATACCTTTTCTGTATTAAAACAGAACTCTTCATGAATATTTCAGTATGACCTAGTACCTAGAATGTTAAGTAATAGAATCTCTCTGGGTTTTCTTTGCCCTAGTTCAGATCCTTTAAAGTGAGTGAACAAGATTCTGTACTCCTTTCTGAGTACTTTGTATTTCTAGAGTGCAGAATGGAACTTTTTTTGTTTTATAACAGCTTCATTGAGACATACTGTACAGTTCACCCGTTTAAAGTGTACAGTTCTGTGGTTTTTGGTATATTCACAGAGTTGTGCAGCTGTCACCACAGTCAATTTTAGAACATTTTCATCCCCCCCAAAAAGAAACCCCATACCCCTTAGAAGTCCTCCCGTTTCATGTAAATGGAATCATACACTATGTGGTCTTTTGTGTCTTGCCCTTATTTAGCATATTTTCAAGGTTTATATGTGTGGTAGTATTGTATAGTACTTCATTCTTTTTTTTAATGGTCAAATAATATTCCATTGTTTGGATATGCCGTATTTTGTTTATCCATTCATCAGTTGATGAACATTTGGGTGTTTTTCCTTTTTGGCTATTATGAATAATGCTGTGAACATACGTTTTCATTTCTCCTGAGTATTTACCTAGGAATGTAATCGATGGGTTGTATGGTAACTCTATATTTAACTATTGGAGGAATGGCCAGACTTCTCCAAAGCAGCTGCACCATTTTACGGTATTCACCAAGAGTATATGAAGGTTCTAAATTCTCCACGTTCTTGCCAACACTTGTTACTCTCTGACTTTTTGATTCTAGTCATCTGTGTTTCCCTAATGGCTAATGATGTTGAGCATCTTTTCATGTGGTTGGTGAACATTTGTATGTGTAATCTTTGGAGAAATGTCCATTCAAATGCTCTGCCCGTTTTTTAATGGGTTGTCTTTTTATTGGTGTTATAAAAGTTGTTCATGTATTCTAGATTCAAGTGCCTTATCAGCTGTATGATTTGCAAAAATTTTCTTGGATTCTGACATGTCCTTTCATTTTCTTGATGGTGCCCCTTTTTAGGAACAAACATTTTAAATTTTGATGATTTCCAATTTATGAATAGTGGGGTCTTACTAGTTAGAAATTAGACCTTAAACCACACCCTCCTCAATATTTTGGTTATATAAGTTGAAACCCAAATGTGAAAGGACTGGGGAAAGGTTTGAATTAATATATTTTAAGGTATGCTATAGATGAAAAAGGATTCATCAGGGAACATGCCATTCACCTGTTCAAATCCTCTGGTGACCTCACCTTTACCCACAAAATAAAGTTCAGACTTCTTAATGAGGTGTGGAGTAAGGTGGGCTCTGATTTCAGCCTGCTTTATTTCTCACTATTCCCCTTCCAATGTCTTCATCTCTAGTGTCACTCCCTGAAACATCCCAGCTTTCAAATCTTGTGATGAATTTATTACTTCATCGCCTTTCTACTTCTAGAATCCCACTTGTCCTTTGGGACATGGGTCATGAGGTTTTTCCTCCATGAAAACTTCCTCATCTCACAGGCAGACATTTGTCCCTGCCCTCATGTATTGTACATTCATCAGGACTGTTTGCTACAAAGAACTGGACCTGAATTTGAGCTAATAGTCTGAAAGGTGCCTTTCCATACAAGGCAGAATGCAATAGAGCAATTCACATGGAAGGCAGACTGAGATTCTCTTGTTCATGGCTTGGTCATTAGTGCCTACTGGATATTCGCTGAATGAATGATTATTTATTGAAGTTAACTGGAAAGATCCTGAGGTCAGTGGGTTTCTCTGATTATCATGAATGTCTTTATTGCCTATGTTAAAATAACATGAATGGGGTAACTCCCTTTTGCCCTTCTGGCATCCAAGTCCAGCTCTTACCAAAAAGTGCTCAAATGTAAAACTGAGTGTTTAAAACATTTCCCCAATGGCAGAACATTCTCATCCAGGTTCTTTCCCCCGATGAACAGTAATGACTGGCGCAGTCTCCTCAGTAGGTTAGATGGCCAGCGAACACGATTTAGTCACACCAAATGCATACAGGCCGACCCTGATAGTATTTGGTCAGTTAGTACTGGAACTACCCCTGTCACACTCATGAGAATGGTTGTAAATTGGATTTTAAGGGTGTGTACTTTCTTTTCATTCTTTTTTTTTTTTTTTTAATGTTTTGTAGAGATGGGGTCTCACTATGTTGTACAGGCTGGTCTTGAACTCCTGGGCTCAAGCAAGTCTCCTACCTTAGCCTCTGAAAGTGCTAGGATTATAGGCGTGATGCACCATGCCCAGCCTCTTCATTCTTTTGTTCATGCTCTCCTCTCTTGGGGTGTCTGACTCAAATTAGTATTCTTTAGTTATATTTTGTGTTCTTATGTTCATTTTTTTTTTTTTTTGAGACAGAGTCTCACTCTGTCGCCCAGGCTAGAGTGCTGGAGTGCAGTGGCACGATCTCAGCTCACTGCAAGCTCTGCCTCCCAGGTTCACGCTGTTCTCCCGCCTCAGCCTCCCAAGTAGCTGGGACTACAGGCGCCCGCCACTACACCCGGCTAATTTTTTTGTATTTTTTAGTAGAGATGGGGTTTCACTGTGTTAGCCAGGATGATCTCGATCTCCTGACCTCATAATCTGCCCGCCTCGGCCTCCCAGATTATGTTTATTTTTAAAATACTTTAATTAAAAATATTTCATGCCGGGCGTGGTGGCTCACACCTGTAATCCCAGCACTTTGGGAAGCTGAGGCGGGCAGATCACGAGGTCAGGGGTTTGAGACCAGCCTGGTCAACACGGCCAACCTGTCTCTGCTAAAAATACAAAAATTAGCCGGGTGTGGTGGCACGCGCCTGTAGTCCCAGCTACTCAGGAGGCTGAAGCAGGAGAATTGCTTGAAACCTGGGAGGCAGAGGCTGCAGGGAGCCTAGACTGCGCCATCACACTCCAACCTGGGCGACAGAGTTGCACTCCAGCCTGGGCGGCAGAGAAAGAATCCGTCTCAAATAAATAAATAAATAAATAAATAAATTCACTTAGCACCTTTCTGAGAATTAGGAGAAACCAGTTGGCCATTTCGGGATACCTTTTCTTTGTGTGTTCGTTAAAGCTTGGATTGTGGCAAGGTAGTACAGAAGAGAAAGAAAAATGTCAACTTTTTTGTCTAGTTAGGGACAGTGAGCTATGGGTACCTTCTGTAGTTCTCGTTCTAAGAGAGTTTTGTATTTAGGGGAACTGAGGCCGTGAGGGTGCAGGCCTTTAGGGCCAGATAGAGCTGGGCTTCACTCTTGGCTCCGCTTCTTGCTAGCTGTGACTTTGCCAGCTCCCTCACCTCCCCGAGCTTCACTTTCCTCCTCTGTAGTGTGGAGATGCAAAAGGCTTACCTTGCAGGGTCGTTGGCAAGATTAAGCAAGGAAAATTACATGAAGTGCCTAATACAGAGTAGGTACTGAATACATTCCTGTTCCCTCTCTTCACTCTTAAATGTCTGTTAATGAATGGAACTGCAGAGAAGCAAATAGAGTAAGTTTAATACATTTTACATCTGACATTAAGCTATTAAGGGTATGGATTCCTACTCCCACCTGAGGATTTTAGACTTTGAATCAAAGTTGAGTCACTGAAGAGGGCAAAAAATGTCTAATTTTAGGATGGGAAGGCGGTCTTAAAAACACCTCCAGTGTTTTTGCATCTGTCTGAATTGGAAATGTCTATTCAGACAGTCTTCTCTATTCAGGTCTGTGTATTCAGTCTCTCTGTCTGTGTGTCTGTCTGTCCATTTTAAGGAAAGTTCCTGGCAAAAGATGGATTTTTTTAGGATTTGAAGGAGATTGCACTGCAGTGCTTGAGATAACTCTTCTGGTTACAATGTGATAAAGTGTAACATCCTGTGTGGGAAAAGAGCCTCTATAGTTTTATGGTATGTTAAATTAGGCCTGTCATTTGGATCTTACATTAATAACAAAAATACAGTTCCTCCCGTTTGCTGCAGTAATGAGTAATTAATATAATGCAAAGGTCAGAGTGAGAGAGACTATAAATGGGAGTAGGAAGGCCTATACATTGTATGTGGAAGGCAGTTATATTTTTTCCCCTTTGGTCAGGCAATGATCTACATTTCTTCTTAAAAATTTATGAATAATGGATTATATTTGGCACCAGTATCTCACCATCTTTTAAAGGATATATTATTTTGGGAGATTTGGGAGATTATTGCTCAGGTACAGAGGTCCTCATTCTTGACTGCCTTGTGATGATCATCTGTGGACCTATATGAATCCAGCTGCCTGGGTGTGAGTTCCCTGGTGACTCTGAATCACAGCCAGAACAGGAAGCACTGTGGGCTGGTCTATTCCTCATTTTACAGATGAGGAGACTTTGGTGGCAGGAGCTTGACAGATTTACCCAAGATCAGGAACTTAACTGCCCCTTCCTTTGTGTGGTATGAATTAATTTTTATAGTTAGTTGTGTGAATTTATAGTATAGTGTGGATTTTTTATTTAACAATGTGAACCTGACATGGCTTTCCCTTTGTAGTCTTTGACCCAGTGCAGCAGTTCCATTTGCTTAGCCTTTCGTCATGCTCTTTTGCCAGATCTGCAAACCAAGCCTATTCACAGAGTTTTCTTCAGTTAATCACCACAGTTGGTAGCATGTACCTATGTTGTTGTTGTTGTTGCTTTTTCCCACATATTCAGGTTGTGCATGTATTAAACTGTGAAGTTTGGTCCAGGTTTTTAGGAGGATTTTTAGATGCATTTTTAGGAAACTTGAAAATACATGATATCTCTTGGATAAACCTTTGGTAAACTTGATTTCTACTTTTAATGTAAAGCTCCTTGACAGTATTTTATTGATCCTTTTAAATTTCCTCAGTCTTATAATCTGAGCACTAGTAAGCAGTGGTTTTAAAGATTTGTCTTGTATTTGGAAGACCGATTATTATTGCAAAGGTGCCCTTGCATTGCATCTTGCCAGAAAAATTGGCATTAGTAGGCCGTCTGTATTTGAAAACACTAAGTTTAGACAGGAACAACACAGGCCCAGTACTGAACTATTAATATATAGATTGTAACAGACATAATGAAAACCACTTAGGATTAGCAAAGGTTGATTATTGTTTCACAATGTGGTTGTTCTGTCTTTGGGAAACCAAGACAGACTGCAAGTCTGGTCACATGGTGGTTTGGTGTAAGAGACTTTCTTGCTCCATTGTGGAACTGGGTGTGTGTCCCCATGTCTCAACAACTGCTGAGGCCTTCATTCTGGATGAACAAAGCTGTAGATTTTTCATGAGAGACCATAGTAGACACACATGGGAAAGGAAGTGTTAGGAGAGTGAAGCCGTCAGGCTGTATTTTCTACTTTTGATATCATAGGGGTGCATGACAAAATTCACAAGCATCCCTTCCTTATGACAAATGTTTAATCACCATTATTTGCTTACTTCACAGGAAAGATACTTAAATTCCTTTTCGTAATGGTCAAACATTCTTTCCTAGTTAAAGATTCTAATTCCTTTCATTCTTAGGAACTTAAAGAATTGACTGATTTATTAATATAAAAACTCAAATGCGGCTGGAGTGGGGACTGAGGAACACACGTGAAAGTGCGCTGTCATCTCTGTTAAGCAGAGGGATTTATTAGGAAACTAGTCACTTTGGAAGCTAGATGGTGAATTAATTTTGTGGTTAGTAGTATCTTTAGCTTAACAATGTCATCCTAGTTTTTCTTGGCAAGCAAGAGAGAGGCTGGAGCCAATGAGGGCTGGCCACAGTTCTTTGGGGGTGATATTTAATAAGATGCACGTTGTCTGTTTTAGAAATAGAGTAACTGTCCTTTAGGCTGTCTCTTCTGTGGGCCACTGTTGCTTTACAGTGCTACTGTAGGAAAAGATAAGTTGGAAGTCTTCTTTTTTCTCCCTAAGACTGCTAGTTTGATCTTTTTATGCATTATGACAGTGTCTTGAGTGCAGTGGACTGAATTACTTTTATCAAGTAGAACAAATAACATATCATACCTTCAAAGGATGGTTATGAACTGTGTGTTTCTCTGAAAGTGAATGAGCAAGAGCCCAGATGAAATTTCTGTTTTGGAGGCAGGCAGTGTGTACATTTGGTCCCCAACTCAAGACTGGGTTGTGTTCCAGAGTCTAACTCAGTTATTTGGAACTCAGATCTACTAGTAGTAATTTCTATCTATTGTGTTGATTCAGCATTGTAAGTGGTGGGTACGTTCCCAGCCTAGACTGAAGGAATCTGTTTAATTCACAGCAGTTTTTGAAATTGTTTATGGTGATAGTGGAATTCTGGATCTTGGGAGCTGGTAGTCATGTGAAAGAGAAGTAAGGACTCATGCCCCATGCCCCAGGAGCCTCCCTGTGCAGGCTGTGTGGCGTCCAGGGGTCTCATGCCACTGCAGCCCTCCAGGTCTGTGCTGGCCCTCCTTGTTCTTCATCCTCCTTCATCTCTCTCTTAATTTGAAGCTTCTACTTCCCTGGTTAAGCTTACTTTCTTTAAATCATGGTAGCAAAGCACATGGTTCAAATTCATTTCCCTGCTAGACTACCGCTGTTATTCAGGGTTGGGATGACTACAGGCTTTATTCATGTCATTTCACTCATGTTCTTTAACCCTTTTAGAGGTGTACAATGTTAATATTTTTAAAGAGGAGGTTCCTTACTGATAAACAGATTGTCTCTTTGAAATGTTTGCATTCAGTCATTACAGCAAGGTTTCAAGGGGAAAGTTGAGCAGAGGCATGTGAAGTCAGGCAGACCCCACGTAAGGAGGCTAGTCCTGATACCTGGAATCAGGAAGAAACCATGCCTGCTTTAGAAAGGTTCTTCCTGTTACTCCAAAACAGTGACTCTGCTAAATTTTTTTCAAAATACTTCTGATCTTTTTTTTTCCTTTTCCGTTTGGGAACTTCACAGCTTGAAAGGGTCTTAGGTTTTGGCAAAGTGGCTTGGTTTCTGTGACCTTTGGAAAGTTGATCAGGGCATGGTAGTGATTGTAAATTGGGGCATCTTATAATGGCCAGAGCTGGGCACTCGTCCTGTCTATTTTTCTATTCTTTTATAAACTTATCAAAAAGTCACTTTTTTCATCAAACAGTGGGAAATTATTGACCTCTCCATTCTGTTAGTGCCTCTGTGAAGGGTTTGAACTACTGGTTTCAAAGAACTCTTCTCATTCAAACATTTTATGATGCAAAATATATTAGGGACTTGATTTTTCTGGTATCATTTAAAAAATTCGTATTCACAAAGTCTTATGGCAAGCTTAATGTTTTGATTTACTTTTAAATTATGTAAAAGTTTAAAAAATACATTACAAGCCTCCTCCAGCCCTCAAGCACATGACTCTTTGATGGTGAATTCTGCAGTATAGACTGTGAGCTCTGTGGGAATTCAGGAGACAGGCGTTGGAGAGTCAGTGTTTGTGGGACACTGGGAGTGAGATCCTGCCTGAGGGTGTGCCTAATAGTACTGGGCTGACTCAGAACTGGTGTAATTAGGGAAGAGTAGTGTAAGATGGGTAGATGAGATGGCCCTGATTGTGGAAAGTGATGATAATAGGTTATGCATTTATACAATATGTTAGAGTAAAATGTAAATATAGTTTGGTTATGGAGTTATAAAGGTAGGTGAAAGTGTAATTTGTGGGTGTCACTAGTGTTAGTGATTTCTATGCTAATACTAATTACATCTGGGATTAAATGACTAGAGATTGAGTACAGAATTATTTTCTAGTTTGTGAAAGTGAACACCTTATAATACTGCTATATTCCATGTTCCTTAAAGGTAGAGGATATCTTACATTTTTTGGTGCCTCCATTTCCTAGCATATTGCCTGGTGCATAGTAGCTGTTCAATAAATGTTAATTGAGTAATTGAATTTCAACTTTGCATGATACACTTGTGATATTGTCAGTCTTTCCATTTTCCTAGAAGATGAAAGGAATAAAGATGTTTTCTATGGCCTAGGACTACTAATTGTAAATATTTGCCGGGTGCGGTGGCTCATGCCTGTAATCCCAGCACTTTAGGAGGCTGAGGCGGGTGGATCACGAGGTCAGGATGTCGAGACCATCCTGGCTAACATGGTGAAACCCCATCTCTACTAAAAATACAAAAAATTAGCTGGGCGTGGTGGCGGGCGCCTGTAGTCCCAGCTACTCAGGAGGCTGAGGGCAGGAAAATGGCGTGAACTCGGGAGACAGAGCTTGCAGTGAACTGAGATCGCACCACTGCACTCCAGCCTGGGCAACAAAGAGAGACTCCATCTCAAATAAAAAAAAAAAAATTCTTATTATGTTATTATAAACTAACTTCGTAATTTTTATTGTAAATAAATATGTTAGCAAGATGTTTATATGTGTAAATTTACACACACAGATATACATACACATTCCTTTATTGAAACATGCTTTATTTGTAAAGCAAATTTTGGGGTTTTGATTATTTAAAGCATATGTTCTGATAAAAAGCAGGATAACACAACATTTTGGTACTCATCACAAATTTACTTAATTGATTTCTTGAATAAATTAAAACTATTGGCAGCATGGGTTTCTTATGGCTGTATTTTATAGCTCTGGTTAGCAAGTTTGTGTGTGCGTGTGTGTGTGTCTGTATGAGTGTTTGAGACAGGGTCTTGCTCTGTCACCCAGGCTGGAGTGCAGTGGTGTGATTGAGGCTCAATGCAGCGTCGCCCTCCCAGGCTCAAGTGATCCTCCCACCTCAGCCTCTCGAGTAGCTGGAATTACAGGCATACGCCACTATGCCTGGCTAATGTTTTAATATTTTTGTAGACACGGGGTCTCACTGTGTTGCTCAGGCTGGTTTCCAACTCTTGGGCTCAAGTGATCCTCTCGCCTCAGCCTCCCAAAGTGCTGGGATTATAGGCGTGAGCCACTGTGCCTGGCCTGGTTAACAAGTTTGACTTTAGAGTCAACGAAGTAACATCCCAATGGAAGCATGCTTTCATTTAACAATGAAGATAGATATGGCAAGAACCATAATTTCTGTCAAGGGGATTTAAAGTTAAGGTAGCCATTGGAAAAGCTGTTTTCCTTCACTATCTTTCTCTTTTTGAGTTTCTCATCCTTTAATGCGCTATTGTCATTAAATAGCCTTATGTTCTCCCTGGAGGAGGAGGTGAAGGTGGAGGTTTGTCTGCAGTGGACCTCTAGGTGTGCCCTGCCCAGCACCAGAGAAATCATAGGGCAGGCCTTAGGGCATTTGAGTGACTCCTGGAGCCCCAAGGATTTAATGTATTTGAGAATTCGTTTGACTTGAGAATTTGACAAGGACCGAGTAAGTTAAGATAGGGTGAATTGTGCACCACTACAACTGTTAAAATGATCTAATCGCTTAGGAGTTCATTTATACATACTAAAGTCTGAAAAACTGTAGACTTTGGTTTATATTGTATTCACGATAAGTGGTCACAAAAAATGAATTATTTTGTAATTGCATTTGTGTGTATACGTGTGTGTGTTATTTCTGGTAGTTTTTTGAGGGTACCATAAACCATAAATGTAGTTGTTTAAAAAAGTATTAGGGATAGGAAGCCCCTGGATCTTTTTGCTGGCCTTCTACTTAAAATTATTTGTCCTACTTTCATAAGGAATAGATAATTTCTCTTTAGTTACTATTGTGATGTCCAATTAATTTAGCATAGAGAATTAAAGATTATAATTTTCAAGTCTTGATACAGTTTGGAAGGAAAATGGATTTGGGAGAGTTAGGGCTACAGTTTTACCAGCTACAGCTGATAAAAGCTTTTTGTAGTAGAGTATTTGCTCTTAGAATATTTAGCCCAAATGTTTCCTTCTGAAAGTGGGCTGTGTTTATTTGTCTTCACTTCCCTAGAGATATTTTCATTTTATTGGTGAAATTGAATGTGTGCTGTTTTCTTCCTGAAGAGCCTGAGACCTTCTTCTAAAGGTATTGAATGGTGGTAAAGTATTTGGTAGTAACTACATTTTCTCCAGTGAGTTAAATTCTTAGTTTCTTGTACTCTATTATAGATACTGATATTGAGTGTTTTGTTTTGTTTTTTCCTTCGCTTTAGAAGATGCATATGCTGATAAGGAAATATTTTTAATTTTACCAAAAGGGATCAGGCAGACAAAATTATTTTTCCTAAGGTGCAGTAAGATTGTAAGCGCTATACTTTCCTATTTCTATAGGATGTCTGAAAATTCCGGAAACATAGGGAGATTTTTATTTTAAACAGTGTTAGTTTTCATTTTCTTTTCTTTTCTTTCTTTCTTTTTGTTTTTGAGGTGGAGTCTTGCTCTGTTGCCCAGGCTGGAGTACAGTGGCATGATCTCTGCTCACTGCAACCTCTGCCTCCCGGGTTCAAGTGATTCTCCTGCCTCAGCCTCCTGAGTAGCTGGGATTACAGGCATGTGCCACCACACCCCACTAATTTTTGTATTTTTTTTTTTTTTTCGAGACGGAGTCTCACTGTCGCCCAGGCTAGAGTGCAGTAGTGCGATTTCAGCTCACTGCAAGCTCCGCCTCCCAGGTTCATGCCTCCCGGGTTCATGCCATTCTCCTGCCTCAGCCTCCCGAGTAGCTGGGACTACAGGCACCCACTGCCACGCCTGGCTAATTTTTTATATTTTTAGTAGAGATGGGGTTTTAACGTGTTAGCCAGGGTGGTCTCAATCTCCTGACCTTGTGATCTGCCCGCCTTGGCCTCCCAAAGTACTGGGATTGCAGGCGTGAGCCACCAGGCCTGACCTAATTTTTGTATTTTTAATAGAGATGGGGTTTCACAATATTGGCCAGACTGGTCTTGAACTCCTTACCTCAGGTGATCCACCCGCCTTGGCCTCCCAAAGTGCTGAGATTACAGGTGTGAGCCATTGTGCCCGGCCTAGTTTTCATTTTCAAATAGCATGCTCAATACGTTTTTCTTCAAGCTCCAGACACTTTTGCGAGCAAAAGTACATAATTTTAAAGCCATGGATCCAATTATTAATGTGGAAAGGTAATTATGTTTTAAAAAATAAATTTTAAAGTATTTTTCCCATGGTTTTACTCTTTTCAGATACCTTACTTGTCAACAGAAGGCTCTTTGAAGCTACTACTAAGAGGTAGTAAGTCTCCACACCAAAGAGAAGGTGGGAAGGCACCCCCAACCATCTGGTTGCATGAGTCAAATTAGGCATCACTGTTGATGCACCCTTCATATCTAAAACAGTTTTAAATTCAGTTGACTTCAAGTCTTCTGGCTCCATCATCTCTGTTTCTACTGGGACTGTGACTTGTGGCCTGGACAACAAGTGCAGTGACTTCCTAACTAGCTTCCCTGAATCCTTTCAGATGCTCCCACGTGCAGATCCATTCTCCAGCTTCATTCAGCGTGAGCTTTTAAAATGCAAGTCTAATTATGTCATGTACTCATACTTAAAAAATTTCCTATGGCTCCCAAGACTGCAAGTACAGATAAAATCCTTAACATGGCCTAGAAAGCCCTCTGTGATCCGGGTTCTGCTGACCTCGCAGCCTCTTCTACCCTTGCTCTCTGGGCTCCAGCCTCTGTGGGCTAAGTAGTCCAGATTCTGACAAGTGATTGCTTTTGATACAGACTTTTGATATTTTGTTGTTCCTCCCAGCTGGGACTCACTTTTCTTCTCTTATTGCCCAGTTGACTTCTCATTCTTTGATTTCAGCTTAAGCGTCGCTTCTCTGACTGCTTCTGTTCCCCGATTATTGACTCAGTTACCTTGTGTTCTTCTGCATTCCAGCACTTGCCACAGCGGCATGCTAATGTTTCCACGAATATCTGATTGTGTTGTGTCTCCTGCAGTGGAATGTAAGCTCCATGAGAACAGGGGCCAGGTCTGCTTGCTCGCAGTTGTGTCTCTCATGTCTAGCATGGTGCTAGGCGCATGGTCAAAGCCCAGTGAATAGTTGTTGAATAAAAGAATGACTGGGATTAAGGACCTATTCAACATTCATAGTTGAGCATATATGTAATACGTATAACCCTGTGGATGTTAGTAAGTAATGTGGTTTGCAGTGAGTTGTGTCTGTTTTACTGGGGGGGATGTGGACTGTATCCCAGTGAAAGAAGGATTTCCTGTAGACTCTGATAGGACCCTAGAAATCATTTATTTTAGTTCTTCCATTTTATAGATGAAGAAACAAACAACCAGAGGAGCAAAATGATCTAGCTGGGTAGGTAACTATGTCAAGATAAATTTGTGTCTGACGTCCAAGCCAGAGATTTTCCTACTCTTCCTTAATGTTCCTTTGAAACACTGTCAGGAGTACATGTTCATTTAATCCATTTAATCTCCGCTTGCCCAAGGTATGGGTTAAAAAGGGAAGGCTGAAATTCTTCAGGTGAAGGTGATTATTTTGTTTTTTGACACTGCAGTTTTGCCTGTGACTAGCCTTATGAAGTTATTAATAAAAATACCCCCCATCCCTTTTTAAGATATGAGCATCCAGTAATTTCATTTCCTGGTATAACAGTATTGCCAAATAATTAATAAAATTTTATTGTCTACTCCATATGACTAAGTAGTGAAAAACAGACTTAACGAGTTTGAACTGTCATACACAGTGTGTTTTTTACCAGTTGTTGATAAGAAAAGTAGGTCATCAATATAGAAAGAATGTTTAGAAACATATTCAAGGATTTTTTTTTTTTTTTGCGACAGAGTCTCGTTCTATTGCCAAGCTGGAGTGCAGTGGCGATCTTGGCTCACTGCAACCTCCAACTTCCGGGTTCAAGCGATTCTCCTGCCTCAGCCTCCCGAGTAGCTGGGATTACAGGCGCGTGCCACCACGCCTGGCTAATTTTTGCATTTTTAGTAGAGACGGGGTTTCACCGTGTTAGCCAGGATGGTCTCATCTCCTGACCTTGTGATCCACCCGCCTCGGCCTCCCAAAGTGCTGGGATTACAGGTGTGAGCCACCCCGCCCGGCCTCAAGGATTAATTTTTAAGTGAGATTGCTAGGTCACTCATGTCTATAAAAGTTTTGCGGTTGGTGTGAGACCTCTTGGGATTAATTTGGCTCTTTGAGTTGTGTTCTGCTCTTTGAAGAGAGACACAGAATTAAGCTTCTGAGTCTGGTCTCCAGTGGTGCACTTTAGGGAGATGGCTGCTGCCTCAGGCGATTTTATATGGTTCTGCAGTGTTGTGAGTATTGGGGGGGGAGGGGGGGAGGGAGGAGGGGGGTCAGGTAGCGCCTGCCTTTGTCTTCCCAAGGGACGTTTCTTCAGCAATGCTTTTTCAAACCTCCAGGGACCAAAAGAGGTGGTTGTGTTATAAAGATGCTGGTGATAAGCAGAAAATTGGGAGATGTGGAGGGTTGTAAACATGTCATCCTTGCACATTATCTCTGTAATAGAAATATATATTTCTGTCATTGAAGAGCTAGAGATGATTTCGAAGTCCTTATATATTCTCACATTTTAGTAACTGCAAAATTTCTGTAGTGTCATTTCTATTATATTTTAAGTGAGTTACAGGCCTCATTATGGCATCTTTTAGTTCATAAAAGGGTCTCTCTTTAATAAGATGTGAGGGAATTACAGTTTTGTTTTGTTTTGTTTTGTTTTTTTAAGAGACACGGTTTCGCTTTGTCTTTTGGTATCAAGTTCAGTGGTGCAATAATAGCTCAGTGCAGCCTCAGACTCCTGGGCTCAAGGGATCCTCCTGCTTCAGCCTCCCAAAGTGCTGGGATTACTGGTATGAACCACCACACCCAGCCCAGTTTTAGGAATTTTATCTTTTGTCTTCAGGTTCATTATGTGTTACTGTTTTGCTGCTCATTTTACTTCTTGTCAGACTTGATTTTCGGCAGTCATTTTCATAGCGTCACATTGCGCTCTGCAATGCGCTCACTGCTTTCTGCTTCACATTGCCAGTGAGTGCTTAGGTTTGACTTTAGGTGGTCCCCAACCAAGTCTCTTTGTAAGAAGTTCCTAAAATGAGTATAGATTATAAAATGTAAATATACGAGTGCTCTTCTTTGAAAACTTTAAAAAGTATAATACCTCTTTATTATACCTCACCTTTTATTTTTATTTTAATTTTTTTGGGGTATCACTGTGTCCCCCAGGCTGGAGTGCAGTGTCGTGATCTTGGCTTACTGCAACCTCTGCCTCCTGGGCTCAAGCGATCCTCCTGCCCTCAGCCTCCTGAGTAGCTGGGACCACAGGCATGCGCCATCATGCCCGGCTAATTTTTTGTATTTTTGGTAGAGATGGAGTTTTGCCATGTTGCCCAGGCTGGTCTCCAACTCCTGAGCTCAGCCTCCCAAAGTTCTGGGAATACAGGTGTGAACCACCACACCTGTAATGTCTCACCTTTTAGATACTATCCTTGGGGTGTGTGTGTGTTTCTAGTGTTTTATGCATGCTCTTTCAGGTTGTTCCTCTTTTTTTTTTTTTTTTTTTGAGACTGACTCTCGCTCTGTTGCCAGGCTGCAGGCTGGAGGAGTGCAGTGGCGCGATCTTGGCTCACTGCAACATCTGCCTCCTGGGTTCAAGCAATTCTCCTGCCTCAGCCTCCTGAGTAGCTGGGACTACAGTTGTGCGCCACCACGCCCTGCTAATTTTTGTATTTTTAGTAGAGATGGGGTTTCACTATGTTGGCCAGGATGGTTTCAATCCCTTGACTTCGTGATCCGCCCACCTCGGCCTCCCAAAGTGCTGGGATTATAGGTGTGAGCCACTGTGCCCGGCCCAGGTTGTTCTTTTCTTGGACAAATGAGCACATAGTCCTCTGGCTAAGCTAAGGATTTTCAGTGAGAAGTAAGATTTGCTTCCTTGGTCATAACAGATACCCTCTTGTTTGTCTCAGTACATTTGAATGCCTACAGCTGGTTTCTGTATTCTGATTTTTCCATTTTTACTCATATTTATAAAGTGTAGGCAAAGTGCAGTTTCACATTTAAAGTGTTACACAAACTGGCCAACTGGACTGGGGGCTGTCAAAGCAGCACCCACAGGACAGAGCTCTAAGTGCCATTGTTGGCTGATGTGGAGAAACTGAATTGTATATATGATTCGGGATTGATTGTTGGAAAAGTATGACAGTTCATGGGCTGAAAAGTTGGAACTGCTCCGTACTTTGTAGTTCAAGGTCACTGCATCTTTCTCCGAAGTTCTTTATCTTTGGAGGAGTTATACGTCTTCAGGCTGAAACGTGACGGGCCTGGAATTGATGAGCTTCGGAACTCTCTCCAGGCCTAGCTCTGTGAGGCCCGAGCCTGGAGGCTTCTTGGTAGATCTTATTTGCATTTTCTCTTTATTCTTAGAAACTTTAAAAACTAAATGATATTGAGTTATTGAATTGAAACAAAATGCATTTTTACTGGTATGCCTCATTCTTGGCATCTTACCTGTTACCTGGATTAATAATGATGGGATGAAACTATTTGGAAGGCTATATAATACATGTGAATTTTTTTCCCTTAATTTTTACCATTCCTGGTGTCATAATCAATTGAACCAACATCAAGGCTATTCATACTTGCAGTCAGTCGGCCATGCTATGTGGTCAATAGTTTTTCTAGAAAAAACATTTTTTTCAACAAGTCCATATCAGCAGTGGAATGCAAATCTCTTTCAGCCAAAACTGCTGTGTATGAGGAGATCTGTTGTGTATCTGACATTTTGCTGTGCTTTATAGCAAATGTTGCATGTGGTCTTTTTTCTTCCTTTTTTAAAAACAGCTTCTATTAAAATAGGTAAGGCATGTTTTTTTTTCTTGGAATGTCTCATGTATGAATCTGTTAAAGAGTTGCATGCAGTAGAAATATGCAATTCGTTAGGTAAATTCTTTCTTTGAGTGTCACTGCTGGATTTAATTTAGAAAATTTGAAAAAGCTCAGCTATCTCATATTCGGAAATGATGATTTTTTTTTTTTTTTTTTTTTAAAGAGACATGATCTTGCTAGAGTGCAGTGGCATGATCATAGCATACTGCAGCCTCAAACTCCTGGGCTCAAGCAGTCTTCCTGCATCAGCCTTCTTAGAGACAGTGTCTCATTATGTTATCCAGGCTGGTCTTGAACCCCTGGCCTTAAGCGATCTTCCCACCTCAGCCTCCCAAAATGCTGGGATTGCAGGCGTGAGCCAACGTGCCTGGCCAAATTTTTATATTTAATCAGAGTACCTCCTATATTTGCTTTGGGTGTCTGCTCTCTAGTGAATGTGTATTCTGTGTAGGCTTATATATTATTACATTTCCCACTTCCTTTTTTTTTGAGACAGTTTCGCTTGTTGTTCAGGCTGGGGTGTAGTGGCACAATCCTGGCTCACTGCAACCTCCACCTCCTGGGTTCAAGCAATTCTCATGCCTCAGCCTCCTGAGTAGCTGGGATTACAGGCACCTGCAACCACGCCCACCTGATTTTTTGTATTTTAGTAGAGATGGAGTTTCACCATGTTGGCCAGGCTGGTCTCGAATTCCTGAGTTCGGGCAATCCACCTGTCTCAGTTGCCTAAAGTGCTAGGATTTACAGGTGTGAGCCGCCCTGCCCGGCCTCCATCTTCTTAAAAGGAATTTTTTACTGTTGGCATTGTCATTTAAATAACTGAGTTTAGGATATTTGTCTCCTCATCTGCTGTCTTACCTGCCTTTTTCTATTAAATAACACATCGGATCTCTTCTACATTAAAGTACCTGCCATACAGGTAACAGTGGCTTGGAGGAAACATGGTCTTTCCTCTAATGGGACATTTTAGAGTCTTGTGGTTGCCACTGGCTGAGGGAGCATTCTCTGCCCACTGAACGCTTGAGTAATCGACGCCCTGGAATGGTCTCAGCAAATGGGCTGAGCAGGATTTTGCTACTAGTAGGGGTTTTCCTGTATGTGTTCCTAGCAGGATGTGTTTCCTTTCATATGAACCATAGAAGTACATCTGCTGGAATCTTTAAACAGATAGCTTTTCAATAAACAGGAAAAATGTCAAAATTGTCATTTTTTATGAGATGGAAGTAGAATAGAGAAAATGTAACATTTACTCAGGTGTTTTGAGTGTATTTTATTTGGTGCTGTTGCAATATAAATACCCTGTCTTGTCTGCATTTTTTCCTCCTAACACCCTACATGTTTCCTATATAGCTTATAAGATAAGTTTTTTTTTTTTTTTTTTTTTTTTTTTTTTTTTTGAGACGGAGTTTTGCTGTCACTCAAGCTGGAGTGCAGTGACGCGATCTGGAGTTTTGCTGTCACTCAAGCTGGAGTGCAGTGACGCGATCTCGGTTCACTGCAACCTCTGCCTCCCAAGTTCAAGCAATTCTCCTACCTTAGCCTCCCGAATAGCTGGGATTACAGGCATGTACCACCAAGCCCAGCTAATTTTTGTATTTTTAGTAGACATGGGGTTTTGCCATGTTGGCCAGTCTGGTCTCGAACTCCTGACCTCAGGCGATCCACTTGTCTTGGCCTCCCAAAGTGCTGGGATTACAGGCGTGAGCCACCATGCCCGGCCCTTTTCTTTCTTTTGTATTTTGTGTTTTGAGACATGGTCTTGCTCTGATACCCTGGCTGGAGTGCAGTGGCATGATCATGGCCCACTGCAGCCTTGATTTCCTGGGTTCAAGCAGTCCTCCCACCTCAGCTCCCCGAGTAGCTGGGACCGCAGGGGTATACTACAACATCACACCCAGCTAATTTTTTTTATTTTTTGTAGATATGGGGTCTCGCTATGTTGCCTGGGCTGGTCTCGAACTCCTGGACTCTAGTCATCCTCCTGCCTTGTCCTCCCAGAATGCTGGGAGTACAACTATGAACCACTGTGCCTGGCATGTAAATTTTGTACATTTAACTTCACATGGTAGTATTATAAGAAGCATGCCTTTACACTCTCCTAGAGGTTGAGGATTATCACCTGACTAATAAGATGAAGGTTTTATTGCAAGAGTACAAATTTTCTCTGACACATAAAGCCTTTAAACCATAGAGGTAGACCTTATTTTTACTTGTTCTTGGTTAAAATATTCACCCAACATGTAAGAAAAATTTTAGGCCAGGCGCGGTGGCTCACACCTGTAATCCCAGCATTTTGGAAGGCTGAGGCAGGCAGATCATGAGGTGAAGAGATCGAGACCATCTTGGCCAACATGGCGAAACCCCATCTCTACTAAAAATACAAAAATTAGCAGGGTGTGGTGGCGCACACCTGTTGTCCCAGCTACTCGGGAGGCTGAGGCAGGAGAATCGTTGAACCTGGGAGGTGGAGGTTGCAGTGAGCTGAGATTGTGCCACTGCACTCCAGTCTGGTGACAGAGCGAGACTCTGTCTCAAAAAAAAAGAAAAAAAAAAAGAAAAAATTTAACTTTTTTGTTTCCTTAGATGTTAAGTATTATGAATATTAGTTATCAGCTTTTACATTTTATTTGAAGATAAAAAGAGGAGTGTGTTATCTCCTTATTAAAAATTTATTATGACAGTTGCTGGATAGTCAAAACCTGTCCCGTAATCCATTTTTTTTCTTTTTAAAGTGAAAACAAGTTTATTAAGAAAGTAAAGGAATAAAAGAATGATTACTCCATAGGCAGAGCAGCCCGTAATCCTCCTTTTTGGCCTTCAGTATCACCTGGAAAACTTGGTGAGGGAGACAACTGTCCATGTTTCTAAGATAGAGGTTTCAACCAACGCCCAGAGAGAGCATCTCATAGTTGAGCCTGTGTTCTCAACCTATTCCTGCATTGTCTCAAAGGTGTATCAATTTTTATTATAATAAAAACCATTCTAGAATAGTTGCTGTTGTATTGGAAAATAGGAAGAGAGTGATAAATTACATCTTAAAAAAACAAGTAAGGTTTGTATTTCCCATGTTTTGTAGAGGTTAAAAACTCTGTTGCATTATCTCCCATTGAAAGTAAGTTTATTTTGAAACTTGTAAATATTCCTTTGATTTGCTTAGTGAATAACTTACTGCTACATCGTCTTCCTCTTTATTACTGAGATGATCTTACTGTTGCAAGCAAGGGAAAGCCTATGCAGTTTTAAGAACTTGTACTTAAAAGACCTAATGAGCAAGCAGCTTTTCCAAAGTTGAACCACTCTCTGACAGGACATTTAAAATCATACCTAGTATTTCCTTGGAATTTGTGCCTATTGTGTTAGTTCAGGATTTTTTCATTTACTCTTTTTTTTTTCTTTTTTGAGAATTAGATCCCTTTATAAAATGCTTTAGTTTTAGGGGGACATTTTAGTCATCTAATTTATGATTTGATCAGTTTGGGACAATATAGCTGATAACAGAACTCCTAAGTTTGGTGATATGCCATCTTAATTTGGAAGTTTATAACTGAACAGTTTTTAAAGTGGTAAAACACTAATACCATTTGACAATGCAGACAGCTCTCTTAAGAAGAGGAAGTTTTTGTGTTTGGGATAGTTCCCAATTTTTCCTTTGTTTGCAGAGAAATTAAACTGCAGAAATACCGTGCTGAAATGGGAGAACATAAAATTCTGTAAAGAGTCCTTGATAAGTGGTGCCGGTTCTTTTATATGAAAATTCTACTCTTAGCCCATAATCAGTAGGGACTTGCTTAGGTTTTCTCCCTGGATAGGGAAAAGCTATTACTGGGCTCTTAAATAATAATTGCCAACATTTGTTAGACAGTATGTACTATGCTTCAGATTCTATGCTGAGTACTTTATAGTTTTTTTAAAAAAACAGTTTGGAGATACAATTCACATACTAGACAGTTCACTCATTTAAAGTGTACAGTTCAGCGGTTTATAGTATATATATATAATCAAATAATCTGCAACCATCAACACAGTCAATTTTAGAACATTTTCATTACCTTAAAAGAAACACACCAGGCATGGTGGCTAATGCCTATAATCCAAGCAGTTTGGAAGGCTGAGATGGAAATATTCCTTAAAGCCAGCAATTAGTTAGAGACCAGCCTGGGCAACATGGTTAGACCCCCATCTCTACCAAAAAAAAAATTAGCCTGGTGTGGTGGCGTATGCTTGTGGTCCCAGCTACTTGGGAGGCTGAGGTGGGAGGATTGCTCGAGCTCAGGAGTTTCAGGCTGCAATGAGCTATGATTGAACCACTACACTGAGTGCAGAGTGAGACTCTGTCTCTAAAAAAATAATAAATAGACCGAGCACGGTGGCTCACGCCCGTAATCCCAGCACTTTGGGAGGCCAAGGTGGGCAGATCACCTGAGGTCAGGAGTTTGAGACCAGCTTGACCAACGTGGTGAAACCCTGTCTCTACTAAAAATACAGAAATTAGCTGGGCATGGTGGCGGGCGCCTGTAATCCCAGCTACTTGGGAGGCTGAGGCAGGAGAATTGCTTGAACCTGGGAGGTAGAGGTTGCAGTGAGCCGAGTTTGAGCCATTGCACTCCAGCCTGGGCAACAGAGCAAGACTCCATCTCAGAAAAAAAAAAAAACCAAACCAAAAAAACCCACAAAACTCTAAGCAACCATGAATCTACTTTCTGTCTCTCTAGATTTGCCTATTCTGGACTTTCATATAAATTAGTATGTCGATTTTTGTGACTGGTTTCTTGTTGAAAATCAGTTGACCAAAGATGTATGAGTTTACTTCTGGACTTTAATTATATTCCATTGATATAAATGTCTGTCCTTATTCCAGTACCACACAGTCTTGATTACTGTTGCTTTGTAGTGAGGTAAGTTTTGAAATCAGGAAATAGGAGTCTTCCTAACTTTTTCTCTTTTTTCTCCCCAGGGTCATTTGGGTATTTTTGGATCCCTTGCAGTTCCAATCAATCCCTTCATCCATTTCTACAAAGAATTCTTCTGGGAGTCTGATAGGGATTGCATTAAATCTATATCTTAGTCTGGGGAATATTGCCATCTCAATGCTAAGTCTTCTGATTTTTGAACGTGGAATTTCTTTTCATTCATTTGTGTCTTTAATTTCTTTCAACAGTATTTTGAGTTTTCAGAGTATGAGTCTTTCATCTCCTTGATTAAGTTTATTTCTAAGTATTTTATTTCTGATGTATTGTGAGTGGAATTGTTTTCTTAATTTCACTTTTGGATTGTTTGTTATGATTTTATAAAAATACGGCTAGGCATGGTAGCTCACACCTGTAATCCCAGCACTTTGTGAGGCCAAGACAGGAGGATCACCTGCGGTCAAGAGTTTGAGACCAGTCTGACCAACATAGTGAAACCCTGTCTCTGCTAAAAATACAAAAATTAGCTGGGTGCAGTGTAGTCCCGGCTACTCGGGAGGCTGAGACAGGAGAATCGCTTGAACCCCGGAGGCGGAGGTTGCAGTGAGCCAAGATTGCACCACTGCGCTCCACCCTGGGTGACAGAGCAAGACTCCATCTTAAAAAAAAAAAAGATTTTTATATATTAATCTTGTATCCTGCAACCTTACTGCACTTACTAGTTCTTTTAGTGGATTCCTCGGGATTTTCTGTATATAAGATCATGTCTTCAGCATACAGAAATAGTTTTACTTCTTTCTTTCCAATCTGAATGTCTCTTACTCCTTTTTCTTGCCTAATTGCCTTGGCTAGAACCTGTACTACAATCCTGAATAGAAGTGGCAAGGGTGGACAAGCTCATCTTATTCTTGATCTCAGGGAGAAGGCATCTTTCGCCATTGAATATTGAGTTAGCTGTGGTATTTTCATGGATGCCCATTATCAGGTTGAGGAAATTCCCTTCTATTCCTAATTTCTTGAGTGTTTTATCATGAAAGAGTATTTAATTTTGTCAAATGCTTTTTTTTTTTTTTTTGATTCAGAGTCTCACTCTGTTGCCCAGACTGGAGTGCAGTGGCACTGTCTCGGCTTACTGCAACTGCTATCTCCCGGGTTCAAGCAATTCTCCTGCCTCTGCCTCCCGAGTAGCTGGGATTACAGGTGCCCACCACCATGCCTGGCTAACTTCTGTATTTTTAGTGGAGATGGGGTTTCACCATGTTGCGCAAGCTGGTCTTGAACTCCTGACCTCAAGTGATCCCCCTGCCTCAGCCTCCCAAAGTGTTGGGATTACAGGCATGAGCCACCATGCCCAACCTCAAATGCTTTTTCTGTGTCTGAGATAATTGTGTGATTTTTTTTTTCTTCTATTGATATAATGTGTTACATTAATTGATTTTCAGATGTTGACCCAACCTCGCATTCCTAGGATAAATCCCACTTGATTGTGGTGTATAATTCTAATTCTTTTTCTGTGTTGCTTGATTTCGTTTGCTGGTATTGTTGAGGATTTTTTTGCATCTGTATTCATAAGAGATATTGGTCTGTAATTTTCTTGAGATGTCTTTGTTTGGTTTTGGTATCAGGATAATACTGGCCTCATACAATTAGTTTGAAAGTGTTCCCTTCTTCTCTATCTTTGGAAAATTTTGTGAGTACTTGGTATTTTTTAAATGTTTGATAGACTTTAGCAGTGAAGTCATCTGGGTCTGGGCTTTCTTGTCTGTGGTTGGTTTACATTCTTTTTTTTTTTTTTTTTTTTTTTGAGACAGGGTCTTGCTCTGTCACCCAGGCTGGAGTGCAGTGGCGTGATCTCGGCTCACTGCAACCTCTGCCTCCCAGGTTCAAGCGATTCTTATGCCTCAGCCTCCCTAGTAGCTGGGACTCCTGGCTAAGTTTTGTATTTTTAGTAGAGACTGGGTTTCACCATGTTGCCTAAGCTGGTCTCGAACTCCTGACTTCATGTGATCTGCCTTCCTCGGCCTCCCAAAGTGTGGGGATTACAGGCGTGAGCCACCATGCCCGGCCTACATTCTTATTACAGGTATCATTCCCTTCATTTTGTGGATGGGAAACTGAGGCTCAGAGAGGTTAAGTAATTTGCTAATATGTTGCAGAGCTCAGATTTGAATCCAAATTATCTTATGTCAGTTACTAGGATGACAATAGTAGCTAGTATTTATTGAGTGATTAATTTTGTGTATTTAACCATACAAGGTACTATTATAGCATAAGAATCTCCTGCCACCATCCCATCACCAATTGATCATTTAATGATCACTTCAACTTTATATGCATTGTACCCATTTTTGGATAGAGAATTTTACACTTAATGGAGACTTAGTGACTTGCTGTACTGTACCACGGCCAGGAAGTAAATAGTACAGCTGTGCTTCTCACTTATGAGGCTGTCTGACTCTGGAGTTTGCTCTCTTAATTGCTATACTCTATTATGTGCCTGGAGGGCCTGAGACATTCTGTGCAAGAAAAGCGGCTATGCCACATGTACACAGGTGAGCCCAGATCAGATTTGACCTTGGAAGTGAATGGGCTCACACTGCCCTTCAAGCTCCGCTTAGAGATGCCTGACTCAGCACAGCACTGCGGAAGCACTGGCTTTTCTTACCGTCTCTGCCCTGTAGCTAACATTCTACTCTGTGATTGTAGCAAAAGAACTTCTATATCATTCTATCCACGTGTATTTAGGATGAAAATAAGTATGCATAATATGGAAATAACTTTTTTTTTTTTTTGAGATGGAATCTTGCTATGTCGCCCAGGCTGGAGTGCAGTGGTGCGATCTTGGCTCACTGAAGCCTCCGCCTACTAGGTTCAAGCAACTCTCCTCCCTCAGCCTCCCGAGTAGCTGGGATTACAGATGCCTGCCACCACACCCGGCTAATTTTTGTATTTTTAGTAGAGATGGGGTTTCACCATGTTGGCCAGGATGGTCTTGATCGCCTGACCTCGTGATCTGTCTCAGCTTCCCAAAGTGCTGGAATTACAGGTGTGAGCCACTGCGCCTGGTGGAAATCACTTTTTAAGGTAGTTTAGTATGTATGTCAGCCAGAATATTTGTATAGTATCTTTCAATGAAGACAAAGCATTTTACATATTTATATTAATCTTCATATTTTTATGAGGTTAGATGGTATCTGGCCTATTTGAGTGAAGAGGAAAAATCATCTCTCTTTTTCAAGTGAGAGGCCTTCCTCAAATATCCATTCACATTTAAAAGTGAGGTTCTAAAAGCTGACCTTATGCCTGTGTGAGTGGAGGGGCACATTGAATGGTGGACCTCACTGAGGGCAGTGATGTCTGATCTCTTGTGGGGTAAGGCAGGTGGTATCTTGGGAGCCAGGAGGAACAAGGGGCTGGAGGCCCCACTGTATAGAACCAGGCTGTCAGTGAGGCACCTGTTCACACCTGTGCTGGGTGTCATCCAGTCCAGGGCCCATAGTCAGGCCTCTCCTGGCTTCTGCTGGGGAGAGGGCAGGCCAGTACCCTGGTTGTGCAGCCCTGGACGGAGGGGATCTGGGTGTCCAGCTGCTCCTAATTCAGGCTTTCAGTCATTTTCTCTGTAGCCCCTCTCCCACATCCCTGTCTTTGGAGACACACAGTTTCTCCTTGGAGTGTTCTGGGGATTCACAGTGGGCCTTGATGTCCTTTTTGTTCGCTCCTCCTGAGACTCAGCTGAGTAGAGGACACTCACACTTCAGTCAGTTACACGTGCACGACAGCTTTCCATCTTCGAAAGTTTATTGTCATATTTGCTCTCTTGTAGCCTCTTTTCCAGTCCTCTTGTCCTTTCATGTTTTTACCTGCTTTTATTTTTTGCTTTCATTTTATTAGGATTTTAGGAAGGAGTGGAGATAAGTGCTGTTTGTGTTTCTTTTGTAAATTCTTCATATCCTTTGTCTAATTTTCTGTTGGGTTTTAATTGTATGAATTTGTAAGAACGTTTTATTTATGAAGGATGTTAACTCTGACATGGTGCAATCCTTTTTTCTTCTACATTAGCTTACTTTTGAAACACTTGCTTGAAGATGCTGGTAGGGATTGCAGCTTCTATAACTTGTACAGATGGTTGCAGATGGTTGTGTGGGGAAGTGGAGCCCGAGACCAGCTGGCTGTACGTTGGCTTTTGTATAGATGTGCTTTCCTTTTGCTTTTCACCACCTCATGGAAGCTGTCTTATCTAACTCACGCTTGAGAAGTATTCATATTGATTCCAAAATGAAGGACCCTGGCCACGAATCATTTGCCATCTCCTCTACCAAAGACTCAAAATGTATGGCCCTGGTAGTCAGCTGGGAAAGTCTGGCAATAACAGCTGGGCTAAGGAACGTGGATGCTCAATTGCCTGCCAAGGGTCTCTTACTTCAGCCCGGCTACATGCCCCCAGCATTGGAGAGAGGCCACTTTCACACATGCCTTGGAAGGGTAAGAGACTCTGGCAAAAATAAATTCGTCTCTCTGCATTTAGCAGTGGGCTCAGGGCCATGAGGAAGGGAATTAGAGGAAAGGAATTAGCAACAGCCCACCATGTGTCTCGTCTGGCATGAGTGGACAGGTGTTAGCTCTCCTGTGTATATAAGGATCTGATTTTCAGCCGATTTGTCGATGTTGAACCATGTTCCATTTCCACTTAGATTTTTATCCAGGCTCCTTCTATCTAACCAACATGAACAGAATGTCCTGCAGTAGCACATAGGAAAATTACATTGGGTGCAGTCTAGGAAGTCTTAATCAGGGAGGGCCTGGTGATCTGAAAGCACAAAGCTTTCAGTGTCTATCAGATGATTTAGTCGAATTTGGAGTCTGAAATGACACATAAGACAGCCTAGGAACCTAGCTCTGTGTCACCTCCCCTCCCCTTCAGAGTCCCTGGTTTACTAGGGAAGTGGCTGTGGTGGATGATCAGCTCAGTGAAAACCCAGCCTGGTTTTGTTTCCCCCCGACAATAGCCCCTGCATTTTTCCTTTCCTAGGTCCCAACTGTTACTGCTGTATCACTCCAGGCCTTCCTCAAGTCTGGTTTACTGTCAAATAGCTTCCTAGCCCAGTACCTGGCTTTGAGCTTGTTCCTGTGTAAGCTGTCCAGTGTGCTCCTGCCACATTTACTGTCATCCTAAACATCACTTTGATCACATTGCTTTCCATTTAAATACTTTTGCTCTGCTTTTCCCAGACCTGGCTCTTACCCGTTAGGCTGCTTTAGGCTGACTTTTCCTGTTTCTCACTGTGTACCACTTAGCACTAGGCGGTTTGGTAGTGAGTTGCTCTGATTATTACGTCTGTGTTAGAAGGAGATTAGAAGGCTTTTGAAGTCAAGGGTGATGGCTGTGTCTTTTGAATTCCTCCCATAGCTATTCTTGTTGAAACACTCTGGGGAATAGACATAATTCTCAGACAGCAGAGTGTTGATGTCTAGGGAAAATGTTTACAATCTGAAAAATTACCTTGGCAGGCTGAGGACAAAGCCACAAAATCGTAACTTGTTTTTCGGCTTTCTTCAGCCTCACCTCTACCAGAGAATTTCACTTTGGAGTTTTCTTATCTGTAAAAGGGGAAGGGTTGAAGTACATTATCTGTCAGCTCCCACCCAACCCTGAAAGGCTAATTTTCTTTAATTCTTTCCCTTAATCTTTCCATTGAAATTAAAACTGATGAGCTGTTTCTGGATCTTGAATTAGGAATTTTTCATTTCTTTGTAATTCTTTCCCTGACGCATTTTGCAGTTGTCTCCGGGTATGTGCTGCTAAAAGAAATTTGGATTGCAATTTGGCTACTTTTTAGGAGAGCAGACAAAATGCCATACCATTCTGTTTTTCCTACTTGGAGCATTTCATTTGTAAAAGTAAAGCTTTCAGTTTGGTGCATAATTCTAACATAATTCTCACTCTTCCTTTGCAGACACGATGAGGCGAGTGGTACGACAGAGCAAGTTTCGGCATGTATTTGGGCAAGCGGTGAAAAATGACCAGTGCTATGATGACATCCGGGTTTCTCGTGTGACCTGGGATAGTTCCTTTTGTGCTGTCAATCCCAGATTTGTTGCCATAATCATAGAGGCAAGTGGGGGAGGAGCGTTCCTTGTCCTCCCTCTGCACAAGGTAGGTAATTTGATCTTCCATTCTGGTAGACACCCTCTGATAGTCTCCATACTTTTTCCTTAATAGATTGACAGTTCACTAAGAATTGTATTTGTGAAACCATTAGACTCTGATGTAATTGAGGTTAAGTTCCACACGCCTTACTAACCACATCAGTTTTTCTCTAACAGAGAATCATTAAATAGAATAGTGACCTCTGTTCTGGGGATGCCCTCTATGGATGAAAAAATTATTATAACGATGTTGTGAGCATGGGCAGGCATAGGAATTTTAAGATTTCATTCTTAATCATCTGCTTTTCACAAAAATTTTTCTTTTAGAGTGCAGTTTTAAAAACTGGCTTTTACTCCAAAGTAAAGTTTTAAAAACAGTTACATTTTCAAATGGGCAGAAATTTGTAAGATAATATTCTCTTTTTTTGTGAAGTCATAAGGACGAGCCCTTTTTCTTTTCTTAATTTCCTTTTTTTTTTTTTTGAGTTGGAAATGGAACAAGAACTCAAGAAAATGTCCTCAATATAGATTTCAATTCTGGACAATAGTAAGTTTCAGCGTAGGATTTAAACAGTGTTAACAAGTGGTAGAAATAAAGGATCTTTACTGAGAATGGTTCTATGTTTTCTTCAACTTCAGTAGGGTTCCAAGCCCTCCTCCTTCCTTTATCCTCCCAGAAAGCCTGCTCCAAGGTGGGAGATTAGATAGGAATTTTGTGCATTTGCTGACCAATCATGAATACTGCAGATCAAAATCTATAGTTACTTTATCAGCAAATCCCAGAACTGCAAATAATGAAGAAAAAAAAGCTGTGAAGAGGGCCTAGAAACAGTTGTTTTCTAGTTAGCTTTTAGGAGGAAAATGAGTTTGGTGAGTCCTGAGCTCCAATGATAAGGGCTAGGTGCTGGTGAGGATGCAGATGTTGGGTCGTATGACAGCTGTTTCCACTCTGCTGAAAACAGCGGGGGAAGTGGATCCCCGCTGTTTCTGAGCCCCTTATATTCAGGGTACATCTCATCACAATGGATCATGTGATTCTGAGAGTGGTTACAATAAAGTGAATTTCTGTCAGAGGGTTGTTTCCCATTGTATGTTGATGTTTTTTCCTTGGGAAAACTCTCATTGGGAAAATGTCCAATTCTCTTGGACTTTTGTTTCAGAGATGCTGGTGACTAACTTGTTTTATTATAACTCTAATTTTTACTTCAGTGGCCAGATAACACAGTAGAACCATCTCCTAACCGAAGAAGGGAGATGGGTGCCTTTGGGGAACAAATTTGATACGTGTTTTCAAATGTACCTTCTTATTGGCGAAGATGAATCTTTTCATTAAGTTGAAAATTTATTTTTTATTTAGATACTTTTATTTCTGTTCAAAAAATTGTCATTCAGTGGCAGATAAGTACACTACACTGTTATAAGTGTTCTTCATCTGGTTTTGGAGTGGGGATTTGAACTCAAGGCCAGTTGCATTTGGTCTCCACATTGTTTTAGCTTATTCCTTCACCAAGAGCAAGGGGCATTTGGAAACTTGACATTTTACTGGTAGGCTTTATGGCAGCCAACTGAGAAGACAGCCATAGCTTGTTAGCTAAGGTCAGACACTGGAGCACCATGATTTGTTTTGGAGTTACGAGTTTTTATTTCCCCTTTTATAGACTGAGGGATAAATGTAAGACTTTTTTTTTCCTTCAAAGAAATGGAACAAGCCAATTAAGAAGCACAAAATAGACATAATGAATGGCTAATCTTCCTCTGAATTCAGACATTTCCTTTCAACTTTCACATCCACAAAAGTTCTGTGAGTTCATCTTTGCTTTTACAGACCATGAGAAACTGAGTTTCACTTATCCCATTTGAGGGAGACCTGTGTGCAGTGCCCCAGCTAACTGATCTTATGATTTGGTTTTTCCTTGCATTCAGTGACCTACACTTAATGAATATGTCCTTGTATTTCATTCTTTAACCAGCATTATGGGAACTAGGATAGAATAAGTTGCTTTACAAATTGTCATGTTTAGATGAGGTGTTGCTTTTTAGAGGAGCATCGAGGGTCTTTCCCAGGCTATAATACTGTCTGTCTAGCTTTGCTCCTTAAATATGAGTTTGTTTTAGAGGAGGTGACATTGGTATAAGCTAAGCCCTGTGACAGCCATTGGAAATAAGATCAATACTTGGGTTTCTATAATCGATAGGTTCATGAGTACTATGTGAGATTTTTGTGTATTAAAGTGTGTGTATTTAGCTCTTAGCGTCAATGTGGCATAGAGGAAAGATCACAAATCTGGGAATTGATGAGCTGTGGAGTTCAGTCCTGGCTCAGTCACTGACTTGTAGTGGGACGTGGATGTGTCTCTTTATCCTTCCGCTCCTCTGTTTCTCTCTCTGTAACATAAGCAGCTGTGTATAAAAGTTATTTTCTGGCCGGGCACAGTGGCCCATGCCTGTAATCCCAGCACTTTGGGAGGCTGAGGCGGGCGGATCACCTGAGGTCAGGAGTTCGAGACCAGCCTGGACAACATGGTGAAACCTCGTCTCTACTCAAAATACAAAAATTAGCCGGGCATGGTGGTGCACACCTGTAGTCCCAGCTACTCAGGAGGCTGAGGCAGGAGAATCACTTGAACCCGGGAGGCGGAGTTGCAGTGAGCTGAGATCGTGCCACTGCACTCCAGCCTGGACGACAGAGTGAGACTCCGTCTCAAAAAGAAAAAAAAGTTATTTTCTGCCTTGGAAATTCTAGATCATGTCAGAAATGCTTCTCACCTTCCATGGTTCTCAGCTATGAAGTGATTTCCAGTGCAGTTGGTGTGTACTCAAAATTCAGCAAAGAAAACATTTTTGTTCCATTTTTGTCCCCCTAATTCAATGTATAACCTTGGCAAGTAGATGGCTTTTTACTCCTGGCTGCTTTTTCACTAAGGCAAAGCTGAGCCCAGCAAAGAGGAGTGGTCCTGTGGTCCCTCATGACAGTCATGTGCCTAGGTAGTTCTCAGTAGGATCTGCTGTGGCAGGGCTTGGCCCGTGAGCCCTGGAGTGTCAGGTGACACTTGCCTTTTTTTTCTTCTAAGTTGCTGTTCCTACCTGAGATGCTGGCTGGTTACCAGGCATCAGTAGCTGGTAGAAAATAGAATGATCTTCCATGTTATCAGAAAACCTACATTTCTCTATGGGGCTGACTGCCTTCTTGATGTCTACCTTATAATTTTGGTATAGTCATGAATATTTGAATAATGGTTATACATTTTACAGTTGATATTTGATTGTTTACACAATATGAGTGAGTCTTCATATACGATTAGTTGGTTTGATTGTCTGTAAGCAGAGTACCTGCTGTGTGCCAGCATCTGTGCCCTCCAGGAGCACTTGTGTCTAAGAAAGCATCCTGGCAGATTGCTGGTACTGAGGTGTTTGTCTCCTCATTAGAAGTACAGCCTCGAAGAAGAAATATGATGGGGACTCCAACTACATGGTGAACCCATTAATCCCTTTTCAGTACAGGGCTTTGTAATACTAGGGCTCTTTACCCTGGAAAAGAGACTCCTACAACTTTAGTGTCTTGGCAACTATGAAATAGTTTTATCATGAGGTGTTGCTTTGGTTTAAAGGCAAAGAAAAACTAAATTCCCAATTATAATATGAAGTTATGTTTGAAATCAAGATAGCAAGAAATGATGTTTAGATGTGTGTTAGGCTCCAATACATGTTGATAGCAGCCTGGCATGATTTTAAACACGAACCTTAAAAGATGGATATGGCTTTTAATAATTATCTCATGGGCTTCTGAGAATGTTTTCCCTTTTTTGTTTCTGGTTATAGACAGGCAGGTTAGTTTTGGTGATGCGTTTGGGACTCTGTACATAATAATACTGAATATGTACACGTTGGAATTAAGGTGGATTATGACCCTTTCAGAAAGGCTCCCATTTGAAAACATGGTTTTCCATGAATTTCTTTTGAAAGCTATTTAGTGTCAGCAGTAAATAAGGCTTCTTATTGCAACCTCATGAGGCTTGTGGTTAGATTCTGGGAGAATGTAAAATAAGTTAGACATGGTTTCTGTCTTCCAGGACTTAAAATCTGAAGTGAAAAGAGTAATAGGGATAAATACATCAAAGCACATGCATATACAAAGACACACACATATGCAGCAAGCAGCACACTTAAGAATGAATGTATGCTTATTTTAAGCATATGGTTTATGAGGTGTTTGTTAGGAAGGTTTTATTAGGGAAAGTGGGATTTTTGAAGAGGTCACTGCCGGAGGAATATAGAAAGTCCTCAGTCCTGAGGTGGGTTGATTTAGATTAGCACACGTGATTCCCACTCTCTTTTGTAATGCTTCCATCAAGCTGTGGCTTGCCACTCTGCCATGACTTTTCAAGGTGTGGCTTAGTGCATTTACTTATTCTTTAGTCCTTCAGAGGATGAATAATAGCAGTCTTGCTGAACATAAGTTGGCTTTGTGGTTTTGGCTATGAGGAATACTTTTTTTTCTTGCCACAACTGCACAAGCTGCCTTGTCTCAAGAGCACACAGGTTTTCAGCCCTCTGTGTAATCTACCACGTTGGCATGAATAAGCCTTTCCTTTGTGGAGTAGCCACACTCGTGACGTAGATAGAACTGAGACATTCCCTCCCTATTGTGAACCATGGAGGGCTCATACACACCAGTGTTTCTGGATAGATACACATACAACCCCCCCGTCCCCTCCCTCCCCCCACACACTTCATATCACAACAAGCCTGTAAATCCTGCCTTAAACAAGTAAGAGGGGGAGGAATCGGTAAGAATTATATGCTCTTGATCTCTTGACATTCTCTTGGCTGGAGGATGCGAACTAGATGGCTCCTGTCTTCCCAAATTGCTTTCTTTCTCCCTTCCTTCCTTGAGTATTGTGAAATACTGTGAAGCAACTTTGGTGAATTGGAATGATAGCTGATTTCACCCTCACAGAAACTACCTGGGACAAGAATGCTGCTCTGGCCAGGATAGGATGGGTATGGCCAGGTCTCTGTTATCTTTTTGGGTCATGATCTCTTCTTCTCTCCCATGAGCTCCTTTGTTGTAGCTGTGTGGTACTTTCTTATACGCAACTGTGTTTCTCCCATTTATTTTAGGAGCTGTGTGTGGGAATATTTGGGATCTTGCTTTATTTATGTCTGTGAACCATTTTTCAACTCATTTTGCAGTTTTTCATCTAGGATTTTATGAAAGAATTTAGCTCTACAGAAAATCATTTGAAAGACTGTTTTTTTTTGTTTTTTTTTTTTTAGTTCTCCCAAGGGTGATACATAGCCAGTCTTCTAGATGCATAGGATTAAGAGCTCATTGCCTATAATAGCATATATTAGAGCATTAGGACTTTAATTTCTTATAGAACCTAGGTTGATGAAGGCTGCTTTAGAATGTTTCTGTCATGTTGGTTGAGGAAGAGATCTTGATTCATTTCAGTCAGTATTCCACTAATGATGATACTTGGTGGTCTTTTCTTACTGTTCATTATCCAGCTCAGATGTTGCCTTTGATTATTTACTGAAACAGAGGAACTCATCCATTGGGTTCTCTTAGTTGCTTCTTCATACCACTGGTACCACAGCCTGCGTTATCACATTATTAAAATTATTATTCACTTAACGGAGGGAGTGGTTAGAATTATATGCTCTTGATCTCTTGACTCACTTGGATAGAGGATGCAAACTGGGTGGCTATGTATATGGTAGCCTTTTGTGCAGGTTCTCCAAAAACTTGCCTTACTATGTTGTGGTAGGTGGCCTCCAACACTGAATAGGGCTAGCCTGTGTAACCATAGGGTATGGTGGAATTGATGGAGGGTGAATTCTGAGACTAGGTCATAAAAGCCCACTGGCTTCTACTTTGTCTCTTTTGGAGCTGCCATGTTGTGAGGATACTCCAGCAGCTCTGTGGCAAGGTCCATAGGACCTCCTGATGACTGCCAGCACCAACTCAACCAGCCATGTGATGAGCCATCTTGAAAGTAGATCCTGCAGCCCTAGTAAAGCCATCAGGTGACTGCAGCCCTGGCTGACACTATCTCGTGAAAAACCCTGGGCCAGAGCCACCCAGATAAGCTGTTTTTGAATTCCTGATCCTTAGCAACTGTGTGAGTAATAAATGTTTATTGTTTTAATCAGCTGAATTTTAGGATAAATTCAGGATAACTTGTTAATCAGCAGTTGATAACTAATACATATATTCTTAGACTGTATTACGTGACTCATAATGTTAGTTCACACAATTCATATATGAGTAATTCAGAGTGACTTAAAAGGCTTTCTGGTAGTTTTGAACACTATATTTCCACCTAGCCTTTAAGAAAAATCTACATAGAAATATAATATCTATATACATATAAACATTCTTAAGTCCTAAGTGAATAATTGAGGGATTCCTTTCAATAGCAAGAGAAAGTTATATGGCAAGATTTTGTTATCCTGTATTCCATGGTACCTTCATATAACCTAAAAAATGTGTTATAAGATCATAGTCATTATCTCGTACTTAACTTCAATTGTGTTATTAGTTTTTAGGAAATAATGTGCAATGTTAACATTGATGGGACTAAAAGTGATGTTTTATTTTCTTCTTTATAATTACCTGCACTTAAAAATATTTTTTTACAATGAACTTATTACATATTGAGATTTTGAAAAATATTATCAGTAATATTAACAGAGTACATATAAAGAGCTAACTATTGCTTAAATGTTTGTGAAATTTAACACAGTACTTTAGAAAAATCACATTCATTCATTCACATACTCATTCCTTAGTGCCTGCATGTGCAGGGACCTGTGGTGGGTTCTTGCTTTTTTTTTTTTTTTTTGAGACTGTCTTGCTCTGTTCCCCAGGCTAGAGTGCAGTGGTGTGATCTTGACTCACTGCAGCCTCCACCTCCCAGGTTCAAGCAGTTCTCCTGCCTCAGCCTCGTGAGTAGCTGGGACTACGGGTGTGTACCATCATGCCCGGCTAATTTTTATATTTTTAGTAGAGACAGAGTTTCACTGTGTTGGCCAGGCTGGTCTCGAACTCCTGATCCTCTTGCCTTGCCCTCCCAAAGTGGGATTACAGGCGTGAGCCACCACACCCGGCTAGGTTCTTGCTTTTAAGAAGCTTCAACAACTGTGCTTGATCTCTCCAGGGGGGTGCTTTGTGCATGAAGTGCTTTAGCACTGGGGTGTGAGAGATAGTTTCACCCTAGGCTTAGGAGGTAAGGAAGACATCACAGAGAAGGTTCGGTTTGAATTCAGGTTTTTTTTTTTCCTCTGCGTAGGAGCTAAAGATGAAACAGAAGAGGAGCCAACCCAACTTTTAAACTGTTAAGTTAGTAGAGGGGCTCTGTCCCCAGGAGGGCAAAGAAGTAGGTGGTAGGCACATTCCTCCTTCAGACTCCAGGATGTCTAGTTTAGGTGGATTTTTGTAGTATTGCAGAAATAGAATGTTTGATTGGAAGAGAAACAAATCATTTATGCATAGTGTGAACTAACATTATGAGTCAAAAGAAGCTGAAGGATAGCTTTTTGGTAGAAAATCCTACATTTCTTGACCCTTTCTTTCACTTTCAGTGTGAATTTGGCAAAATTGGTATTTTCCTTGATTGTTATGGGGAAAAGAACTAGAATAAGCACTGTTTTATATTTTAGAATCATTGTTTTAACTAGATCAACATGGCGTCTTTCCTTTGTATCATCTTTAGGAAAAAGCAGTGACTTCTGTCACGTTGATGGAAATGAGACTGCAGAATGTCAGCAGATCGTACGTGGATAGCCCCCTTCATGAACAGTGTCTCCGTTTTTTCACTTGGTAGGGTGGGATCATTCCTCTGTTCTACAGTTGTAGAAATTGAAGCCAAATTGAGTGGTTGTCCAAGACCGTGAGGTTGTTTGTGTATTAGAACTTAGGTTGCTGAGTCCTTATTTGATTTGTACATGTATATTTTTATTAATTTTTTTTCTACTGAGTATGAACGAATTTTTCTTTAGGGGGGAGGATATAGAATCTGTGGTTTAGCCGGGCGCGGTGGCTCACGCTTGTAATTCCAGCGCTTTGGGAGGCCGAGGCAGGTGGATCACCTGAGGTCAGCAGTTTGAGACCAGCCTGGCCAACATGGTGAAACCCTGTCTCTACTGAAAATACAAAAATTAGCTGGGCATGGTGGCACACGCCTGTTATTGCAGCTAATCGGGAGGCTGAGACAGGAGAATGGCTTGAACACAGGAGGCGGAGGTTGCAGTGAGCTGAGATCGCACCATTGCACTCCAGCCTGGGCGACAGAGCAAGACTCTGTCTCAAAAAAAAAAAAAAAAAAAAAAAAAAAAGGCTGTGGTCTAATGGACACTGAATCCTTTGCATTCTTTCTCTGGGATTAGAGAGTTTAATAACAAAAACAGTAACTTGTCAGGGCTTTCATTCTGTCAGCTCAGAGAATTGTCTTAGGTTTGGAAAGTACTTGGTCTATACCATGCCTTGTGAGGACACAGTGACAGTGATGAAATCGCAGCAGTTCACATTTGTTGCGGGCTTCCTTTAAGTGCCAGGCGCCGTGCTGATAAGTGCCTTCTTTCATGGGCTACTTGAGAGGGAATGGCAGTCTCCTGACAGTGCTTTTCTGTGTGATCCACAGTCTTTGCCAGCACCTGCTGGATTTGCATTGGCTGCATGTCTGCCTTACTGTGCATTGCTGACAGGCAATTTCCATTTCTACACATTGTGGTACTCTGTTTTAGACAACAGTGGCAGTGCCGGTAGCCCTTTGTACAGATGTGGACATTTGGCACTTGGTAGCTTTGGTGTTAGGGGCAGAGGATTTTGTTCAGAGCCAGCCAGTGTCCTGACATGTCGTGGGATGCCCATTCACTGCCTCCTGAAATAGATTGTCTGATGCCTGGAGCACCTTCAACTGCCAAGTGTATGGGCCGTGAAAAGCTGGGGGACAGGACTGGGAGGGGTGGAGGATGCAGGGGGAGGGCACCAGGTGCAGAACAATGACTTCCAAATTATGTCACGAGCTGCCAGCCACACGAGCGCGGCCTGGCCTCATTACCACATGAAGTGCCACAGAAGGGCCTTTTCATTTTCTCCTAGTGACTGTGTTTTCCACAGTTTTGCTGGGAGGGGTGGGGTGGGCACCCTGCTCACCCCCAGTTAACAATGGAGCACAAAGTCCTGGCAGAAGGAACTTCCCAATGTACCCCGGGGCTATTTTTGATGACAGTGAGTGGCTGTGACTCACTGAATGTGTGCCCTGGCAGATGATGGTTTCCACCCCACCCCCTCCCCTGGAGATGAGCAGGCAGCCTTTGTGCGTTTCCTTGGCCAGCTTCTCCTGCTGCTGCAGTTCACTGATATGTCCACAGCAGCCGGCCCGCAGGCCTGACAGGGCTCTGACAGTGGTTTTTACCATATATGGCCATCAGAGCGCTGTGGCTGTCAGCCGGCCAGGATAATTTCCTTCCTTTGCTTTGATTGGCTGCATGGGTGGCTCAGAGAATGGTGGGATCTGGGAGTGTGTGGTGAAGAGAAGCCACTGAGTCAAGTGCAAAGAACGTTTAACTCTTTCCTGGGTTTGTGGAGCGTGCCAGTCTGTGCTAAGCAGGCTGACAATTGCTGCCAGCAGAAGCCCTCAGTGTGTAAACATGGTAACCCCAGTCTGGGAAAGCTGCTGTATCTCCGGTAAAGAAAGGTATCTGAACACACATTACTCTGAAATAAACTCAAGGTGTCATGAACACATTTCTGGAGTCACGGTTTTGCCCAGAAGCCACCTTATAACCACATGTAGCAAATCATCTGCTCCTGCCAAGTTGAATATCTTTGCCAATTAGGGGTGGGACCTGAGTTGAGTCTGGGGAAGACTGAACTGAGAGGGCATGTGATGGGACACATGTCTGCTTTCTTGGAGGAACGGTGACTTGGGTTTCATTTCTGGCTGACTGAATTGAGTCTATACTGCAGTCCTCTTGCTTGTGTGGAACTGAGTCAGCCATGGAGCCCAAGGCATTAGCCCCTCCCACCCCCCAAAAAAAGTTGTAATATTTTTCTATTTTTCATCTCCACCATCCAAGGAGGGTGGATTTTCATTCTGAGGCCTGTGGATTAAACCAATGCAGAGCTGCAATGGGAAGGGTTAGCCCTGGAGCTCTTCAGCGTTCACAGAGGGTTTCAGTAGATCAGTCTCCAATGTCATTTGCTTACTACGAGGGCTTAGACAACCAGTTTCTCTATTTTCTGATTTGATATTGAATGCTTTAATTTTCCATATTGCATTTACATCTGTAGTTCTTCTGCTTTTCAGCTTTTGCTTTCTAGCTCAATTTTATTTTAACTAGATTCTGCCTCATCTTGGGTTCCAAGTTTTTATTTGTTCTCAGCCCAGAAGCATCATATGGAATTACTTGTCTGCAATAATGAGCAGAAAGCATTAGGTTTTCACTTTATAAATTCTTTAAGTCAGGAAGTTAGGAAATACAGCTACTCTGGTTGCTATCGCATATTTGGGCAAGGTTGAGTAAGGAAATGCTAACTTTTCCGTGTTTTTGCTTTCTGATAATAAAATGTTTGTAGTTTTACAATAACTTCCCTCAAGTTCTTAATTGATTTTAAAATATGGTCTATTCAGTATTAAACCCAGTTTTTAGAGCGGATCTGTGATGCAAAAATTATTTGCTTGGCATTTTCACTTCTGTCCAAAAAGACTGCTGTTTTTTACTCACAGGCAGGTGAAGTCTCTGTAGGCCCATACTCCCTCTCCCCAGCAGCTTTTGTTTCTAGCTTACCTTACCTTACAGGGTAACTCAATCTGTAGGGTTTATTCCAGAGCACCTCCTTTTACCTCAAGGATGGTATTTCTGGTTCCCTTAAAGTAAAGCCTCCTCAGAATGTTTTATTCCTGGGCCATGAGCTGTCACTCTCAGGGACCAGCCGGTGCACAAGTCATATATTGTGTGCACCCGTCTTTTTGGTCTGCTGCTGAGTCTCTGTTTTCCATGCCGCTGTCCCCTTGTCCCATGACCACAATCACTCTAGCTCCTCCCCGTGGAGCAGCAGGGGCTTAAGAAATTCAAACAAAACATGTATCCACATAAATAATACTGTCATAAGGAAAAGGAAGTTGAAAAAAATGGAAAACCCACTTCAATAGATACGCTTTTGACTCCTTTGAACTCTGCACAGTGTGAATGGAGCCCTTATGCTTGGGCAGAAAACTTTTCCTCTACTTCTGAGCACATGTGTGACTTAACATTCTCCTTGCTGAGTTGAAGAATTCTCAGTATGTATCACCCAAAGCCAAAAATAAGTTATGATTGAAATTTGGGCACATAAAGTGATTTTGATACTCATTTTTTCCTAAAATGAAAACTTAGATGAATATTAGGTAGGGGTTTGAACAATGTGGAAATCTTTTAACTGTTCTTTGAGTCAGGTCATGTAAAGTATCTTTGCTTGCCTTCCCCAGGATGGGGTGGGGGCTCTTAGGCCCTTACATCTTCGGGTGGTGTAACTAGTCTGGATAATAGGCATAGAGGACTGCAGATCAGGAGTTGGAAAAGTACTGGAAGTGAGACAGCTGCCTGAGTTGGATTAGATAAGGGAAACCGTGTAGAAAGCAGTCTGAATCCAGCACCCTAGGAAGGTGTGGGTTTATATGATACACTCCAGAATGCAAACTTGAAAGAAATCGTATGTGGGATACCTTGAGCTTCTTAAAGGGGAATATTTGATTTGACTTATCACTCGAATGAATGTGTCACTTTTTATCACCATGGGAATTTATTACTTTGTGAAAACATACATTAGTTGTGAGAAAGAGTAGGCCTGCTGGGTAAAGCGTTGTGCGACTTTAACATAATGTTACATTTCCTTTCTTGCAGGAACCAGTGATTATCAGATTGATCCATCTTTTTTTGTTTTTTCAGAGATGGAGTCTCGCTCTGTTGCCCAGGCTGGAGTGCAGTGGTGCGATCTCAGCTCACTGCAACCTCCGCCTCCCGGGTTCAAGTGATTCTCCCACCTCAGCCTCCCAAGTAGCTGGGGTTACAGGTGCCCAACACCATGCCCGGCTAATTTTTTTTTTTTTTTCTGAGACAGAGTCTCATTCTGTCGCCCAAGCTGGAGTGTAGTGGTATGCTCTCAGCTCACTGCAACCTCCGTCTCCCAGGCTCAAGCAATTCTCCTGCCTCAGCCCTCCCGAGTAGCCGGGATTACAGGCATGTGCCACCACAATGGGCTAATTTTTGTATTTTTAGTAGAGACGAGATTTCACCATTTTGGCCAGGCTGGTCTCGAACTCCTGACCTATCTGCCTGCCTTGGTTTCCCAAAGTGCTGGGATTACAAGTGTGAGCCACCACGCCCGGCCTGTATTTTTAGTAGAGATGAAGTTTCACCATGTTGGCCAGGCTGGTCTCGAACTCCTGACCTCAAGCGATCCGCCCGCCTCAGCCTCCCAAAGTGCTGAGATTACAGGCGTGAGCCACTGCACCCTGGCCTTATTATTATTTTTTTGAAACAGGGTCTTACTCTGTCACCCAGGCTGGAGTGCAGTGGCGCGATCATAGTTCACTGCAGCCTTGACCTCCTGGGCTCAGGTGATCCTCCCACCTCAGCCTCCCAAGTAGCTGGGACTACAGGTGCGCACCACTACACCTGACTAATTTTTATATTTGTAGGGACAGGGTTTCGCCGGATTTCTTAAGGTTTATGTTGAATTTAGTGTGCCTAAAGAGGAATGTTTTTTGCTAAGTCATTTAAGTTATTGAACTTTCCTTTTATAGCAATTTGATAAAGTTATATTTTTACTGATGCTTACATTTTGATTTTCATTCACCTTCTCCCTGCAAAATGCCCATTGGAGGAAATGTTGCCTAACTCTGTGGGTTTAGTTGAAGTATCAGTCTCCAGGAACTCGGCTGTGTTGTAGCTACTTCAAGATTTTTAAGTGTTTTCCCCAAAGCAAATGATAGTGCTTGTATCTGGGACGGTTTCTGCCGCGGTGAAGGTTGCTGGCTGGAACATGCTCATAAGACATCACCCTTAGCTCTGGCCAGCCACGTGGAAATTGTGCCATTACACCTCTCCCTTGTGCCAGCTGTATACATGCTTTGGAAGCTGAATTTTCCTTTCGGCTCATGTTGCTTGGCTCTGGGCAGGCTGTACTGGATCTTTCAGATAATAATGTCTGTAGGCCAGTGTCCTGACCTATTTCACCAATGTCCCACGAGTTTATGAACTGGCTCTGGAGCAGAGCCTTTGGGAAACTTGGTGCTGGCCATTTTTGCCACCTGTTGGGTTGACATGCTAGTAATCCCAATCATTTGGAGTTTTAGCTAGAAAGGTATAACAAAAGCTATCCTATGGCATGTGATTGGGACTAGTAAGTAATCAATGAATCAAAATTTATTTAAAGCAAGGAGTCTAATGGCTATTACATTTTCAGCTAAACTACTTCAATTTCATGCCAGAAAAGTAGTAATATTCTAGATTAAGCAACAGAGGTGATTTATCCCTAGTGAAATAGTGGACTGATCTGTTAGTAAAGTGAAGTTTTTCTATCTCTAAGCTTTAGAAGATTGGTGGGAGTTTCTTAAATAATTCATTTTTTAGTTTAAAAAGATATCTAAAAGCTGGCTTTAATTCTTGTACATCTTCCTTTCAGCCTCTGCATTCATTTAAATTTGCTGCTTAGAGGTTCAGGTAAACTGTGTTGTCACCATGACATGTGGTGGATGTCTTTCTGAATGGCCCCTCACAATCTAGCTAATTATACATGGATTCTTTGGTTTGTTCACTACATGATAAATGAGTATGTGTCGTGCAGACAAATGAGAATTGTGTTATTAGATCCTAGTGCAAAATGTCTTTCAGAATGATGTTTCCTCATCTTTACCATATAAGGCCGTTATTAGTATGGTTTCCTTTAATCTCCATGAACTGGAGCCCTCAGCAGTTTGTAAGTGCCCAGCTTTGCATTTTTAATAACGTATGCTGATTTGGTGAAATATGTTGTTGTGCTTTTGTTTTGATTTCATTATGAGTAAGAAGATACTTAGAGGTGTAAGCCCTTGAAAGCAGGATAGCTGATACTTGACTGTGTGTTTGTGAACATCCAGCATGCCAAATAATCAGTGTACCTTTAAAATGCCATCTACCCCCATACTGTCTTCACATTTTTGTTCTTTTATCACTGTCAGATATTTAGTCAATTGCTTTTCTCTTGTGCTACAGTAGAATACTACTTTCTCTGTTTTATTTAAGGATTTATGATGACATCACAACCAGAGGAAGCAGCTGCTTGTAGAATATCATTTTTTATTAACTCTGTGTTTCTGATGGCCAATTGCCAATAATTTTTAACATTACTTGTGTGCCTTTTTTTTACAACCCATGGCATAGTGGAAATTTTCTTTCCCTATCCAAATCTAGTATGGTTGGTCAGTGATACTTTAGATCTTTGCTTCTTGACTTTCTCTGTGCCTCAGTTTCTTTATTTGGAAAATAGGGTGATAAGGTTCCCACATCTTAAAGGTTGTCATGAGGACAAAGTTATCAAGGTCTTCAGACAGTTCCTAGCTTGTAATTTAAGTACTTAAAAAGTGTTAGCCATTGTTATTATTTGTTTTGATAGAAAGGACAGAAATAGCTGGCAGTTGCTCTTTCAGTGACATTCAGGTTCCAGAGAAAATGTTGAGCTCTAGTACTTTCAGGCTGTGGATTTATTGGGGCTGAGCTGGGAATGGCAGTAATGCTTATTATTATTCTCAGATATCTTGACTGAAGAATACTGGTGAATAGCTATTAACTTTTAGCCAGGGTTATTTAATTTTAACTTCAAAAAAGAAGTCATTTAGTAAGAAGCTTCTTAGTATGTAATTAAGAACAACTAGTGCTAGTACTTCCAGATTCCCCTCAAAATTGCTTTGTGTTTGAATAAAAGCGCTTCTTAGCCCAGATTGGAAAAAATCATTTGGTGTTCTTGGAAGTTCAGAGCTCAGTACTATAGTTGGCCATCAAGGATGCCAAATGTGGTTTCCTGGGCAGAGCCTAGGAATGCAAAGACCCTGATGTAAAACAAAACAATTCAGGTAGAAAAGCTTTTTTCCTTGGGAGTAAGAAAAAATTTTAATGCAAATTTAATAATAATGCATTGGTGTATTTCTTAACTTTATTATATTTTAAATTCTTTTTTTCAAAATAAGATGTATCAAAATAATAGAACACACATGTACTCACAAGATTAAACAGATGTTAATATTTTGCCAGATTTGTTTCATATCTCCCCTTTTTGAAAAAAGTAATAAAGCATAACAGATACAGGTAGAATACCATTCTTATTTATTTTCTCCTTCCCCAGAGGTAATCTTTTCTTCAAATATGTATCATATTTTTATTACATATATGTTTATCTGTAACATGTACTTTTATTTCGCGTGCCTTAAACTTTTATGTAAATATGTATTCCCGTACTGAAGGACAGTGAAATTGCTTCTGCTTTTGCCACTATTTCCAACAATGCGGCAATAAATATTCCTCTTGTACAAAATATGGGAGCATCTCTCTCACCCAGACCACCTAGAAGTGGCATTGCTGGGCTGGACTTCCTCACCTCTACCTGTTACCAAATTGCTCTTGAAAGGAATTGTAACAAGGTGTTCTGTAAGCAGTTTATGAATTCCTCTTTCCTGACATCCTTGTCAGCACTTATATTTAGACTTTTACATTTTCACCAGTTTTGATGAGTATAAAATGTGACCATGTTGTTTTAATTTGCAGTTCTCTAATTATCAGTGAGATTGAAGTATCTTTTCACACATCTATTGCGTCTTCAGATTTTCTTCGCTGTGAGTTCTCTGCTCGTGTAATTTGCCCATCGTTCTGTTTGGTTGTTGATTTTGTTAGGTATGTATGTTGCATACCTCTTCTTGCACTTTGTAACTTGTCTGTTCATTTACATTTTTAAAGAACAACTCACACTGCTGAATTTGGTTTGCTTTTGTTGCTGTTTGTGAGGAGCTTTGCATCAGTATTTGTAAGTCATATAGGCTTCAATTTTTCTCCCTTATACTGTCCTTTGTATCAAGGTGTTACATTCCTTATATGATGAATTCAGTGGCACTTTTCTTTTTTCTGTTCTCTGGAAAGCTTTGTTTGAAATGATCTCTTCCTTGAATATTTGGTGACACTCACCTGTAAAACCATCTGGGCCTAGTGTTTTTTGGTGTTTGCTGATGGATTGATTTATTGGGAGGTGGTGATGGGTAGAGTTATACTACTGATCTTTTATGGTTATGGATCTAATTTACATTTATTTATTCTTGAAAATCTTTTGATGTTACTTTTAATTCTGTGAGATTGTGTATTTCATCTAGATTATTCAATTTATATATATTGTCAAATGTTATTCCTAGTGTTTTCATACTCTGTAAATTTCTACTTTATTTGTAAGTTATGTCCCTTTTAAAATTACTGGTATTCATTTGTGCCTTATCTCTTTTCCTGATCTATCCAGTTCAGTTGATTTTGTTATTTATTTTTTTTCCACTGACTTCTTTTCTTCCTTTTTTTTTTTTTTTTTTTTTTTGAGACAGAGTCTTGCACTGTTGCCCGGACTGGAGTGCAATGGTGCGATCTCAGCTCACTGCAACCTCTGCCTCCCAGGTTCAAGCAATTCTCCTGCCTCAGCCTCCTGAGTAGCTGGAATTACAGGCACCCATCACCATGCCTGGCTAAGTTTTTGTATTTTTAGTAGAGACGGGGTTTCACTATGTTGGCCAGGCTGGTCCCGAACTCCTAAGCTCGTGATCTGCCTGCCTTGGCCTCCCAAAATGCTGGGATTACAGGCATGAGCCACTGTACCTGGCATCTTTTCTAATAATTTTACATTCTTTGGATGTACTCTGTTCATTTTCTAACTTCTCAAGGTAGCAACTCAATGCATTAATTTTCAGTCTTTTCTACTATATGCATTTAAGACTGTCCATTTTTCACTAAGATCTGTTTTAGTTGTATCTTGCACATTTGGATATGTTGTGTATTGCTCAGTTCTAACTTTTATTCTGTTATCCTTATGATTTTTAAAAAACAATTATTTAGTAAATTAAAATATTTTCAAATGTACTGGAGATTTTTGGTTTATTTTTCTATTAATTTTTAATTGTATTGCATTATACTCAGAAGATGCTCTACCTGCTATTGACTCCTTGGTATTTTTTGAGATTTGCTTTGTGGTCTCCTAATTGATAATTTAAAACAAATTAATGTTTAATGTATGTTTGAAAAAAGTGTATTTTTAAATGTTAGGTAGAAGGTTATATATATTCATTAGATCAAAGTTGTTAATTTTTATAAAATCTTCTGTATTCATATTAATTTTGTCTGTTTAATTTCTTAAATCTTTGTTGACATCTCTTACGATTATGACTTTGTCATTTTCTTCAAGTTCTGTCAACGTTTGCCTTAATTATTTTGAAATTGTATGGTTAGATGAATTACAGTTTATAGTGGCAATATAACTTTCCAGTGAATTGTTTCTTTAGATGTCAGATAGTGACATTAATCGCTAATAGTGCATTTCACCTTAAAGTCTGTTTGTTCTGGTATTAACTACCAGGTATACTTTTTAATATGCCGCCCTCCTTTATTTGCCTTTTGGTGCCATTATTTTTTTAAAATATGTGTAGCTGGTTATAATCTAATCTGAGAGGCCTTGTCTTATCTAGTGAGCTTAATCTTGCGTTTACTACAAATCATGATTTATAGTTGGTTTTATTTCCACCATCTTTGTGCTTTCTAGTTTTCATGCTTTTTTTTCTTAAAAAATTTGTCTCTGCTTTTCATGAGTTGCATTCATACTTTCTTTGGTCCTTTTTTTCTTTTTATTTTCTCTTTCTATTGGATTGAGCCAGTTTTTAAATTCTAGCTATTCTAGTACACCTCCACCCCCACCCACCCCCAGAAATTATACATTCTCTCTCTTTCCTTTTAGTATTTACTCTGCATTTGGATATCTTTATTTAAAGTCTAAAATTAGTCAATTTTTAAGTCTGATCATATGCCTTTTACCTTAAATGGTATTGTTGTCTAATGTTTTGTTTCTGTCTTTTTAAAATCTGTACTCCAAGTTGGTATTATTAGTACTGTTTTACATAGTACCTGTTTGTATTTGCTTTATTTATTTATTTGCTCACTGTTGTTTTGCTATACCTTTCTACTTTACTTTCTTTTCCTGAAATGAGTCCTTAAACTTAATTCTTCAAAATTAATATAGCAATTCTTTGAGACAAATCTAAGAATTTAATTTTTTGAACAAGAGTTTACCCATGGTAAATTCTGTCTCTTTTTGTCTGTAGTGCCTTTTGTTTGCTTTTTTCGTGTCATCATTCTTGAATGATAGTTTTTCTGGGTATGGAATACAAGGGTGGTGGTTTTCCTTAGCATTTCCAAGATGTTTTCCATTTTTTTGTTTCTCTGATTGCTTCTGAGAAATCTGCTCACAATCAGTCTAATTACTCTGTCAGTAGGTAATCTGTCCTTTCTCTGTTGTTGCTTCTGGGATCTTCTCTTTGTTTTAGGTGTTCTAAATTGCACTAGGATATGAATAGATAAGAATTTGTTTTCACTTATACTGCCGGAGGTGGGATTTGTGCATCTTAAATCTAAAGACTTATGCATTTAATTGAACCTGAAAAATTCTCAGACATTATCTCTTTAATTTTTGCCTCTGTTCCATTCTTTTAATTCTCTCCTTTTGGTTTGTCTATTTAAATGTGTGTCAAACTTCATTCTGGCCTTCCAGCCTTAGGATGTTTTAAGTTATGAAATATCACACATTCAAGCCACGCATGGTGGCACACACCTATAGTTCCAGCTATGTAGGAGGCTGAGGCAGGAGGATCTCTTGAGGCCAGGAGTGAGCTATGATTGTGCCTGTGAATGGCCACAGCATTCCAGCCTAGGCAATGTGAGACAAGAACAAGAGAGAGAGAGAAAGAAAGGAAGGAGAAAGAGAGCAGACATTCAAAAGAGTTACTATATCTATAGTTTAGTAATTATGTAAAATAGGATGAACACCTGTGATCCCAGTACCATTAGCTTAAGCAACAATATTACCTGGGGTAGTAACTCAAGGATGCAAGTGAAATCTCCATCTTACCTGCATGATTTTTGTGAGAATGCAATAAGATAAGCAAAACCACGTGGCTTAGACCTAGTAGCTGGTCATTCTTTAAGGAGAGACACCATCAGAAATGTGGTAGATTCCAGCATTTGTTAAATTTCGGGTAATGTTTATTGAGTACTTCAAGTGCTGGGACAGTACCAAGTTCTTTACCTTGATTGTCTCATTTAGTCCTCACATCAGCTCTTAAGGAATAAACTGTTAAACATTCTAGTTTTATAGATGAGGAACTGAGGTTGAGGGATGGAGTAATTTGGCTAGGACTTCACAGCTAGAAGATGGCAGAACCATGACTACACTCTGGGCAGTCTGGTTCTCAACCATTTATACTTCGCTGCCTGTAAATGAACTGTGTGGCTCCTTCCTGTGACACCCAGATTCTATATGATATGGTGTTCATTGGAATTTCCTTTTTTGAAGTCCTTTTTTGGTGATGCGTTTTGGAAGATCCAAACTGGGTTGCAAGGGAAAGTGGAGGAACGTGAAGAAACCTAGGCCTTAGGTCTGTAAACAGGGCCATATTCAGGCCTCAACTTAGAACTTACCTTTCCCAGAAGAAAACCTCTCCAGAGACTGTGACCCCACAAACCTGCTTGAATGTCTTCCTTCTATGTTCCTATGTGGCACCATAATTGGCTGTTTAAATGTCTCTCTTCTCTCACTGGGCTCCACATTTAGCCAGGACAGGACTGCCTTGTTCACGTCTGTATCTCCAGCACTCAGCACAATGTCTGGTCCATAAAAGTTCACAACACATATTTGTTAATTCTTAATGATGGAGTAAATTATTGTACTAGAAGAACTAATAATGTGACAGCTTTTATTGGATATTTTATTCCAGATACTGTGGTTAAATTTTTTACTTATTTTACAGATAATTGTAATACTGAATTGTGATTTATCTAAAAGTGTTCTCTCATTTAATCCTTACGGTAATTGTGGGAGTTAATAAGCATCATTGTTAACTATTTTACAGATGATGAATGAGCTGAAGCTTAGAGAGATTACATGACTTGTCTAAAGTCACCTGTTTAATCAGTAGAGCCTGGATTTGAACCCTTACCTGTCTTATTCCAGAGCCTGTGGTCTTTACACGTTAACGTTCTGCTTTCCTGGAGATTTGCACAGTCAAGTCAAATTGGAGAAATCATAGAAATTTCTGTTCTTGAAAAATTGCTAAGAAGCCTGCTCCAGTGTTGGGATGATTTGCCATATAAGAGCAAAAACAACAAAAAATAGATTAAGCCATACATTGCAGTGATTCCTTTCTGTGCACCTGCTCTTAAAGCATACACAGCTTCAGCGTGGACTGGCATTAAGCTATTTTAAAAAGGAAACCACTTTCATATACCCATTGTTAACAATAGCAGTTGTCTTAGTTGACACAAAATTGGTCTGATAACCCTGGTTGGTTTGCTAGATTCAAATGTGTGACATGAGCAAATTGTGGTAGCTATTTATGACCAACATTAAGCATTTTATTCTTAATCAGATGTGGAACTGGCTAATGGGTGAGGTCTAAGTTGGTGTTAACTAGATTGTCTGGCTGGCATTTCTGTTGATTGAGGATAGCAGAGAGACTGAGACATTAAAATGTAGTAGGCTCTTTAGGCCCTAATGATAGCTAAAGCTTTTCTTTTTTTTTTTTAAACTTTTTAAATTTCTTTTTTTTTTTCTTTTTTCTTGTTTCTTTTTTTTTTTTTTTTGAGACAGAGTCTCTCTCTGTCGCCAGGCTGGAGTGTAGTGGCACGATCTCGGCTCACTGCAACCTCTGCCTACCAGGTTCAAGCGATACTCCTGCCTCAGCCTCCCAAGTAGCTGGGACTACAGGCGCACACCACCACGACCAGCTAATTTTTGTATTTTTAGTAGAGGCGGGGTTTCACCATGTTGGCCAGGATCTCCTGACCTCATGATCCACCTGCCTCAGCCTCCCAAAGTGCTGGGATTATAGGCGTGAGCCACCGCGCCCGGCCTTTACATTTTAATAGTGCCATTCATTTCCAGAACTGGTAATTTATATATTGGAGGATATTGTCTTATTGTATTAACATTTTGAATAATACCAAGGTTTAGGGTTTTTTTTTTTTTTTTTAAGCCATGGAACATCCTTTTAATTTACAATTTGGCTATTTAGAATTGTATTTTGGCAAAAAGACTTTCATATTCTCTTTTGCTATGTCTGCTAGTGCAGTTGGTTACATCTTTTTGGTTCTAGGGTTTTGGATTCTTGTAATTTGATCGCATGTCCTTGGTAGTGGCTTTTTCTAGAAGTGAAAGTTGATATTGACTATACGATGTCATATCTAGAAAATTGAGAGTTTTGGGTGGAGGTAATAAATGAGAAATGGGCCTGAGAAAATGTATAATGTCTGTGGTGTTGATATTACATAATAGGTTTGTTTCTCTCTTCTTTCAGACTGGTCGAATTGACAAATCTTACCCTACAGTATGTGGCCACACAGGACCAGTGCTGGACATAGACTGGTGCCCACATAACGATCAGGTCATTGCCAGTGGTTCAGAGGACTGCACGGTCATGGTAAGCTCCCAGGGTGTTGTGTGCACACAGGCCAGTGAGACTCACCTACTGCTTTCAAAAGCATGTGTGTGGGTGTGTGTGTATGTATAGAGGCTTGAAAAGCAGAACGTTATAGCAGTTTTGACTGTCTGTTGGATTTTACAATAATTTACTACGTTTAAGTTTAATTACAGATAATCCTTTCAACAAGCCCTTAAATCAAAAAGGTTGTACTGCAGTGTCTGCTGTGTCTTTCTTTTTCTTTTTTTTTTTTTGAGATGGAGTCTTGCTCTGTCACCCAGGCTGGAGTGCAGTGGCATGATCTCGGCTCACTGTAACCTCCGCCTCCTGGGTTCAAGTGATTCTCCTGCCTCAGCCTCCCGAGTAACTGGGATTACAGGCATCTGCTACCACACCTGGCTAATTTTTGTATTTTTAATAGAGACGAGGTTTCACCATGTTGGCCAGGCTGGTCTCGAACTCCTGACCTCAAGTGATCCGCCTGCCTGGGCCTCCCAAAGTGCTGGGATTACAGTCTTTTCTGTGAGTGTGTTTGTGTATGTGCTTATTGACAGTTGACATGTTCTCTGTTGGAAGATTTTAGGGAAAGTAAAGTGACTTTTCAGTAATTCTGTAATGCCATTTGACCACATGAATTTCCCCTCGCCCCAAAAGGAGAGAAAAAACTGAAACTGCTGGCACAGACTGTACAAGACAGTGACGTAAGATGCCAAAGTTATGCAGATAAAATGGGATATGTCACAGGTGGTAAAAGAGTTTTTGCAATTGCTTGTTTCCAAGCTAATGGCAGAACTGTGTTCTGTCCAGTGGACCCTGGTTAAGAAAGTCCTTTTCATAAAGATATACAAACAAAAAATGTGAAAGGTGAATTAAGTCCTTTACATTCCCTCCTTTAGTTTCCAAAAGTAGGTTATGTGTGAAACAAGGCTTTGGAATACTTTTTAATATGATTTCTTGTCCTTAGTTATGATTTTTAACTTTAAAATGTGATTATTGGTTTGGATCAGTTTTTAATGCTAGCCCAAAGTAGGCTGAAAAGGTTAGGCATAAACAGAAATGGGAGTACTGCTGCCCCTGAAATAAGGGAAGATGGTCTCTAATTAATTTGTAAGCAGTCTCGCACATGTCAGGTAGTCTCGCACGTGTCAGCATTGGAGAACCATGCTACTTTTATTTTCCTCTCTATTGGCTGTGGACTGAAACATTGTTTGGAAAGCTTTATTAATTAAAATTATTTTACATAAACACAAATTAATTCCTGAACTGTGTCATTTAAACATTTACCCGCTTTTCCTCATGGGCTTTTGGCTGGGAATGTCTCCTCCTGTGATCTCATAATTTTGGCAGCTAAAGCATATTAAGGAAATACGCTGCTGTGAAAGGGAATTGTTCTGTTTAATGTGCCTTGCTAAATTGATCATTTTAATGGCTATGGACGCATTTTGTTAAGAGAAAGGAATATCGTTTAGACCTGATGCCAGAATTTTTTTTTTTTTTTTTGGGACGGAGTCTCACTTTGTCACCCAGGTTGGAGTATAATGGCGTGATCTCAGCTCACTGCAACCTCTACCTCCCAGGTTCAAGTGATTCTCCTGCCTCAGCCTCCCGAGTAGCTGGGATTACAGCCCTGCGCCACCATGCCTGGCTAATTTTTATGTTTTTAGTAGAAATGGAGTTTCATCATGTTGACCAGGCTGGTCTCGAACTCCTGACCTCAAGTGATCCCCCCGCCTCAGCCTCCCAAAGTGCTGGGATTATAGGCACGAGCCACCGCGCCTAACTCTGATGCCAGAATCTTAAACGGAGAGTCTGAACTTCTTTTGAAGAAGCAGGTTTGATCCATCTCTGGCTCTCCCTATCTCTAGCATTACTGGTCATGTTATCCTTTTAAAAAAAATAGTGTGTATTATAAAACAGAAAAACACACCAAATAGTTAAGTGAAAAAGCAGACTCAGGGAGTTAAGTGATTTATGACATAGCGAACACCATGTAACCACCTTCCATGTCAAAAAGTAGAACTTTCCCAACCTCCTCAGACTTCTCCATGTGCCCCATCCCAGTCACAACACCCCTCCTCCCTCTCAAAGTAACCACTCTCCTGACTTTTGTAATACTCATTTCCTTGCCTTTCTTTGTAGTGGTAATCACTCAGGTGTATACCTCTAGACTCTAGATTGGTCTTGCCAGTTTTAAAAACTTGATATATAGTCTTTTAAGTCTTAATCTAAAGATTCCTCCTTCATCATTTTCTTTTCCCTACAATTTATCTATTCGGAAGCCCTGACCTTTGCTTTTCAATCCTGTGCTTTTCAACCATCTGGATTTTGCTGATTGTACCCTCACGTTGCAGTTCAACTTGCTCCTCTGTCCTCTGAATTTCCTGCAAATTGGCAGCTGGAACCTGAAGTGCGGTCAGATTCAGGTTCTATCCTTTTGGCAAGACTATATTGTTCGCATTATGTTCTTCCATACGCTAGGAAGCACATGATGTCACAGTGTCTGGGTTTCATCCTTTTTTCATTTGTGTATTCTGTGCCTATATCCAGTCATTCACTAGGGGTTGCAATATGGTGACAGTAAATTCTGTCATTTTGTTTTCAATTTTTAGCTGGTAAAATTTTATAAGATAATGTCCTCACTTACTTACTATTTAGTTACCAAATAGTATAGTTCATTTAGGAAAGCAGGATAAGTGCTTGATTCTTTCCTTTTATTTACCTAGTTCTCAAGATAATGATTTGATTCTCTGTCATCCTCAGAAGGTGACAAATTAGGGTTTTTTTTTTCCCCGTTCCTTTCATTTTGAAATCATGGATTTGAACATATTTGATGGGTTCAATCCATTATAATTCTTATCTCAAAGCTGACTTTCTCGCCTTTTCCCATTGAAACCTCTTCAAGATTTCTGAGTCCTTTTGAAATGACCATCATAGTCTTTGAGTCTTTGATAGATAGATTCCTTGCTATGTGATATGTTGAGGTGTTTCAGGCTCACTTTGGACATCCCTGCCCAAGCCATTTCTTTCGGAAGTCCTGGTTTATTTTAAGGGAAAATTATATCTATTAAGTATGCAGTAGCATTATGTCTCTCTCTCTCTCTCTCTATATATATATATATACATTTAAAAATACTGTATTACCAAAGAGAGTGTAATCTTTTTGCTGTGGAGGGTTTCCCCTCAGTGTTGATGGCTGCTGACTGATGAGGGTGGTGGTTGCTGAAGGTTGGGCTGGATGAGGCCACGACAATAAAGTTTGTCATACTGATTGACTTGGCCTCTCACAAAAGCTTTCTCTTTAGCATGTGATGCTGTTTGATAGCATTTTACCTGCCATAGAACTTCTTTCAAAATTGGAGTCAGTCCTCTCAAACCCTTTTGCTGCCTTATCAACTAAGTTTATGTAAGTAATATTCTAAATGTTTTGTTGTCATTTCAACAGTGTTCACAGCATCGTTACCAGGAGTACATTCCATCTCAAGAGACCATTTTCTTTGCTTATCCATAAGGAACAACTCCTCATCTGTTCAAGTTTTATCATGAGATTGCAGCAATTCACTCACATCTTCAGGCTCCACTTTTTATTCTCTAGTTCTCTATTTCCACCATATCTACAGTTACTTCTTCCACCAAAATCTTGAACTCCTCAAATGTTGATATTTTGAACTCCTTCCACGAATCATGAATTTTCTTAATGTCACCTAAAATGGTGAATCCTTTCCAGAAGGTTTTTTTTTTTTTTAAATTGAGACGGAGTCTCGCTCTGTCGCCCAGGCTGGAGCGCAGTGGTACGATCTCGGCTCACTGCAACCTCCGCCTCCTGGGTTCAAGCGATTCTCCTGCCTCAGCCTCCCGAGTAGCTGGGACTACAATCATGTGCCACCATGCCCGGCTAATTTTTTGTATTTTTAATAGAGACGGAGTTTCACCATGTTAGCCAGGATGGTCTCCATCTCCTGATCTCGCGATCCGCCCGCCTTGGCCTCCCAAAGGTGTGAGCCACCGTGCCCAGCCCAGAAGGTTTTTAATTCACTTTGCCCAGATCCATCAGGGGAATCACTATCAGTGGTAGCTGTAGCCTTATGAAATGTATTTCTTAAATAATAAGATTTGAAAGTCAAAATGATTCCTTGTTCCAAGGGCTGCAGAATTGATGTTAGCAGGTGAAAACAACGTTAATCTCCTTGTACATTTTCATCAGAGGTCTTGGGTGATAAGGTGCATTGTTGGTGAGCAGTAATATTTTGTAAGGAATCTTTTTTTTTCCTGATCGGTGGTTCTCAATGGTGGGCTTAAAATATTCAGTAAACCATGCAGTAAACAGATGTGCTGTCATTCATGCTTTGTTTTTCCATTTCTAGAACATAGAGTAGATTTAGCATAATTCTTTATTTATTTATTTATTTATTTATTTATTTTTTATTTTATTATTATTATACTTTAAGTTTTAGGGTACATGTGCACAATGTGCAGGTTAGTTACAAATGTATACATGTGCCATGCTGGTGTGCTGCACCCATTAACTCGTCATTTAGCATTAGGTATATCTCCTAATGATTTAGCATAATTCTTAAGGGCCCTAGGATTTTTGGTGCGGTAAATGAGCATTGGCGTCAACTTAAAGTCACCAGCTGCGTGAACCTCTAACAAGACAGGCAGCTCATCTTTTGAAGCTTTGAAGCCAGGCATTGACTTCTCCTCTCTAGCCATGAAAGTTCTAGATGGCATCTTCTTTCAGTAAAAGACTGTTTCATCTACACTGAAAATGTGTTGTTTAGTGTAGCCACCTTCATCAATGATCTTATCCAGACCTTCCGGATAACTTGCTGCAGCTTCTCCATCAGCACTTGCTGCTTTCCCTTGTACTTTTATATAATGGAGATGGCATCTTGCGTTAACCTCATGAACTAACCTCTGCTAGTTTCCAACTTTTCTTCTGCAGCTTCTTCACCTCTGTCAGCCTCCATGGAATTGAAGAGAGTTAGGACTTTGCTCTGGATTAGGCTTTGGCTTAAGGGAATCTTGTGGCTGGTTTGTATTTCTATCCAGACCACTAAAACAAGGCTGTTTTTGCTTTTTTATCATTCATGTGTTCACTGGAGTAGCACTTTTAATTTCCTGAACTTTTCTTTTGCATTCACAACTTGGCTAACTGGCTTAAGAGGCGCTTAGCTTTTGGCCTGTTTCAGCTTTCAACATGGCTTCCTCACTAAGCTTAATCATTTCTAATTTTTTATTTAAAGTGAGAAATGTGCAACTCTTCCTTTCACTCAAACACTTAAAGGTCATTTAGGGTTATTAATTGGCCTAATTTCAATGTTGTTATGTCTCAGGTAATAGGGAGGCCCAAGGAGAGGAAGAGACAGGAATACAGGAAGAGCAGGTGGTGGAGCAATGAGAAAACACATAGCGTTTATCGATGAAGTTCACTGTCTTATATGAGTGCAGTTCATAGTGCCCCGAAACAATTACAGTAGTAACATCAGACATTACTGAGCACTGTAACAGATACAGTAATAACAAAAAAGTTTGAAATCCTGCAAGAATTGCCAAAATGTGACACAGAGACAGTGAACATACGCTGTTGGAAAAATGGTGCAGATAGACTTGCCTTAGGGTTGATAAAAAGCTTCAATTTGTTAAAAAACAAAAACAAAAACAAAAACACCACCACAATATCTGTGAAGTGCAATAAAATGAGGTATGCCTGTATTTATCTAACCTCTTTAATATTAATTACATCTCCATCTCCTTTCTTTCACACAGAGAATGCAGGGTCTTAGGGATACAGAAGAAGAATTAGAACATCCTGATCTATCTCATTTGTCTTTTCACGTTATACATGTAATAGTCTCAGAGTGAAAATACTAATACCACCACCATACCATGATACTGAAAATCGTTAAAAAACTAAACGACTTTTAGTTGAAAAACTAAACAACTTTTTAAAACCCATGCTGTGTCTATTATCCCTCCATTTAAAAATGATGTATTCTGTATTTTCAAGACCACATAGCTGTTACATTCAGCAGTCTCTGCTCCCTTGGTTCTGTGAGTAACTACATTGAAGTACACTCCATCAATCATTGTGTCAATCTTGCACCAGGCATTTGGATCATCCGAAGCTTGTTCTTGGGTGGATTCCTTAAGAAGGAGTGGGAACAATATTCTCTGAGTTCTTGTATACTGATAATAAGTTATCTGTGATCTTTTTACTTGAAAGTGAGTTTCTCTGAATATAAAATTATTGGGCAGGGACAGTGCCTCACACCTGTAATTCCAGCAATTTGGGAGGCCGAGGCAGGTGGACGGTTTGAGCCCAGGAGTTCAAGACCAGCCTGGGCAACATGGTGAAACCCCGTGTCTACAAAAAATAAAAAATTAGCTGGGTGTGGTGGTGAGTGCCTGTGGTCCCAGCTGCTTGGGAGCCTGAGGTGGGAGGACCTCTTGGACCTGGAAGATCAAGGCTGCATTGAGCCGTGATCGTGCCACTGTACTACAGCCTGGTTAACAGAGTGAGACCAATCCTGTCTCTAAATAAATAAATAAATAAATAAAATTATTGACTCACAGTTTTTCCTTGAGTAACTAAATACCTTATTTCATTTTCTTTTGGCATAGGTGTTGCTGTCAAAGTCAGATTATAATCTAATTTCCTTTCCTTTATAAATCATATGTGCCTGCCTCTTCAGACCTTTTAAATTCAGTACCCGTGTGCCCAGCTTCTGTTGGAAAAGGCAAAATCCTTCCCAGTTTCTGCTGCTGATCTCACACCGGCCTGCTGCCCTCAGGTCTGTCAGGTGTCCCCTTGCTGTCCCTTCCCACACACACCCGAGGCCGATCACATGCAGGTCGTGTGGCTGTTGGTGTTTGCTCCCACCCGCTTAAATTTTGGGGATATCACCTAGTTTGTGTAAATGTTGTCCCTGGATTTTTGTTTTGTTTTGTTTTCTGCTAGCTCTGTCTTTTTACGGAGGGACTTCAGAAAAACCCCCCAAAAATGCTGCCACTGAGATTCTCTCATCTTCCCAGAATCCTCAATGTTGCCCTTTTATTGGCATTGCTGGAGTGCACATTTTGTAAATTAAATAATGCTTTGGGATAAATCTTTCTAATTTTAAAAAATCTTTAAGTATAGAACTGATATTTAAATCACCCTTTAATCACTTAATATCCCCTATATCATGTTATTATTGGAGTAATTGAAGCTTGTATAGCTTAGCAGTTGAAATGAAAGTTTAAAGAAATGTTTGATCTTCTCCTAGCCTACCTGCTTCTTAATACCTTATTTTCCACCTTGCTCTTCTGAAGGTAAAAGAACACTGTATTATAGATCAAATGGTTTCAGACAACACCCCCCGCCACCCCCGCCTTTTTTTTTTTTTTTTTTAACGAAAAAGCTCTGTGTAGTTTCTCAAGCCTAGGCTATTGGTAGTAGCTCATGAGCTACAAATAGTAGATAGTATAACAAGGCCTAGTTTTAGTAGAAGAAGGATATCAAGGAGATCCTGGGAGTAGGAGTTCTGAGCATTTGCAGGTCGCTTTGCTTAAACGCTCTCAGCCCCAGTTGCCTTCCATATAATATGGAGGTATGATAATAATATGCCTATCGAGAGAGTCAAAAGGAAGCTGTAAACGTATAATGGACTGTTATTTTTTGTAATGGGGATTTTGATGTATACCTATAGTGGATTCCTAGCAACAAGAGTACCTTTAATAGACATTTCGTAGAAAAATACAGTAGAACCAGTTTATCAAATGAACTGTAAAAGAATAAAAGTAATTTTTTAAAAACTGCTTTTTGTATTACTTATGGTATAAATCCATGAAGTCCTAAGCATTTAAGCATTGATTTGTTAATTTTATGGGCATTGATTTAGTGACAGCTACTTTGCAGTTTTAGGAGAGGGAACACCAATCTTAAGATACATTCCCCCATTTTTTAGACGTGGCTTCTTTACACAGCCTAAAATTAAATTATATTGACACAGTTTACCTTTCATGTACTACTTTGTGAAACAGCATTTTATACTATCACACAGCAGTTGTGTAAATTGTACTCCCAGAAACTACACTTCACTCCTAGCTTTGCAGAGTTTTGGCTCTGTGAGTTCTTTTCTTCAGCAGTATCTTCTCAAAGAGAGTTTTAAGATTGTGGCTACCTAAGTATTTTACTTGGGGGAAATATTAGCTCCAAGAAAATAATAGTGCTTTAAATAATACAAAGAGCAGCCAACTTAAGTTTAGTGAATGATGTTGATTCAACATTGTTCCTTATCTGCAGGGTAGTAATCAAACACAAATGCAAAAAATGGCTAATTTGGACAATGGGATTGCATAATTGTTCCTTCCAGAGTCTGGGAGTTGGAAAGATCTTGCAAAATGATAGTCTTAATTGTCTCCAGCTATAGAATAGTCCAAATTTTTAAGTTTAAAGGACGCTTCTCCCTTCTCTCAAATCAGTTTATTCTTCTGTAGAAATCAACAAAAATACCCTATCTCATCCATTTTTGCTTCCATTATAAATTTTCCTAATATAGTTTTTTTTGGCGGGTGGGAAGGCATTTGACAAAGACTGGAAAACCTGCTAGACAAATTTTAAAAGAGCTTTAATGCTTTCTAATATAGTTTTTGCCCTGAAATAAAAATGGAAGTGATGTTTTGGTTCCTCTCAGGCATTCAGCAGGGAGGACTTCGTCTTAATTCCATTTTGTACAGATTGCATCTGGGCCATTTGCCAGAGGATATTATAACCCTGGCAGATCGGAACCCAACACTCGGTTCTTGGTTTTCCCGAACTTGGTGCCACTCTGCACGTCATGGTTCATTTGGGAATGCCCTGATGCCCTACATGCAGGCCTTTGTGGGCGTCTGTAGGACGCTGTACTGGTCTGCAGCTGCTACCACATCTTTAAGCTTTTTCCTGTCTCATGTCTTTTCTTCATTTCCCATTTGGAATTGGTTTCCTTAGGAATGGAAAAATAGGGTCTTTTGGGGGTGTAACCCTTTTTATGGCTGTAAGTCTAGTCCTAGCCCAGTAGCAAGTTGATGATGGGTGACTAAAATAGGGAAGCAGTGTCTGGAAAGCAGTATTTGAAAAATAAAACTATTTAACTAATTGTACTTTAAAATTAGCACGTGAGACAAACCCAAGTGTCTTAGTTTTCCTTTTTTCTTGTTGGGATTGTTCTCTTGAGTTGTCCTTTTTCCATATCCAGGCTTTCACGTGTGAAAAGGATGCCCATGGTACAGTAGTTCTGAACATGTGCTTAAAGTTGTTTTTTTCCAGAACCACAATGGATTTTACTGATGGATTCACTTTTTCATGTAGGAGCCCTTGGAACTGAATGTCATTTTTTTGGTTATATAGATGAGAGGTTTCTATGTTGCACAGGCTGGCCTTGAACGCCGAGCCTCGCTTCCTTATGCACCAGGACAACAGGCCTGAGCCACCGCAGCTCCTCTGATTTCATTTTTGTCCTTTCAAAACAAAACAAAACAAAACAAAACATTGCCATAGTAATGTGTTGTCCAAACAGAAAATGTTAGGAACACACAGCATTATTTAAATTAAGAAAATAAAATAAAAAAGAGGAAGTAGGGATGACTTGTACTCTCTGCTGCGCTGAGATGCCTACTCTGGGTGTTTTGTGTCTGTTTTCCTCTGCACTCACTGCATACAGTTTTGAGAAAGCTGGTTGGTATTACAGTACCAGTCTGTAGCCATAGAACAAAGAAAAGCTAACAAGCCTGCACAGAGATCAGATCTGTCCTTACTGTGGTAATTGGCCTAGGTATAAACCAGAGCTTTCACACATAATGATATCTTGGGTGTAAATTAGTTAGTATTAATTAATTGGGTACAGTGCTGAATTAATTTGAAGACAAGACTCATTCTAAGAAATTCTGATGTTCAGACCTAGAAATATATATGGCGTCATAGTGGTCATATTAACAGCAAAAAAAGTCATCATGAAAATATGGTAGGCTCTTTTTTTTTTTGCCATGTGCTATTCTAAGCCTTTATGTGCATGATAATATTTAGTTATTGTATCCGCACAGTAAGCCATGAGTGTGGCCTATTTTACAACTTAGGAAACAGGCTCAGAGAGTGGCAGTTTTGTTAAGGGTCACACAGCTGATAAAAGGCTCAGCCAGACCCAGATCTGTCTAGCTCCAAAGAAAGCCCCATGCTCTTCTCCCTAGTTGCAGTATTTCCTATTAGGGTATTGCTTTGGGGCATGCAAAATGTTTGAGCTCTTTTAACCCTTCTAATAACCCCTGAGTAAGCACAGCTGTCCCCATTATTAAGGAAATTCAGGCTCCCAGAAGTGAAATCCCTTCTTAATGCTAACATGACCAATTAGTGTCCCAGCTCTGACAGGAGCCTGTGTCTTCTGACACCCAGGCCAGCATCCCATATTACACGCAAGAGGACCAAACATGTACCAAGTGGTGCTTCTGTTTGTTGTTGTCCCTGAGCTGCAGGAACATCAGTCCAAACCGGGCAGGCCATCACCCAGAGTAGCAGACAACCCTGAAGAGGGCAGAGAGCCACATAATGACAGGCCTGTGAGCATGGCCTGTAGGCGCCAGCCAGAGCATGTGTATGCTGAGTGTGGAAAGACCTACAGACCGCCCCCAACCCCCAAGCTCTTTCCACAGTCCACCGTAGAGAACACCACCCCCTCTTTACCAGTGGACACAAGAATTCTGTTGTCTTCTTATTTCATTTCAGAGACTTTTTCACTCACTTTCTTCTCGCATTGCAGTCCTTGTGCTTATAGTATTAGCTTTTTCACTCTGGTGCTTTTTCCCTAGCAGCTCCTGAGCCAGCTTCTTTATGGCATTGTTTAAATGCTGCATGCACTTTTTAGAAAATTGCTCTACACATCTGCGTGTTTTATTTTGAGACTGGATATTCAATTTCTCCTCATATTCTGCTCTACTTTCACCTAAGTCTTGTTCATCCTTAGAGGTCACCTCCTCAGGGAGCCCTCCTGGGTGGACCAAGCTTGGTTAGCAGGAAGCTAATTTCGTAGCAGTGCGGTCGGCTTATGCCAGCATAGCATTGGTTGCACTGTGCAATAATACCAACTAACACTCAGTGTCTGCCTTATGCCAGGCATTCTTCTAAATGGTCAGTTTCATGTTACCATGTTAGTCTTCAAACCGCCTCACAGAAGGCAGGTTCAATATTAAGTCCTGGAAAGGTTAGGTGAATGTCCTCAAGGTCACACCACTATGTGACTGAATCAGGAATTCAGTCACATCAGTCTGGCCAGAGCCCATAATCTCAGCCCTGCTGTGTACTGTCTCTGCATTCTGGAGGCACTATGTGTGTGTCTGGCTCTGTGCTGAGGGTTAATTAATTCCTTAATTCTCTTAGCACACCTCGCAGGCGTAGGTACTAATGTTTTCTCTATGCAGTGATGTTTGCCAGGATCATCACAGGTAGTGGCCCAGGCAGGATTTGAACCAGACTCTGCCTGACTCTGGTGCTCACTCTCTAACTGTCTGTATCACACCACTTGGATTTGTTGTCTTTGATTTTCAGTCTGATAGAAGTCTCTGCTTTCTGTTAGACCATCAACTTCTCAAGAGCAGGGCCTGTATTTAGTTACCCAGTACTAGATGGGTTACAATACAATTTATTGTAACTCAATAAATGTGTTACAAGAAAGAGTTAACCAAGGTAGTAAAATGGCTTAGGTGCTTGTCTTATGTGAATAAACCCAGCTGAGGGAACCGTTAAACCAGCTGGAGGTGAGGTAAAGAAGGAACACACAGAGTTTCCTTATTTTAAAAATTAATAAATGTTGCTTCATCATTAAAATTTTCTTTTAATCCAGGAAAAGATGATGGGGAGAAGCTAGAGAAAGGAAAAGGTTAAGTCCCCATTATGAGCTCTGCTTCTGCCCTCATATTTTAAGGTTGGAAATGCTGATTATAACCAAAGTCTCCCATCACTCCACGTCTCATTAGTGATTTGGAAAATGCACTAGCTGTGCTCAGAGTGAGACACAGAAGCGTTTTCAGTCCTTGCAAGGAAACCCAGCAGGCCATGGTTGGGGTGCCATCTGGAGATTGAAGGTGGTATTACCACTCTGTCAGTTCTAAGTGGGGTCACAGTGCATCTTGCAAAATGCTTTTCCTGTTGAGTCACTGAAGTCCCATTTCATAATTGTTTTTCTGTCGACTTCATGCTTTGATCAAATTAGTAGTCACTGTTTTCTGTTTGTTCTGTTCAAAATGTCAGTCCTGCTTTATATTCAGATAGTGAAGTTCAATGTGGAGTTGTTTCACTAATCATAAATTCTTGAATAAAAATAGTGCATGTCAGGATGAAAGCTAACATGCAGTAATGGAGGAGAGCAGATGCCCATGTTCTCCGCAGGGGAAAGAGGCCTGGGTCAAGGTCTCTTCCGCAGAGGGAGGGAGAGGGCAGGGTAGGTCATCCTTTTCCTTCTATGCTTGTTCACACCTGCCTTGCTTAAAATTTGGTGAATGATGGTGGGGCTCTGGGGAAATTAGGTGATGTTCTAAGCTTGGGCCCTCAAAATGCAGGTTTATTTTTGTTATGATTTGCATAAGGGGTTATATTTAGCCTGGGCAGAATTTAGCTGTAAAAATGAACAAATCACTCAACTCATGACTTTTTCCCACTCTTCAGAATGGCAAACTTTTTGTTTTGCAGGACAGTAGAACTGAGCTGAACCCTAAACACTCATCCAGTCTAGATCTCTGCCTTCCACTAAGCAATTGAAAACAGACAATTGTTTGTCTCCTTCTTTAAAGTTCCCACAAAGGAAAATTCTTTTTCTCACGTGTTCTAGTGTTGAACATGATTTTTCACTGACAAGTTCTTAAATTTTTCATGAGCTAGTTCCTCAAAATCATTTTCTGATGGTAAATTTACTTGTTTTAATCTTCATGTAGAAGATAATGATTTTAAACTTTAGCTTTTTCATAAACTTAAATATTATTTAATATCTGGTCTTCGGTAGGGTTCTTGATGCTACTCAGCTTACCTGTAACTCAGCCCTTTTCTTAGAGGTTGTTTGTTTCTTAACCTTTTGAAACCTTTGTTGTTCATTGTTAAACATAAAGTCTTTCATTCCTTCCACTCATACTTTCCCTGTCCCTTTCTCCCCCTGTGCCCAGGCATGTCCCCAATTAAGATATGGTGAGTCTTCTGCATGTCTTCACTAGTCAAGAGGATTTTCTTAAATAACAAGTTTTACTGAGATATAATTCACATAGAATTCACTCATTTAAAATGTACAATTCACTGAGTTTTAGAATATTCACAACCATCACCACAGACAATTATAGAAAATTTTCATCACCTCATATAGAAACCCAAATCCTTTAGCTATCACCCCTCCACCTGCCTCCCTCCACTCTCCCCAACACTAAGCAACCACTATTCTACTTTCTGTCTTTACGGATTTGCCTATTCTGGACATTTCACATACATGGAATCCTGCAATATGCAGTCTTCTATGTCTGGCTTCTTTCACTTTGCATAATGTTTTTAGAGTTTGCTCATGTTGTAGCATGTATCAGTACTTCATTCTTTTTTATGGCCAAATAATATTCCAGTGTATGAATATGTCGCATTTTGTTCAGCCATTTATCAATAGATGGATATTTGGGTTGTTTCCACCTTTGGGCTATTACAAATAATGCTTCTATGAACATTCTTGTACAAGTTTTTGCATAGACACATAGTTTCCATCCTCTTGGGTATATCCCTAGGAGTGGAATTACTGGATCATATGATAACTCTGTTTAATCATTTGAGGAACTGCCAGGCTGTTTTCCAAAGTCTGCCACCAAATGGTGGCTATACCATTTTACATTTTCACCAGCCATGTGTGCAGGCTCTGATTTTTTCACATGCTTGTGAACACTTGTTATCTGTCTTTTTGATTCTAGCCATCCTAATGGGCATGAAGAGAGAGCTTGTGGTTTTGATTTGCATTTCTGTAATTACTAATAATGCCAAACATCTTTTCATGTGCTTTTTCGCCATTTATATGTCTTCCTTGAAATGTCTATTTAGATGACTGGCCTATTTTTCAATTGGGTTATTTGTCCTTTGGTTGAATTCTAAGAGTTCTTTATATATTCTGGCTATGGGTCTCTTATCAAATGTATGATTTGTAAGTTATTTTCTCCCATTCTGCGGGTTGTTTTTTCACTTTCTTCATAGTGTCCTTTGAAGCACAAAAGCTTTTAATTTTGATGAGGTCTAATTCATTTTTTTCTTTTGTAATATTTTCTATAATGTTATAAAAATATTAAGTGTATTTTTGTTTTCCAAGTGTAAAATTATAGAAAATATGTTTTAAAAACTATGTCATCCCATCAAGAACCACAGACTTAGCTAAGTGTCTTCATTCCCATTCCTTTTCTTGAGTGTTTCAATCATTTTGTAGTTTTCTTTCAATTTTTTGCATGCTTCTAACTGGAGAGTTTTGAACTTAACAAGGAATTTAGAATAAAATCCCAAATAATATTAAATAAAAGCTGAGAGGAAATGTTTTGTAGTCCTTGTTGGTATCCTGATCTCCGATAACATATTACATTTTAAAAACAGCCGATACTTGGGAGTCTGAGGCAGGAGAATTGCTTCAACTTGGGAGACGGAGGTTGCAGTGAGCCGAGATCGCGCCACTGCACTCCAGTTTGGGTAACAGTGTGAGACTCCGTCTCAAAAACGAAAAACAAAAAACAAAAAAACAAACAAAAAACCGCCTAACGGTCATTTCACAACATTCTGCCTTTCATCCAGATATCACTCTATGTTCTGTTTACATAGAGCAAATCTTTATAGTGGATGGTCACTGTAAATGTGATAATGAAAGGCAATAGCTTTCATGTGGATCATCTTTCTTCCTTCTCCAACAGGTATGGCAGATCCCAGAAAATGGACTCACCCTTTCCCTGACTGAACCTGTGGTGATTTTGGAAGGCCACTCAAAGAGAGTCGGCATCGTGGCTTGGCATCCAACAGCCCGCAATGTGCTTCTTAGCGCAGGTGGGAGCTGAGCTCAGCGGTCCTCCCCTTGTCTTCCGCTCTTGTGGCTCTCTGAGTGGGGGGAAGCAAATGTGTTTTGGTTGTGTGCTATATGGTTTTAAAGCAGATTATTAGGAAACCATGGTGAAGAGTATTGGGGTGCACTGCTCCCCCAGCCCACATACATACTTGTGTGTGTGTACACGTGTGTGTGTTTCAAGGCCATTTCGACAACCTGAGGAAAGCTATGAATTTCCTGCTATAATTTCAGCAGGTTTCATGGTTCCTGCCAGGGCCCTCCATGAACCATAGTTTTGGTTATTTCTGATACGGTAGAAGGTGTACTTTGTTGGGAGCCAGAAGCCCTGTGTTCCCTCTGTGGTGTTGCTACCAGCTTTGGGAGACCCCTATTAGGCAAATACGCTCCTTCCTTTTAAAGAAAACTTTGATTTTCCCCTGCTATACAATTAGTACATGTATACTATAGAGAACATATATAAACAAAAGGAAAAAAAATCACTTTTAATCCCACCACTCAGAGAGAAGATCATTATTACTTTTTTGATGTTTCTTTCCGAAAGATATTTCTGTGCACATACATAAATTATTTTACATACAGAGATGGGTTCATACACTTTACACATGGGCTGCTTTCTGCACTTGGTGGTAGGCTGTGACCCTCTTCACGTGCCATTAAGCTCTCTTCCTATTTTTAATGACTTCATACTAATCCATTTTCTGGATATACCTCATTTTACTTGATAAGTCCCCTATTTCTGGACACTGGTGTTGTACAGAAATCTTTTCCTTTATCTAAAATTGGAGATTTCATTTTCTTTTATGAGAGCAATACAGAGAGCATGAGGGAACTTTGTGGGGTGATGGAAATATTCTGTATCTTGATCATAGTAGTGGCTACATGAGTTTATACATTTGTTGAAACTTAGCAAATATATACTTAAAATGGGTGCATTGTATTGTATGTAAGTTATACCTTAATAAAAGTGGTTTATTTAAAAAGTGATACTAATGTTAGAGATAGGATTTTTAAAGGTCTTTCCCCTCACCAGTAAAAAGGAGGGGGGCAGTTCAGTTTTTAACTGGGAATACACAATGTTTATGACTCACAGTGAGTTAAATAAAAAATTATAATGCCAAGTACCTATTGAAACTAAGGCCCACTTTTCAAAAAAGTTGCCATGTTTTTTATAATCACCATCGACTATACTTGGGAATCATTTTTGATGTTCTCTCAGAACCTCAGTCTGATTAAGGAGAGGAAAAAAATTCCAGAGCTGGAATTTCTTCATGGAAAATTCCCTGCTACCTTTCTCATCAAGGCTCAACATAGGGCAGCAGCAACAGACTGGTCTGCATTCTCCCTTTTACATGTGAAGGAGAATGGGTGATTGTCGTGTTCTGCATATTTTTAGGCTATATGATCCAGCTGCCGGGGCTGAAGTTACCTGTTTGCCTATGGGGAAGAAGGCAGAGGAAGGTTCAATTGTCCATCCCAGAGTTTAGCTTCAACTTTTGTTACTGTTGTGTAGTTTTTTTCTCCAGTTTCCTACTTCTTTTTTTTTTTTTTTTTGAGATGGAGTTTCGCTCTTGTTGCTCAGGCTGGAGTGCAATGGCATGATCTCAGCTCACCGCAACCTCCGCCTCCTGAGTTCAAGCGATTCTCCTGCCTCAGCCTCCCAAGTAGCTGGGACTACAGGCATGTGCCACCACACCTGGCTAATTTTGTATTTTTAGTAGAGACAGGGTTTCTCCATGTTGGTCAGGCTGGTCTCCAACTCCTGACCTCAGGTGATCTGCCCGCCTCGGCCTCCCAGGGTGCTGGGATTACAGGCGTGAGCCACCGTGCCCGGCCAATTTCCTACTTCTAACCCTTAGGTAACTTAAGTATCCTGGATGTTAGTGACTATTTTTTCTAAATGATTTCCAAATTGCTTTATTGGCAAGAATCCACCTCTAGGATGTCCTTCCCGTATTTTGCTTCATCCTTGAACTAACATCCTAGGAGCAACACATGCTGCCTCTTTTTAAAGGGGCCTGGAGGCGTGGGGCAGACCCTTGAAGGAAGGAAGGAGTTGGTGAGCTGAGGTGGTGAATGAGTTGACATCGTGGGCTTCTTTCAGAATCCGTTTCTGAATCCATGTAGCTACTTGATTACAGTTTGGGCTTCTCACCATGATCAGAGCAGTCTTGGCCTATTTTTCTCTTCATTTAAAGGTACAGATCTGTTGTGAGCAAACAGGCCTTACTCTTGGCTTTTCCCTTCCACTGTTGTACCATCTTTAATATCCCAAAGCTGTGTCTTAGAGTCTCACTGATTTGAATAACCTGCCACCCAGAGTTTTTGTTGAGTGCCCTAAACAGTCATTTAAACCTTTTATTTTTAGTTTATTTGGCACGTGAAAAGGGTCACAGCCTACCACCAAGTGCAGAAAGCAGCCCATGTGTAAAGTGTATGAACCCATCTCTGTATGTAAAATAATTTATGTATGTGCACAGAAATATCTTTCGGAAAGAAACATCAAAAAAGTAATAATGATCTTCTCTCTGAGTGGTGGGATTAAAAGTGATTTTTTTTCCTTTTGTTTATATATGTTCTTTATAGTATACATGTACTAATTGTATAGCAGGGGAAAATCAAAGTTTTCTTTAAAAGGAAGGAGCGTATTTGCCTAATAGGGGTCTCCCAAAGCTGGCAGCAACACCCTGATGCTTGTTTTACTAGAAAGGAAACTTGAAGTCACTTGGGTCTACCAGCCCAGTTAACTCTTTAAAGAAAATAGGGTTCTGTTTTGGTGTGGTTCTTTGTTTTTGTTTGGTTGATTGTTTCATATGAACCCAAACTTAACAAGTTGTGTTTTTACTTTAACACTTTTATTACTTTTATACAAACTTTTTTCTTTGTCACTTCAGTTTTTAACGCTGTTAGTAAGTAGGGCCTCTGGTAGGGCCTCTGACAATCAGCCGCATCTTTTCTCTCTCTCTCTTTCTCTCTCTCTCTCTCTGCATATACATATATGTATTCTCACTGTATCTGTAGTTTTCTGAGTGTGTTACATAGGTGTTTCTAATCTTCTAATCTCTGATGGTTTTGCCTGTTTTAGGTTGTGATAATGCCATTATCATCTGGAATGTGGGAACAGGGGAAGCCCTTATAAACTTGGACGATATGCATTCAGACATGATTTACAATGTGAGCTGGAACCGGAATGGCAGTCTGATCTGCACAGCTTCCAAAGACAAGAAAGTGAGAGTCATTGATCCCAGGAAACAAGAGATTGTTGCTGTGAGTATTCCTAGGATGAAAACTCAGTAGTTGGAGCACTTGAGTGAGTGTGAGCTTTCTGCTTTTTAAGGCAGGCAGCAGTACTGGTCAGTGGGACCTTGTTGTGTGTAGACACCAACTGTGAATAAGAGAAGGCTTATAAAGGCTTCTGTCTCCCCAGTTGTGCTTCTCTCCAGAGTTGTAAATTTTCCAGCTTTTACTCAAGTCTCTCACTTTGTAGCCTTTTTTCACAAAGAAATAGTTTGTATCAGTTCACTAGAGTCCTTAAGAGTTTATAAGTCTTGATCAATTAAACCAATTGGCTGCATTCCTGATTTTGCAGCTTAGTATTGAATATTGATGAATCAATTCCTCACCCTTTTCCAAACACAGCTGTTAAAGATGCAACAGGTGGCCGGGCATGGTGGCTCACACTTGTAATCCCAGCGCTTTGGGAGGCCGAGGTGGGTGGATCATTTGAGGTCAGGAGTTTGAGACCAGCCTGGCCAACATGGTGAAACTCTGTCTCTACTAAAAATACAAAAATAAATAAATAAATAAATGCGCGGGGCGAAAAGCAACAGGTTCTCTCATCAGCTCAGTGTCTTAGTTTCTGCCACCCAAACTGGACCTCAACAAAATCACATACCTTGACAAAAGATGGACATTTGGGTCTTCAGTCAGTGTTGAAACTACACATAGTAAGTCTGAGAAGTCCTCATTTGCCACACTCTGAGGCCCTTCCTGAGATGTGGTTGTTCTTTGGCTGCATCTCTTTTCAAGAGTTGGGCAATGATAGTAGCTGGTGCTTACTGAGCCCTGGGGACTTGCCCAACCCTGTGTTAAGTGTTTTCTCCACCCGACATCTTCTAAGGGTTGTCCTAGTGCATTCATTAAACTACTGAGGTCAAGGAAAGCGTTAACTAGACAAGGCTTCTTTCTGCCCTATGATATTGGTAGAAATGGTAGGGCATGCCTAATCTCCTTATGTTATTATCCTCTTGAGAAACAAACATTTGTCAGAGTCCTTTCATGTGTTTTATTTTCGCAGTGCATAGACTTGGGTTGGCAGCAGGATATGGTGGAGAGAGCGAGTCTTCTGAGTTAAATCCTGGCATTCTTGCTGCCTCACAGAGGGACCTTGACCAGATCACATAGTATCTCTTTGTTTCCTCATCTGGGGAAGGGGGATGGTTAACACTGACCTCCCTCCCACACCCAGGTGAACATGAATGGCAGTTGGTGAGGTTGGATCTGTGCCTGAGTTTCTCCACTCACCTTGTCTTCTTGCAGTTTAATGTGTGGCATGTGCCTTTTTGCTCTCCAGGAGAAGGAGAAAGCACATGAAGGAGCAAGACCCATGAGAGCCATCTTCCTGGCCGATGGCAATGTCTTCACCACTGGGTTCAGCCGCATGAGCGAGCGGCAGCTGGCTCTCTGGAATCCGGTACGCCCTCCCCAGCCTTTCCACTTGCTTTCACTTGAGCTTTCTCTCTGTTCTGAGCAGGTCTTCCAGTGAGTAAGTAGATTATGGGATTCTTAGTGTAGTTTTCTAAACGCCTGATTGTCTTAGATTGGATGTGAAGTTCTTATCCTCGTTGGAGACTTACTGGTAAATGTATTTCAAAGACATACTTTTGATACTCCTGAAGAGGCTGTTGACTATATATATATATTTTTTATTTTTTAAATTTTTTTAAATTTTTATTTTTTTTATTGGTCATTCTTGGGTGTTTCTCGCAGAGGGGGATTTGGCAGGGTCATAGGACAATAGTGGAGGGAAGGTCAGCAGTTAAACAAGTGAACAAAGGTCTCTGGTTTTCCTAGGCAGAGGACCCTGCGGCCTTCCGCAGTGTTTGTGTCCCTGGGTACTTGAGATTAGGGAGTGGTGATGACTCTTAACGAGCATGCTGCCTTCAAGCATCTGTTCAACAAAGCACATCTTGCACCGCCCTTAATCCATTTAACCCTGAGTGGACACAGCACATGTTTCAGAGAGCACAGGGTTGGGGGTAAGGTCATAGATCAACAGCATCCCAAGGCAGAAGAATTTTTCTTAGTACACAGCAAAATGAAGTCTCCCATGTCTACTTCCTTCTACACAGACACAGCAACAATCTGATTTCTCTATCCTTTCCCCACCTTTTCCCCTTTTCTATTCCACAAAACCGCCATCGTCATCATGGCCCGTTCTCAATGAGCTGTTGGGTACACCTCCCAGACGGGATGGTGGCCGGGCAGAGGGGCTCCTCACTTCCCAGAAGGGGTGGCAGGGCAGAGGCGCCCCCCCACCTCCCGGATGGGGTGGCGGCCGGGTGGAGGCTGACCCCCCACCTCCCTCCCGGACGGGGTGGCTGGCCGGGCGGGGGCTGCCCCCTACCTCCCTCCCGGACGGGGTGGCTGCCGGGCAGAGACGCTCCTCACTTCGCAGACGGGGTGGCTGCCGGGCGGAGGGGCTCCTCACTTCTCAGACGGGGCGGCTGTCGGGTGGAGGGGCTCCTCACTTCTCAGACGGGGCGGCTGCCGGGCGGAGGGGCTCCTCACTTCTCAGATGGGGCGGCTGCCGGGCAGAGGGGCTCCTCACTTCTCAGACGGGTCGGCCAGGCAGAGACGCTCCTCACCTCCCAGACGGGGTCCTGGCCGGGCAGAGGCGCTCCTCACATCCCAGACGGGGCGGTGGAGCAGAGGCGCTCCCCACATCTCAGACGATGGGCGGCCGGGCAGAGACGCTCCTCACTTCCTAGACGGGATGGCGGCCGGGAAGAGGCGCTCCTCACTTCCCAGACTGAGCAGCCGGGCAGAGGGGCTCCTCACATCCCAGACAATGGGCGGCCAGGCAGAGATGCCCCTCACCTCCCAGACAGGGTGGTGGCCGGGCAGAGGCTGCAATCTGGGCACTTTGGGAGGCCAAGGCAGGCGGCTGGGTGGTGGAGGTTGTAGCTAGCTGAGATCACGCCACTGCACTCCAGCCTGGGCAACATTGAGCACTGAGTGAACGAGACTCCGTTTGCAATCCCGGCACCTCGGGAGGCCGAGGCTGGCGGATCACTCGTGGTCGGGAGCTGGAGACCAGCCCGGCCAACACAGCGAAACCCCGTCTCCACCAAAAAAATACGAAAACCAGTCAGTCGTGGTGGTGCGCGCTTGCAATCGCAGGCACTCAGCAGGCTGAGGCAGGAGAATCAGGCAGGGAGGCTGCAGTGAGCCGAGATGGCAGCAGTACAGTCCAGCTTCGGCTGGGCATCAGAGGGAGAGCGTGGAAAGAGAGGGAGAGGGAGACCGTGGGGAGAGGGAGACCGTGGGGAGAGGGGGAGGGGGAAGGGGAGAGGGAGGGGACTATATTTTTTAAAAAGAATGAAGAATCTAGTGTTTTGGATTTGGGAAATAAGTTCATATTTCATAAATAATATGATCAGTTGTCTAAATCAAAATAGTCATGCTTGGGAAAATGTTCATAATTAGCTTAAGTGGGGAAAAATACAACATACATTCTATCTCAATCTCTGTGTGTACATGTGTCGGAAGGAAATAGATCAAAATGATAATAGCTTCTGCCACCCACTGGGCTGTAGGATTTTGGAATATGGAATGATTTTTATGTTCTTTTTTATATCTTTCAACTTTTTAAAAGCACACATATTTTATAATTAAAGAAGTACTTTTAAAAAACAAAATAGGGTGGGCGCAGTGGCCATTCCTGTAATCCCAGCACTTTGGGAGGCTGAGGTGGCTGGATCACCTGAGGCCGGGAGTTGGAGACCAGCCTGGCCAACATGGTGAAACTCTGTGTCTACTAAAAATACAAAAATTAGCCACGGGTGGTGGCATGTGCCTATCTATAATCCCAGCCCTTGCGAGTCTGAGGCAGGAAAATCGCTTGAACTTGGGAGGCGGAGGTTGCAGTGAGCCGAGATAGCACTACTGCACTCCAGCCTGGGCGACAGAGGGAGACTCGGTCTTTAAAAAAAAAAAAAGAAAGAAAACAGTAACAAAGGAGAAGGGCTTTCTCATCATTGTCATGAAATCACGCTGATGTATGCGCGCATTATGTTGTCAAATCAGTGAAATTTTGTGAGTTGGATCTCATTTAGCGTTCCTGTTGCTGTTTCCATGTATGAGTATTGTATGTGCATAGTTCAAACTTCTGTTATTCTAGGAAAATGGCTCGCTTAATTGGGATAGAAGAATATATAATAAGGTTATAAAAATTTATTTTTAAAAAAATGTATACACACACATATATGTATTATTATTATCTTCCCCCCAGAAAAATATGCAGGAACCAATTGCACTTCATGAGATGGACACTAGCAATGGGGTGTTGCTGCCTTTCTATGACCCTGACACCAGCATCATTTACTTATGTGGAAAGGTAAACAGTAATTTTGATGTTTGGTGTTAAATCCTGTAAGTGGAAACATTTATCCTTCAGAGATTTAGAGGACGGGCAATGTGTTGTATCTGTTTAATTTTTCTAATTTGTGTGTGTATGTTATAAGCCAAGGACAGATAATTTGGTATTTTTAGGTCTTGAGACTGGACTGTGTGCAGCTTGCCAGTTGTGCAGTGATAACACGCCATGTTGCATACTTTTGACTAAAGCAGTGGTTGGGCTGGGGTATTGGGGAAAATGCTCCAATCAGGGCACTCTTGTGAAAAAAAGAAGATACACTGGTGTTTCATCTTCACCTAGCAGTGCTACCTGATTGGTGATTTTAGATTTATCTGTACTTATGTCAGGGATGGGCAACCAGTTGGCCACATCTAATGCTGAAATTTGTTGGATAACCCTAGATGAGCATGTGTATACTTAGTACCACACACCATGGACTTGGAAGGAGAATGGTGCTTTGTGGATGCAAACTTTTGAGGGCCTCAGAGACTCTCCAGAGGGTTCTTGTTCCTGGGGTTCAGTGCTAGGGCTCTGGGCTTGAAGATATGAGGCCTGACTAAAGCTCAGGGGTGATAACAGTTATAGGGAGACTCCAAACTGAACTCCAAAAACCTTCCTCCTGCCTTATGAGCTCAGCATACCTAGACTGTGGGTAGCTTTATTATTTCATTTTTGTAAGTGGGAACCTTATAATTCCCTTTTTTTTCTTGTAGGCTCAATTTCCCTTAGAACTTTTTGTAGTTGAAATAAATGAATTAATAACAGTGGAGCTGTTGAGGTAGTCCCTAGACCTGTTAGATAGCCCTTCACTGGGTGGTAAAGCTGGTGTTTGCTTTTCATAGCTGATTGAGCATGCTGCAGACCTGCTTTACATTTTTATAGGTCATTGTTTTAGAAATGGAGATCTTGTCTGTTTCCTTGAAAGCCATTTTACTGCAGATGTTAACAGGTGTTAAGTGCATTTACCTTGCTGTTGTTGCCCTTGACTGAATTAAAACAAACAAAATGAGCAGTTACTCAGATATTAGTAACATGAGATGGAAAATTCTTTTGGGCATGCAGAAATGACTAGTAAGGGTTTAGCTTCTTTTCCATTGCTTTAGATATCTCAGTCATTGAGACAAATGGAAATCATGAGAACTGGGAGCACTGTTGAGGCATGATACCACCTAGCTATTTTTGTCTTCTTCTTTCTTACATATATGTATATCTCCTCTCTGCCAGACAAGATTGCCGTCATTGTTCAGGTTGGTGTGACTGTGTGACAATTATTTGTACTTAGACTAACATATGCTTCAGTACTCAAAGATATCTGACTATTCTAAGCAAGAAAGTAGTAGAATTGTACACATTGCCATGAGATGGCACTTTCTGAGGATACTCACTAAAACTGAGTTTCTTCATTAGAAAAATCTCACTTTTTATCATCATCTCAGTGCCTGGTATTGGTGCCCTTAGGTCTGTGAACAGCATTGCGTTATGCCAGTAAATGAATACTTAAATCAATAATTGCATTCTCAGCAGTCCTCTTAGTCTTTGTTTGTTTGTTTGTTTTTCAAAGTTGAATTGCAATGTAGCTGTTTGGCAGAGGCATTAACATTTTTGCCCTAACCCTGGCCTGGTGCCTAGGCTCAGGGGAGTAAAATTAGAGCCAGGAGCCAGGAGGCTGAGGAGACCACTTAAAAGGCATGCTAGCATTTGATAAGTAAGGGGTTACTTTGTGAGGAAAAGAAACTTTTATATGCTTTAGGCAAGCCTCTTTATGAGGAAGAAAAGGTCAGCTACTGAAGCGGGGTCCCAACTACTGCTGGGTTTGTAGAGGAGAGAGACACCCCCATAATCCAGATGTTTCAGTTAACAATCAGACACAGACTTGTCTCTGGTTTCTTACAGGGTGACAGCAGTATTCGCTATTTTGAGATCACGGATGAATCCCCGTACGTCCACTACCTCAACACGTTCAGCAGCAAGGAGCCTCAGAGAGGGATGGGTTACATGCCCAAGAGGGGACTTGATGTTAACAAATGTGAGATTGCCAGGTAAAGAATCGAGATTGTCAAGTATTCTAGGTTGGTGTAACTGTGTGACAATTATTTGTACTTAGACTAGCATATACTTCAGATCTCAAAAATATCTGACCATTCTGAGCAAGAAAGTAGTAGAATTGTACACATTGCCATGAGATGGCACTTTCTAAGGATATCACTAAAACTGAGTTTCTTCATTAGAAAAAAATCTCAAAAAAAAAAAAAGAAAAAAAAAGAAAAAAAATCTCACTTTTTTTTTTTTGAGACGGAGTCTGGCTCTGTTGCCCAGGCAGGAGTGCAGTGGTGTGATCTCAGCTCACTGCAACCTCCGCCTCCCTGGTTCAAGCAATTCTCCTGCCTTAGCCTTCCAAGTAGCTGGGATTACAGGCGCCCACCACCACACCCGGCACATCTCACTTTTTATCATCACCTGAATGCCTGGTGATACCAGAGCAATACAGCTACAAGAAATTCTATGAAGCCCAAGTCTTTCTATCCTTGTGTGTACTGTGGAATTAATACCTCATTTCCCGCCCATATAACTGAAGTGCAACAATGAAGCAGCATAGCTGGGGTGTATTGCACACCTACTGAAATAGTGAAACATGCATCTTTAATCTTCAAGCTGAGGCCATGGTCAGCGTTCCCTGGTGGGCAAGTAGGGAGAGCCTGGCTCGGGGATGGAAAAGTGGGTGGTTTTCCTACCCTATGAGTGGAAGAACCAGAGTCAAGACTGTATTTGGGGCCCCACTGGTCCTAAAATAGAGAAACCAAAGGTCCTATAATGGGGCGGTAGGTTAGCTTGATTTAGGAAGTTCAGCTATGATATAATTTCTACCTCTCTGTACTACTTCTGATTTTTAGAAAATTCATATTCTAAATGCTAGCAGGCTTCCTAAGGGACAGGCTTTTTTCTCATGCTAGTCAACAAATATATCCTCTGAGACTCAGTGACCACTGGCCATTTCAAACAACAGAATAATTAGCACTACATCATCACATATAAGGTCGTACCAAACATTTGTGTAACACTGTGTTTATGTGGACTTTTAAAACGCTTGCTGTTCTGGTCTCACAATTAAAGAATTGATACTTACATCTTCCAAATAAAAGGAAGAGAATTTTTATAAGCCCCTTTTTTATATTAATCTCTACTAAAAATAAAAAATTTGCTATGTGTGGTCGTGGGTGCCTGTAATCCCAGCTAATTGGGAGGCAGAGTCAGGAGAATCACTTGAACCCAGGAGGCGGAGTGAGCCGAGATGGTGCCACTGCACTCCAGCCTGGGCAACACAGCGAGACTCCGTCTCAAACAAACAAAAACAAACAAACCAAAACTCTCTATGTGATTTTTTTTTTAGTTGGAATAATGAAGGAAAGCTGTTAAAGATAATTGAAAATTGTGGTTTAAACCAAACTAATCAAAATATGGTTCAAAATAGACTGAATTCAAGTTTATGATTACATCCAGTATTTCGAAACACATTTGTTGTCATCTAAAAGTTCGACAGACTATAAACACAGTTGTTCGGAATGTCTCCGATTTATGAAGTGTTTCTTGAGCATTTATTGTATGCCAGGACTGTGCTAAATATGCTACTTGCTACCTCTTACTTTTCATAACAATCATGTGGTAGGTGTAACTTTTATCCCCATTTTATGGATGAAGAACTTAAGGCTTGGTGAGGTTGTCACACTCTCGTGGGTTTTGGTAGTAGAGCTGGAAGTCAAAGCCAAGTCAGTCTTTTTATTGGCTATACTAACCACAGAATTTTCATTAAATCAGTCTTTAAAAATGTTTTTGGGCCAGGAGTGGTGGTTCACCCTGTAATCCCAACACTTTGGGAGGCCAAGGTGGGAGGATCACTTGATCCTGGGAGTTCAAGAGCAGTATGGACAATCTAGTGAGACCCTGTCTCTACAAAACATTAAAAAAATTAGCCAGGTGTGGTAGTATGTACCTGTGGTCCCAGTTATTCCAGAGGCTGAGGATTTGGCTTGAGCCCAGGAGGTCAAGACCTCAATGAGCTTGTGCCACTGCACTCCAGCCTGGGCGATGGAGCAAGACCCAGTCCCAAAAAAAAAAAAAAAAAAAAAAAAAGGTTTTTGGTTTATCTGGGACTCTTTTAGTTTTTGGTTGAAATAGTAAAGAGGCACATTTGACACAACCTTCCTTTTAAAGAGGATGATGATTTTATAAACCTTTACCACCCTGAGCTCTACTCAGCTTTTGTTCCCCTGATGCGTTAGAGCGGTGTATCTGCCAGGTTGTCTTCAATGGACTCCTGCCCAGTTTCAGATGCCAAAGGCTGCAGGTTTCCAGGAGAAATGGTTTTGCATATTTGATGTGGCTGTGTCTTCTCTGACTTAAACTCTTGGAATTCAGAAAACATTTCCCCAGCAGCATTGACGCCCACACTCAACTCCCCCCTTGCACACCAGCCGTTTGATCTGGTGATCTGGCCAGGATGCTCACTAAGGCTACCTCTCTTGCCAGGAGCTTTAGAGACTTTTTTTGTTGTTTCCCGTCTTGACTGAAAAAGAAAATTGGCTTGACCTTATCAGGGTCATCATAAGAGAAGTCATTTCTGGTCTGTTTAGTTCTCTTGTAGGATACAAATAAAAATGTTATACCTTTCTTCCCCATTACAGAGCTCTTTGCTCCCTTCTTCCAGTATTACAGTGCAAGTGGCTTTACATTCTCTTTCCACATTTTGGATAGTTTCACATTTTTCTTGAGTGTCATGTACGATGTGGTTTGCTAGGATGAGAAAATCATAATCCTAGGATTGTTTTCTTTTGCTTTCTAAAAGTCATATTTATACTTACATGTTCAACCACCTCAAGCTGGCAGAAGACCTTGTACCCGCGTTGTAGATACAATCTAACAGATGTGTGTTCTCTCCTGTATGTTGACATGGTAATTTTTTCACAAGTGAGTCAGTTTCAGTGTTGCTATTATTTCCACCACAGTTGGTCTGCCCCCCAGATAATTGGCATTTGTCATCATCATACGTAGACCTCTACTCATGGTTCTTGTCTCCAGTCTGCCAGTTCCTAGCATAGTGACTCTCGGCTTCCGTTCTCTCATCTGTCAACCGGGAACACTAAATTCTGCCTATTCCCGGGGTGGATCAGATGTGGGGATGGGTAAAGAAGCACTTGACATTTCAGACAGCATTGTAGAAAACTAATTATTCATCCTGTTAGTCAGCCTCATATTTCACTTAATGCAACTTTGCCTTTATTTCCCCTCTGAAGATTCTTCAAACTTCATGAGAGAAAGTGTGAACCTATTATTATGACTGTTCCCAGGAAGGTGAGTGCTGAGTTTTCTAGACAATCCATATTTTAAACAAATGTAAAAATAAAATTCAAAAATCCCAGGCCTTTCTTCTTCCTTACCCACGGGTGCCAAATGTGTCTTGTAGTCTGACCTTTTCCAAGATGACCTGTATCCTGACACAGCGGGGCCAGAGGCCGCGCTGGAGGCAGAAGAGTGGTTCGAAGGCAAGAATGCAGACCCAATCCTCATCTCCTTGAAGCACGGGTACATTCCAGGCAAAAACAGGGATCTCAAGGTGGTCAAGAAGAACATTCTGGATAGCAAGCCCACTGCAAACAAGAAGTGTGACCTGATCAGCGTCCCCAAGAAAACCACAGACACGGCCAGTGTGGTGAGGACCAGTGGAGTGCAGGGGTGCTTGGCTGGTTCAGGCTTTATCCTCTAGAAAGCCCTTGTGGTCCAGGGCGTCGGCGAGTACTGTCCCAGATGGGTGCTCAGGGGTTTTCAGTAAATGAAAAAGTGGGAGAAGGTCCTCGGTCACGTGATGGTGGTGGTTTGTGGCAACACTTGCCTCCTTTAACGGAGTTAAAGCTCCTTTAGCCTCATTAAAGGAGCCAAGTGTGGCCACAAACCACCATGATTGGGATAGGTATCAGTTTCCTCCTATCTCTCAGTGTGAACAGGAGCCTCTTAGGTTTTTCCTGTCTTTTGCCAAACTAGTTAAACCCTTCTCTGATTTGGGTAGAAATAAAATATCATGGGAGTGTGGGGTCATAGGCACCAGGGAGAGGAGGTCCCTGGAAGGAGGGAGTGGCACGTGTTCAGATGTAGCTGAGTGGCTACGACAGAAGGATCTGGCGGTGTGGGGCTGGCAACAAGGGGGATTTAGGCAAGAGCCCTTTGGGTGGGGAATTGGGAATCAAGCCTGCCTTTGACTCGCTGCGGCCACTGGAGAGTGCTGCTGTTGCCGGGAGAGCAGGTCCTGGGTAAGAGAGAAGGAGTGGACACACAGGGCAAGGGTTTCCCTCCCAAGAAGGAGCCTCCCTCACAGATGGCAGGAGCTCTGTAGCCTCTGGGAGAGTCACCCCTCTCTCTGGTCAGATAGAAGTTACTCTTGATGGAATGATTGGGGTGGTTAGGACGTAGGACACTGTTGAAGGAGCCTGTTTTGTCTTATAGTCTAACTGTGACCCAGGAGACCCTTTGTTTGAGTAAATGCACAGGCTTCGGGATCAGAAGTGGCACTGTGACACTGTGACACACTGTTGTTTTGCCACGGGATCTCAGATAGATCAGCCAGTGCTCATTGCATTCAAAGCCCCAGACATACTAGGGCTTTGACTTCTCTTTTCAACTTGGTGACTATGGCTTGCCGTTTGCAAAATAGAAAACTACATTTTATATCTTACAAGTTTTGAACAGTGTTGAACTTTGTTTACTGCATTTTAATCACTGCCTCCTTTTTTTGTTTTCTTAGCAAAATGAAGCCAAGTTGGATGAGATTTTAAAAGAGATCAAATCTATAAAAGACACAATCTGCAATCAAGATGAGCGTATTTCCAAGTTAGAACAGCAGATGGCAAAGATAGCAGCCTGAAGGTCCCACCCCCACCCCTACAGAAAAAATGGGAGCAAGAACTTGTGCTTGGGAGCTGGTTGTTGGTGTGGTCCTAGGGAGGGCGGAAAGGGAGGCACTGCCATTTGGAGACATTCCATTTCAGATTTGTCAACCAGCGATAGGCCACATTCCAGTAAGAACTCAATTTGTCTCCCAAATTTGCAGAAACAAAACGTGATTTAAAAGCTGAGCTTTTTATCAGAAAGCTTTTTTGATGTTTTAAGTGTTATGTGACTTGTTGAACTTTTTAAAAAGTGCTACTTTTAAAATCCCAGATACTCTGAATTTTAGAAAACAAACTAATTCTGATTGTGTCGTGCCCAAGTACCCTTTTTTTTTAATGAATAGGGACCAATGCCACATTACTTTTTATATTTCTTTCTTTTTTAATGTTGCCAAAACCAAAAGTAGCTTTGTTTTCCTTTGTATTTTGCTACTTTGCAGTATTTGTGTGTGGTTTTTTTTTTTCCTTAATTTGAAAGGGACAGCACTGTGTATGTTTATAAACTAAATGAAGATAAGATATTATTTTGTATAAACATTCATCTGAGAACAATCAAAGCAGTAGCCACATGGTGCTGGCTCCTTTGCAGCACAAACCTGGTCATTTTGATGACTGTGCAACAGGAAGACTTGAAAAATCACGTGGATTCATATTACCACCGCTCTCATTTCATGGAGTCTTCTGATCAAAAAAGCTCACGTCGTATTTCTTCCTTTCCTTTCTCTTTTCTAGAAATTGGGTGTTTGTACCAGAATGGAATTTTGCTTCTCGGTTATCCTGTGCTTCAGATGATTATAATCTAACCCAAACTAGCATGTGTTTCTGCAGTTTGTTACACACCTAGGATCATATTGCATTCATCACTTTAAACATCGTGTTTCAGGTTTTGGTCAATACTTGACAAGGGTGCCCAGGACAGGAAGACGTGTACTGCTGAGTGTTCCTTCTTGCCCTTTTCAGCAGCTTGCCCAGCTCTTGAGTACAGTGGTGGGGACTAAAAATGTGGGCATGTGGAGAGGGGTATTTGCCCTGGGTGATCCTGTTTCCCTGTGCTGTCCCCATGCTGTGTTGGAGGAGGAAGTGGCTCTCCTTCCACCAACAAAGCTCCTGCTCTACCCTCTTCCTCACATGTGCTGCGACCTCTCTCAGGGCTCCCCCAGCCATTCCTTCTTTCCTTCCTGCCTTTTAGCTCTAACCACATTAAGCTAAGACAAGGCCAGAGGGTGCGATTAAATGAGTATTGAGACTGAGGAGAATGATAGAGAGTGAAGCAGAAACAGGAGCGCAGACCTCTGCTGTAGCTTTAATGCATACAAACATGTCCCTCCGCACAACTAACCTGCCCTGCCTCTCCATCTCGCACCAAGGCTGCGTCAAAGCACAGAGGCTCCCCGGACTCGGAGGGGGCCAGAGACTGAGCTCTGGTCGCCTGTTCATTCCTCGGTTAGCTGGAACTTTGCCCCATTTCCAGTTTCTTATAGTGCATGCTTGGGAAACAAGATTTAAGGAGCCTCTGTTTTGGAAGGGCTGTCTGTGATTGAACGTGAAATGTGTAGTGCCATTGGGACCACGAAGGGAATTCTTGCATATGCTCGTGCTGGTGTGGGCATGGGACTGGCTGGAAACGTCTGTATGCAGGGAGCCAGGGTGAGGGCAGAGTGTGGTGACAGCCGAACTTGGAGTAATGTCCGTGTAGAAAAAGGACCATGTTCTTATCCAGCCAATACTGGGAGTGCTGTCTCCACAATTTCAGGGCATCTGAATGTTTGATGTGGTTTTGTGTGTGTGTGTGTGTGTTTAATATTGAAGTGGATCATGAGATGTAAAGAAAACAATAATGGCAATGACTTATATTCAAATCTGTATTTGTTTCTTTATCAATGTAATCTGCTGAGGACCTTTTGTCTAAGATTCAGAAGTGTTTTAAGGTTCTGATATTGAATTAATGAAGTAAAGTTGTTGATGGTGGTGAAACACCGTAGGGCATGTGGTTCAAAGAGAAGCAGGAGGGCAAGGGAAAGTTACCCTGGTCTTAGTTTGTAGCTTATGACTTATTTAATGAATGGATGCCCAGCCAAGCTCAGAGTAGGTGCCCAAAGCATTGTGGATTATTTTCCTGTTTTGTCTTTTTTTTTTTTTTTTAAGCCGTGACATCCCAGAAGAGGACAGTGAATTACTCCTAGGTCGGCTCTTATAGAGTGGCCATAGTGTTCTGTCAAAACACTTGCTTCCATTTTCAGAGATAAAAATCATTGATTACAAAATGGTGTTTGTGTTTATTTCACGCCTTGGCTGTCTGTGAGGCAGCCCCCACCTCTCTGCCTGACATAGCTTCTCTGACTTTGGTGGACGAGCACGGTGCCATACTCCTCTCCGGGGGTAAGTACAGGGGAAGCGCGTGTGGGTGGCTCAGTTCAAGTACAAGTGAGGTCTCCAAGCCAGTCAAGCACTGTGTTTTGGCTTCCAGCAGACCTGAGCCTTTGGATCCTGCCTCAGACCTTTGCCAGCGGTGTGTCCTGGGATGGGGTTCCTAATCCTTCTGAGTCCCTTTTCTTGAAAGGAGGATGATAATTCCATGTAGTTCAGATGAGAGGAATACCTGTGTGGCCACACAAACAACCCTCACTGCATGGCCGCTACTGTTACTATTATGAGTTGATTTTCTGACAGAGTCTTTGAAAGCACTTTTTCTTCAATAGAAGCAAAATTCTCTTGGCTCAGCTGTGACTTTTATTCCAGCAGGCTTCCAGGGTCAGTTGAATTGCAGGGCTTCCCTTTCGCACTATGACATTGTCTCGTGACATTTCAGTGATTGTAGCAAAGAATTTCCCACTGTTTGCTTTTTCTGAATATGATGAATGGTCAGCATAAAGCTCCCCTTCCTCAAATGCCTTATCTTAAAGTTGCTTTAGTCTATGAGAAGAATGGCTGCCATGTTCTTGGTCCACTCGTGGCTGCAGGAAGTAGAAGTTGGCAGGGCTCTCTGTAGACCCGAGGTGCCCGCAGTCAGCCAGGAGACGCATGGTGGTCTGTTTATGACTAACTTGTTTTCTCACTCGGGCCACCTTGATTCTTTGCCAGAAGACCTGAAGGTCAGCATGCTGGCCCCAGACAGCCAGCCAGACCTCGTCTGGGGGGAACTTCCATTTTTTTTTTCAAGGTCACTTCCCTTGCTGTACTTGGTATTCTACACCCAGAAAAACTCTTTGTTGGCTCTTAAGAATCTGTTAACTCTAAGTGGCCCCTTCTCTTTCTGCGGGCACATTAAGTATCCCAGTGCTGGCAGTGGGTCACGGATGTGAGTCACCGTCAAGGGCACGCCTTTCCTGCTTCAGACGGGCAACCCTTGATGTCCAGGCTGGACAGTGCCCTTTGTGCTCTTTTATTCGTTAAAAAGAAGTCCCTTGCCAAAGAATGTAGGGGTGGCAGTCCTCTCCTGCGAGAAGCGGGTATGTGCGGGGTGGACAGCCTTTCCAGAGGGCAGTCTGGCAAGTGTATCAAAAGCCTTAAAGGTTTTCTTAAGACCCAAGATTCTCACCTTTGGAAATTTTGTCCCAGGGAACTAGTGGGAGGTATATTCAGGAATTAGAAGAGTAAAATGAACTCTGCAGAAGGGGGTCAGTAAGTTACTTGTCATATCCATATGTTATAATACTGTTCCATTATTTAAAGTCATTTAAAAAGAGTATTGAATAGGAAACATTAAAAAAATAGTAAAATAAAGTCAATTCCAACTTGGGTTTAAAATATATACCTACCTAGGTTGAAACATGAAAGTATATTATTTCTGGGTGCTGGATGTCACTACCAACTTTTTTCTGTGTATGCCAAGAGCCCTACAGTGAACTGTGTTGCTGATGTCAGCATAAAAAGTAAAAGTGTGTTTACAAAGTAATTCTCATCAGCTCTGTACCCCATGGAGTCACTCTGCAGTAAATGATGTTAGTTGGCTTATCCATTCAGAAGTAAAATGGGGAAGAAAGTGAAGTCCATTGGACCTCATAAGAACATTCAGGACCAGAACTTCTAGTGAGAAGTGTAGGTTTCCTAATACAGATGTGTAAAACCAACCCCGAACAGATGGCTTGTGACAAACTTTTTAAAGGATATATGCATATACAGTGTATACTTATGTGTAGAATAAATACCAGAAATGTTGTTATTGCTATAGGGAGGTAAAGTTGTGTGTAATTTCTATTTAATCCTATTTTTCTGAATTTAGAAATTTCCTATAAATGTATTTATTCCCAGAAAGGCATTATTAAAATTAATGTATTAGTGATAAGTTAATAATTATTAAGATAAGCATAAATCAGTGGAGATGTTTGAAATGGTGCAGCAACATTTGGTTAGCTGTGGGGGCAGCAGGGACACCAATATACATTCTTAATGGAGTCCACAGTTAAAATAAAACCTTTTCTTTTTCTATTTAGAAGAAAGTCCCTTTTAATCTACACTTCAGACTAGAAAAAATGTAAGCCCTAAAGCAATGGAATACATCACAAAGGAAAAGACAGATTGGCTATATAAAAATTAAATTACGTAAGACTTTAATATGGCAGAAAACGAAGGTCATCGGAACTGGGAAATACGTTTTCTTCCAATATAGTAAGGGCTAAGTATACTTTGATATGCTTCATCTCAGCTGCAGCTGCTGCCTCTATTTGAAACGTGACATGTGAAATGTTAAGTCCTAGGCAGCTGATGTGCAGATGGCAGCTGACCTCATCCCTCCTGCGGGAACCGAGTCCACCAGCAAATGGCTTATTCTCAACTTCGAACTTTGGGGTGTGGGGTGGGGTGGTGGTGTGTTCGCTAGGCGACACTGGCCGTGGTGTGCCGGGTGAAAGTTCCCCTGTGGCGAGTGTCAGGAGGGCTGGGTGGGAGATGGGAATTACTGCGCATCCCAAGATCCTTGAGGATAAGGTGACTGCTGAGTTGGTTGGATTGGCTGAAATGTGGAGGGGGGTGAGTTTAGAGAGGCAGATGGGATCCTTCAAATTCATTGTAGTTGGAGTTTAATTCATGTGAACGAAAATGGGTAAGAGGGCAGATTTTAGGATCCTGAGTTTAGTGAGGGGCAGATAGAGGGTGAGGCATGCGGCTCCCTAACAGGCTTCATGGTGAGGGGCTAGAAAGCAACGTCAGGGCCGTTGCCCAGGGAGCCTGAGGGCAGAAGTCAGAGGAGGAAGTTACCCACTTCAGGACTCAACTTGGAAGGCAAGTAGACAGGTCTATTCTGCTGTCAGAAAAAATCTGCACACTTGAGCTTGGGCACTCACCACCGGGTGCTTAGTTTTGTTCTTAGAGTAGCTTCCTCACACTGATCTCAAAGAGTAAGTGGACTTTTGGGGAAGGACTTCCTGGTGGGTTTGGAACAGAACTGGGGAGAAGTGGCTCAAAGGCCCCCAGGCAGTTGTGGGGGCAGAGAAAGCTTTGGGCTGCCAGAGAGGAGCAGTCATCTGTGTCTCCGAGGGGAAGAGCAGGGAGCAGGCCTGGTTACAGTGGAAAGGGATCACACACAGGGTGCCTGGCCCCCGAAATGCTGCGGAACGTGGTTGGGGCTGGTTGCCAAGTTTGTCCAGGCTCCTCTCCACTGGGTGTCTCTCAGGCCCCCAGCAGCAGGGCTCCCTTCCCAAGAGCCCTGTGCCTCTCATCACCCATTTCCTAATCTCTCCCCCACTAGGTAGGGTTGCATTCGTCTTGGCATTCACTGAGTGAGAACTTGCATTTACAGTGAGAGTGTCACCGGGCTGGAGAGAACTGTAATGGAGCAAGTGACCCCTGGTCCAGCCAGGAGAGGTGCTCAGGCTAACGCTTAGTGCCTTGAGGGAGTTCAGCAACAACATCCAAGCTTGGGGGCTCTAGTGATGAAGTCTGAGAACTGGGAAGTGCCCCATCCATGACAGGGAGCTGTTGCAGCTTCATTTCCGTGCAGAGATGCTATTTGGGTTGTGGAAGTTGGAATAATACCTCTTGGCGAACAAAATCCTGGGCTGCTTATCACCATCCCCACCTACAGCTCCCCAAATGCAAAATGAGTTCTTACCACCCTGAGCAGTGTCTTCAGGAGGCAGTGGCCTAGAATGCCTCATAAACCACAAGGTGGAGATTCCATCTGGGGATCTGGCCACCTGCCAGGTGCCTCCCCATGTAGATACCAGTCTAGTGTCCGAACAGCCTTGTAGCTGGTTTCTCTGCCTCCAACCGCCTGTTCCCTGTTTTGCTTCTAGAGTGATGTTTTCTGTCAAGGTCTCTGAAGGAGACACAAGTGATTATCCCTTTTGTCTACAGGAGGAAGTTCATGCTTTTCCACCTCTGAGCCTCCTTGACTCCCATCTCTTCTTGCGTATCCCACACCCAGGCTCTGGTTTCACAGTGCATCCATATCCCAGCTACTTCTCACACCTGCCTGGTGACTCCCCCAGCCTGTGCTCCCATCATTTCTGCGTGGACAGAGCCTCTCTATTAGCGTTCTCCAGAAGAAGAGAACCAATAGGGTCTGCGTGGGGGAAGAGAGAGAGAGATCGGGATGTATTTAAGGAATTGATTCACATGATTATGGAGGCTGCTAAGCTCCAAGATCTGCAGTCAACAAACCAGAGAGACCCAGGAGAGCTGAGTTTTTCAGTTCAGATTGGAAAGCAGCTAAAAACTGATGTCCCAGCTTGAAGGCAGGCAGGAGTAATTCCTTTTTTTTTTTGAGACGGAGTCTCTCACTCTGTCGCCCAGGCTGGAATGCAGTGGCACGATCTTGGCTAACTGCAGCCTCCACCCCCTGGGTTCAAGCAGTTCTCCTGCCTCAGCCTCCCAAGTAGCTGGGACTACAGGCATGCGCCACCACACCTGGCTAATTTTTGTATTTTTAGTAGAGATGGGGTTTCCCCATGTTGGCCAGGCTGGTCTTAAACTCCTGACCTCAGGTGATCCTCCCACCTCGGCCTCCCAAAGTGCTGGAATTACAGGCATGAGCCACACGCCTGCAAGGAATTCCTTATTACTCAGCCTTTTTGTTCTATTCAGGCCCTCAACTGAATGGATCCACCCCCCCACACCAGAGAGAGCAACCTGTTTTACTCAACCCACAGATTCAAATGTTCATTTCATCCAGAAAACCCTCACAGACACACCCAGGGTAACGCGTGACCAGATATTTGGGCATGCCATTGCCCAGTCAAGTTGACAAGGTTAACAGTCACAGCTTCCTAACCCAGCTTCCCCCACCCACTTGAATCTGTTCTCAGAGCTGCAGCCATAGTCACCTTTTCAGGTATTAAGGTGGGGGAAGACATGCTAAGGCCCATGGCCTAACTCCAACCTGCCGGAAGCTTCTGTATAGCCCACAAGCTAAGAAGGTTTTTTACATTTTTAAATGGTTGGGGGAAAAAACAATATTTAGTGACAAGTAAAAATGATATGAAATTCAAATTTCAGTGTCCATCAGTAAAGCTTATTGGAACACACTGTGCCTTGTCTGTGGCTGCTTTTGCTCTATACTTGAAGAGTTGAGTAGCTGCAACAGAGATCGTATGGCCACAAAGCCTAAAATATTTACTGTGTAGCCCTTTAAGAAAAAGCTCATTGATGCCTGTATCTAAGGCTTCAAACCCTCCATGGTTTCCCATCCCACTCAGAATAAAAACTAAATCCTCACCACTGGCTTAGGAGGCCCCGTGTTGCCTGCCCTGCCGCCCCTCATCCTCTCCTGATGTTCTCTTGTGTTCAGGAGGTCTTCTACCCCTGAGCTTCGCATGTGCTGTTCTCTCGGGAGTGCCCATCCTTTCCCCACCTCCAGTGTCTGCCCTTCCCAGCACTTCACCTGACCCCCATATGTAAATAGTGCCCGTAGCACCTTAGTAGCACTGATAGCTGATCTATCATCTCGTTGGAGTTTTGACTGTCTTCCCTGAATTGAATATAAGCCGCATCAGGACAGGCACTGGTTTCCTTCACCAGGATCCCCAGAATCTGGCATGATGTGCCAATCAGTACTTTGTAGACATTATCTGGGATGGGAGCACATATTGCATTATCCGCCCAGCAGTACTTTGCTCACAGAATAAGACTGTCCCAGAGCACAGTCAACTCCAGGTGACCTATGAGCCCCTTGGAGACACCATCAGTGGCATCAGATCTGGGTTTTCCTTTATGGGGGCCTGGGAGTTGGGGAAGCCAGGGACCACGCAGGCAGAGCAGATACACAGTGATGAAGAAAGGGCTTCTGGGTCCCTGTAGCTCCCCGAGTCCATGCCTAAGGTCCAGCTTTATTTCTGATCTTAAATTCCACAAAATATCCCAGGACTTCTATTGCCAGGCCCCTGGCCTCCTCAAACAACACCAAGGTTTCTCCCCTAAAGACCCCTTCCCAGGGATCTTTGAGGCCAGGTGATTGAGGATGTCTGCCAGAGGCATGGATTCCTTCAGCCACTACCCTCTGGGGAAGAATCACGGAGTCTGGAGTACATTTCTAACATTTGTTTGCCCTCTGGCCTTCCAGGTCTGGGACCAGCAGCGCTGGCTACCCCCAGCCCAAGCAGACCCAGTGAGCTGGGGAGCCCCCTGTTTTCTTCCACTCTGGAGGAATGGCTTCATGCTGCAGTCTCCAGCCCAGAAATTGGTTCCTAGTGCCGCCCAGATTGGCAGCGAAAATCTGGGGCCGAAAGTGAACTCCCCAGAGCTCTGTTCCCATTTGAGAAAGGGAATTGAATCCTGGCTGGAGCAGGCCCACAGTGGACCATTTCCCCTTTGGATGATTCAAATCAGCAAGCTGTAGCCCGTGAGCCCCCCTAGCAGCAGGGGAACGGGGGAGGGCAGGCAGCTGGGCGTGAGTTCCCCTCCTCCCTTCTGGGCCTTGCTTGCGAGCAGCTCTGTTCTTATTCTATTTCATGAGACCGTTGCTTTCATTCGAACAAAAGGTCCCATTGTGAGTCAACTGAAAAGACCACTGCCCTGAGAAACAAGCGGCACAACCAGCAAGACTCTTGCTTTCCTCGGAGGAAGGAACAGGCTTTTAATGGGCTTTGCAGTCTGGCTGGGCTCCGGTCCGCCTGTGCCCTCCTGCGCCACCAGGGAGCCTCAGTTTCCTTGGAGGGACAGTGACCACTGGCAAGGGAGGTGGGATTCTATAAGCGACGTCACCCCTGTCTTCCCCATTTTTAGGGAAGCGGACACAGGTTTGCATAGGAAGCCAGCATCTGGTCGGGGAGGGATAACAGTTCCTGACAAGTTACACATAGATTATAAAATCTCAGGCTATACCTGGCCTGTCAGTTATAGTCCTTGCCTAGCCACATATGTTCAGGATTCCACAAATGTTTGATTTTTCATTTTCTTTAATAACTGTACTGTTGACCAACCTAAGCTTGGTAAATACCAGGCTGAAGCTAAGTTGCGCTGGCTTTTGGCATCCAAGCCTCCAAGCCTTCCTCTCTTTGTCTCTATAATATGAGGCTTTATTACAGCTGTGCTTGTCACTGGTGGGAACAGTTCCCCACCCCGAAACAACAAAGAAGCAAAACGCAATTAAATAGGCCACTGCACACATGCAGCTGTACAGGCTGTGGTGTTGCCTCTGGGGACTGGGGACCACCATGAGGCTGCAGGCATTTTCATCCATCAGCGAATGGAAGGAAGACTGAATTTAGTGCACGGATGATCATTTAAGTATAAAGAGGTTATAGGTTGTTTGTTTGAATACCAAATCTCTAGTTGCTCAGGATCCACTTGTAAGAGAGCTCCAAGTAGGGGCCCAATGAGCCATGTTTTTGCTTTAACATGGGGCTGTTCCAACAGTAGCAGGCAGTTAGTTACAACCAGGAGCACATTTTTCTCAGAAGACCCATAAACAGCTCTTGCTTCCTAGGCTAGCCCACTACTGGGCTCCAGTGTAGAGAGGAACCTAACACCCACTGGCTTTGCTGATTGCAATTCCTGCTCCACACCCCAAGCAGGCTCACACGGTGTTGCGAGGAGGTGGGGAGAATTGGGTCCTCTTAGACCAATCACAGCCGGCAAGGTCTGCAAGGAGCTGGAATCACTTATATATTGAACCAATATTTATTGTGATTGAATGCAGGCTCTTTCATAGGACACCCTAGGTTCAGACTCTGGCTTTGCCACTTACTAGCTCTGTGACCTTAGGCGAGTTTCACCTCTCTGGAACATTTTTTTTAATCTACAAAATGGGGATACTAATAGTACCTACCTCATGAGGCAGTTGTAACAATTAAACAAATTAGTAGACCAGGCATGGTGGCTCATGCCTGTAATCCCAGCACCTTGGGAGGTGGAGGCCGGTGGATCACTTGAGGCCAGGAGCTTGAGACTAGCCTGGCCAACATGGCAAAACCCCGTCTCTACTAAAAATACAAAAACTAGCAGGCCATGGTAGTGAGCACCTGTAATCTCAGCTACTAGGAAGGCCGAGGCAGGAGAATCACTTGAACCCAGGAGGCAGAGGTTTCAGTGAGCTGAGATCGTGCCACTGCACTCCAGCCTGGGTGACAGAGTGAGACTCTGTCTCAAAAAAAAAAAAAAAAAAAAAAAGAAAAAAGAAAAAAAAGTAAAATAGACATCATTATATACATTTTTTCTGTATACAAATACAGAAAAGAAAATATATTTAAAAGGAAAGGGGCATTAATAATTATGCCACCCAGAGATAGGCACCGTCAGCATTTCTTTCAGTCTGTCCTCTCAGCATGCAAGCACACTTGAATTATGCTGTTTATATACTTCTGTGCCCTCTCTTTTCTACCTAACAGATCTTGAGTGCTTTATAAGCATTCAGTATAAATATAACTTTCATGCCTGCGTCACATTCCATCAAGGGACAGGTTTCTGTAGTAGGGGAGTCTGTGTTTTTTCCCAATATTTCTCTCACCTCAGATATCATTGCTTCAATCTTGGAAGGCAACTTGGAGTATTTTTCTTGGGCTTCATTCCTAGAAGCAGAAACATATTCACTTTGAGTCTTTGACTCTCACAGATGTCAGGTGCGGTGAAGTGTGGTTTTATGGTCTTCACACAGACGACATACACCAGATTTATCTTAGCAATATTTGCTCCTCTGAGAAGGAAATTTCACTGCTCAAGTCTCACCTTGAAATAGATTACTTGGAGCTGGGCGTGGTGGTGTGCTCCTGTAACAGCTATTGGGGAGGCTGAGGCAGGAGGATTGCTTGCTTGAGACCAGGAGTTTGAGGCTGCAGTGAGCTATGACCACGCCACTGCACTCCAGATTAGGCCACAGAGCAAGACCCTATTACACACACACAGAAGAAATAGCTTACCTGCTGCTAAGCTACTCCTTTTTCCTTACATATAGTAATTGCTGATGTGCTGGAGCTCACCGTTCAGCCTGCACCATCCCAGGCTAGGGGTTAAGATCAAGAACATTATTCCATGTGCCTGGACTTGAGTCCTGGCTCTGCCATTACTCTGTGTGCCCTTAAGCAAGGCACATTCTCCCTCTCAGCTTCAGTTTCCTCATTTCTAAAGGCAGCTTCGAGGATTATATGAGCTGATGTATGCAAAGCACCTACCACAGGGTCTGGCATTGACCACAGGCTCAGGAAACGTTAAGCGTTTGTGTTGTGAGGCTTTGCAGGTGATGAAACTATTCAACTCTGCCGCTGTAACGTGAAAGCAGCCAGAGACAATATGTTTACACCAATTAGTGTGGCTGTGTCCCAAGAAAACTTTATGAAAACGGAATCTCGAATTTCACAGTTTTTATGCATCACAAAACATTTTCCAACCACTTAAAAATGTAACCACCATTCTTAGCTCACAAGCTGCACAAAACCACGTGGCAGGCTGGATGTGACAGACAGCTTGCAACCACTCACCTCCGCTAATCAGAGAGTGACCTGCAGGCAGTCTTGGGTCTGTTTAGAGTTTCTCAGTCCCCTGTCCCTGAAGGATGGCTATTTCCAAACCTGCTGGGGAAGGGTGAGGGGCCTGGGTTCTAGGGGTCTCACTTCCCCTCTTGTGGCTTCAGTTTCCCTGTCTGTGCTGGCAGGGTGAGCTTTTGGCTGTTTCCAGCTGCAGCTTCTTAAGGTGGCTGAGACTGTGTCATGGCGAACACCTGCTGGGTCTCTGGTTTTCATTTTAAAACAACCTGTGTGCGGCTGGGCACGGTGGCTCACGCCTGTAATCCCAGCACTTTGGGAGGCCGAGGCAGGTGGATCACCTGAAGTCAAGAGTTCAAGACCAACCAGCCTGACAAACGTGGAGAAACCCCATCTCTACTATAAATACAAAATTAGCCGGGGTGGTGGCACATGCCTGTAATCCCAGATACTCAGGAGGCTGAGGCAGAAGAATAGCTTGAACCCGGGAGGCGGAGGTTGCGGTGAGCCGAGATTGTGCCATTGCACTCCAGCCTGGGCAAAAAGAGTGAAACTCCATCTCAAAAAAAAAAAACAACTTTGTGCAAGGCAAGATATGAGTATCTTTCTGTGCATGTCCTGAGCCCTTGCCTGGTGCAAAGCTGCAGGGCAGATCCTGGGAGACCCCCCTATTCCCTCCCTTCTGGAAGTGTCTGGGTATTCTTAGGCCTCCCAGCCTTTGCCTCTGCTGTGCTCTCTGCCTGGGATGCCCACCTGGCTTGTCATCTCAAGTGCCACTTCTTGGAAGCTCCTCCTGTTAACCTCCCTCCCCCACCCAGGATGGAAGGAGAGGCCCCTCCCTTGCTCACCGCAGGATGGCACTCACTGCGCTGTGTCATTGTGGCATGATGTTCCACCGAATTGTTTACTCGCTGGCCTCCCCATTGGATGGGGGGCTACCAGAGGGCCACAGCCCAGAATTGCTGGCCTTTAGACCTCAGGGCATGCAGTCTGGAGTGCCAGAGTTGGTCAAATGAACAAATTTAGGATGAAGAAATAAGATAAGCAGGCCTTGCCCTTGTGGTATCTGTAGTCCAGCTCCCTAGAGAGGCTCTTGGTTGCAGCTAAAAGGGCCTGTGCTGTGCATCTACAGAGAGTGTTTTGAGTCCTGCGAGAAGAAATACACCATATTTGCAAACCCTTTGAAGATTCATATTTTGTGTTTTTTGCCCCCTGACCACCTCCCACCCCTCCCCACGCCCCACCAATCTTGGGCAAGAAGCAAGACCATTCTCCTTTTTCTCTGGTCACTCCTGTCCTTCAGGGGGCTCCCTCTGGCCCCGACTGTCCATTGCTGCTGAAGTAATGCTGTGGCCTTTCTCAGTTTGGGCCCCACCCAAAACCGAAGAACTTCTCCCCAGAAAGCTTCTACTTGGTTCTTAGTGTTTTCACAGTTATGGGAACCCAAGAACAGTGTCAGACCTAGGAGGTGCCCCACTACCCACCCTGTCTTTATCAATGTTGTCACCAAAGCTGTCACAAACAATGGGGTGTGGGCTGTCACATGGCCCTGCCTAAGTAACCACATTCTCGCTTCCTCCTTCCACACACAGCCACTGGGGGTTGCTCGGATCCGGGACTGCCGCAGGGGGTGCCACAGCAGTGCCTGGCAGCGTGGGCTGGGACCTTGTCACTAAAGCAGAGAAGCCACTTCTTCTGGGCCCACGAGGCAGCTGTCCCATGCTCTGCTGAGCACGGTGGTAAGTGCTGGCTTGCAAAACCCCAGGGAGTGGCTGGAGGTCCCCATGGGCCAAGGGCCTGCCTTATAGCTGCTGGCAGGCCCAGGTAGGACCGCCAGGCCCTTCTTGAGCTGCAGCCCCTGGGGAGGGCAAACTGAGGCTCCTCCGACTCAAGACTAAAGTCTTCCTGGAGTCTGTGGCCTTATTCTGTGACTCTTCTGAATCCTGCTCCTGCCAACTTTTTTTTTCCTTCTTTTTTTGAGACAGGGTCTTACTCTGTCACCCAGGCTGGAGTGCAGTGGCACAATCATGGCTCACTGCAGCCTTAAACTCCTGGGCACAAGTGATCCTCCCACCTCAGCCTCCTGAGTAGCTGGGACTACAGGCACACATCACCGCATGCAGCTAATATTTTTACCTTTCCTAGAGATGGGGTCTCACTTTGATGCCGAGGCTGGTCTCAAACTCCTGGCCTCAAGCCTCTTGCGTTGGCCTCCCAAAGTGCTGAAATTACAGGTGTGACCCACCAGCCCCAGCCTCCCATTAACTTACTTCCCTCCCTGGCCAGTTTGCCTGCAGCGTCTGGCTTGGCGGCATTCTGATTTTGAAAATCAGAGAAACCATGAGTGTTTCCCTAGAAATGATCTTATCCTCTCCTTTCCTGGATGGGAAACTGAGGTCGGGAGAGGTGAAGGGATTTGTTTAGGGGCGGAGCTGAGATTAGGTCTGGAAGACTCCAGAAAGTAGAGGGAGTGCAGGATTTCTCTTGAAGCTGCATGTTATGGACGCATAAAAAAGTTCTTTTCAGAGAAAGATGCATTCTTCCCACTTTTTATAAGACTGAGGAAATGACACTTGTCTGTGGCAAACTATTAAAATATTAGAATTAAGATACTATTGTTAGCAAAAGGGAAAACAATAATAATAATAATAATTAGAATACTTGGCTGGGTGCAGTGGCTCACACCTGTAATCCCAGCCCTTTGGGAGGCCGAGGCAGGTGGATGGCCTGAGCTCAGGAGTTCTAGACCAACCTGGGCAACATGGTGAAACCTCGTCTCTACCAAAAATACAGAAACTTAGCTAGGTGTAGTGGTGTATGCCTGTGGTCTCAGCTACTTGGGAGGCTGAGGTGGGAGGATCACTTGAACCTGGGAGGGGGAGGTCGCAGTAAGCCGAGATTGTGCCACTGCACTCCAACCTGGGTGGCAGAGTGAGACCCCGTCTCAAAAAAAAAAAAAAAATTAGAATACTCTTATTAGTTTGTATTTGAGATACTTTCAGGACACTAAAAGGAAATGGTGGGGGCCAGTTGTGCCCTGCTGTACACACACACACACACACACACACACCATATTGTCGATATCTGGGCTTCTGTTGCCTGGAATTCTCTTCCTCTTTCCTCTTTCTTCTGTTTTCCTTTTTTTTCCATCTCTGACTTTGAGGCCCCCAGAGCCAGGCCCCTCAGTGGGCCGGGGCCTCAGAAGGTGGCTCCCAGGCCCTCAGACAGCCCCAGAGTCTCTTCCGAGGCCGTGCTCTAGGTGGTTGATGCCTCCCTCAGCAGGCTTGGCCAGCAGCCAGGGGAGTTAAACCTCAGAGAGCGGAAGGGCTGGGCTGCTGGGCTGGGCCCAGAGTGGGGCATTCAGAGGAGCTGGGGAATCAATCATCCGAGAACCTTGGAGGGTGGACAGTGCCCCTTTTACAGATGAGAAAACTGAGGCTTGAAGGGGAGAAGCAGCTGCCTCTGGCGGCATGGCTTCTGGCTGCAGGATGCCCATGGAGTTCGTGGTGACCCTAGGCCTGTGTCTCGATTTCCTTTGCTGAACTTGAACAGGAAGATGGCAGTGGGGGCCAGTGGTCTAGAAGGAGATAAGATGGCTGGTGTGTGTGTGTTGGGGGTCTGTGTTTGTTAATCTGTCTGTCTACACAGGAGTGTTTAGAAAACTGTTTAAAGACAGTTGTTCAACTAACCAGATGTAGGTCTCATTGAATTCATTTGTGCCAAGTACCTTACTGCCTCTGGATCAGGCCAGCAAGTTTGGGTTCCAACAGGTGTAACTTGGTTCTTGGCGGGGTGGAGGGTGGGGAGGGGGGTGTAACAAAAAAATCTCAACTAACACTGTGGTTTGCAAGCCACCAAATATTAAACAGATATACAGCATATCTGTGCTATTAACTTTTCGTGAGGAGGGCTGGTCACCGTGGCTCATGCCTATAAATCCCAGCACTTTGGGAGGCTGAAGCAGATGGATTGCTTGAGCCCAGGAGTTTGAGACCAACCTGGGCAACATGGTGAAAACCCATCTCTACAAAAAATTTAAAAGTAGCCGGGTCTGATGGCATGCACCTGTAGTCCTAGCTACTTGGGAGGATCGCTTGAGCCCAGGAGTTCAAGCCTACAGTGAGCTATGATTGCACCACTGTAGTCGAGCCTGGGCAACAGAGCAAGACCCTATCTCTAAAATTAAATAAATAAATAAACCTTTCATAAGGGCGATGATAAGTGGGAAAAAATGTCTACAGAGACTCCCTGATGTAAGTTGAGGTAGATGATGGAAAGAGGTTGGAAAGTGTCAGCTGGCAAATGTGGTGTGAAAAGTGTGAAGACAGCACGTGCTGTGCAGTTCTGTGCACGTTCCCCTGCCTCAGTCACATGTCCTCTTCTGCAGAGGCATTTAGTGAGGCCCCTGGGGATGCCAGGAGACCCAGGAGAGCTCCTGCCCTCCAAAAACTTGTGGTCTGGTGGGGGCAGCAGAGCAGACAGCCACAATGGCTGCCAGCCACTGGGGCAAGTGTTGCGAGGGGTGTGTGCCTGCCCATCGGCTAAATCCTGGGCCTGTGGCCTGATCAGCAAGACAGCTGTGGTTCCTGCCTTCTGGAAGTTTAGGAGTCAATGTGAATACATTTTTAGAAAGTAAATGAACAGCAGAAATGATTTAAACACGGGAGGTGACTAATCGTGCCTGGGGCAATCTGGAAAGGCTTCTGGGAGGACTCAGCATTTCCCTGGCCCTCTTCAACCCACAACAACCCCATAAAAAGCGGGTGCTACCATTGTCCTTGTATTCCAGCTAAGGAACCCACAGCTCAGAGAGGTGAGGTGAGTTGCCCCAGGTCACACAGCTTCTAAGGGACAGAGCTGGGGATTGACCTGGTTTGATGTGACTCCCAGGGCACAGCAGGGCAGGGCAGGGCCTGTCCTGTCTACCCAGACTTAGATCTGCTGCCTGTGCCTCAGTTATCTGGGGTCTTTCCTTCTCTTGGTGACTACTTGACCCAAACCCTGAGATGCTCAGTCTTTTGAATTTTAGCATTCCAAGATCCTGCCCGCTCTGACCACCAGTTTCAGGATTCTCAGTGCAAGGTTCCTAGCGGCGTGGAGCCCCACGAGGATCTTTCCTGAGCAGCTCAGGGCGGCCACACGGCGGGGTCTCTGGAGCTGGAGTCTGGGCCCCCTGCAGCCTGCTCCTCCACACAGCCTAGATGGGGCCCATATGGGTTCTAGATGGGGCCTGGGCCAGAAGCAGCCTGGTTTTAGGGTGAAAGAGGCAAACGAGCAGTCTCTGACCTACTCTGTTAGGCAAGTGTTGAGACAAATAGGACGTGGTCACTGGAGACCCCTCTGTCGGAGCCCTGCCCTGGCCCCACTTCTGTGGGACTGTCTTTTGGCCTTCCAGGAAGAGGAGAGGTGGAAGGTGGGGCCTGGGAGTGATCCGGCCGCTCCGGGCCTTGCTTGCTAATCAGTGTGATGGCACCGTTAGAGCCAGTGAACACAGGGGTGAGGAGGAATGAGGTCACCAGATAGTGAGAGGATGAAATCATCCCTCCGCGGGAGGGGCTTCCACATATGTCATTTTTATTGTTGTATAATACATTTACTGTAGCAAATATTAAGGAGGTATTATGCTACCTGCCATACACAGTGAGAAAACTCAGCTCCTCCCCCTTCTACCTGTGTGGCCTCAGCTGAGACAAGATCTCTCAGAGCCTCGGGTTTTCTTTTATTTCATTAAAAAAATATGTTTTTTTCTTAGAGACAGGGTCTTACTCTGTCACCCAGGCTGGAGTGCAGTGGTGCGATCACAGCTCACTGCAGCCTTGACCTGGGCTCAAGCCATCCTCTGGCCTCAGCCTCCCGAGTAGCTGGGACTACAGGCATCACCAGCATACCTGGCTAATTTTTAATTTTTTTGTAGATATGGGTCTCAGTATGTTGCCCAGGCTGGTCTTGAACCCCTGCCTTCAAGTCATCCTCCTGCCTTGGCCTCCCAAAGTGCTAGGAGTACAAGCTCGAGGCACCGTGCCTGGCTGAGCCTCAGATTTTCTTTCTGTTAGATGGGCTGATGCCTGCTCAGCTGTGGCCTGGCTCCAGGCTGCTGTGTCTTAAAGCCCGTGGGATGGCAGGGACCAGGCTGGGGTGACCAACAACCCCCCACCCCCAGTTTGCCTGGGAGTGAGGGGTTTCTGGGGTTGAGGGACTTTCAGCACTGACACCAGGAACATGTAGGATAAGGTGGTTGCTTTAGACGGGCCCAGGAAAGGCGGTCTGGGCTTTCCGAATGTACCAGGTCTTATCATAACAGGTACGGAGGTCTCTGCTTTCTCAAAGCCCAAACACCCACGGGGGAGGTAGAAAGGCCGCCATCTCCATACCCTCTGAGTCTGAGACCTCCATTTCCTCTGCTCATCTGCCTGCAGCGCCGAAGAGAGTCCTCCAGATAAAGTACCCCCGGCTGGAAGCCAGCGTCTGGGACCTTCCATACACTCATTCAATTCTCATGATGATTTTTTTTTAGCAATATTGCCAGTTTTACAATGAGGAAACTGAGGCTTAGAGAGGGTGAAGCAACCTGCCCGAGTTTACACAGCCGCTAAGTGGGGGCAAATGTGGGATTCAGGCCCCAGCCTCTCCTCCACCCCAGCTGTCTCTGGGTGCAGGAGGCTGTGGGGATGGCTGTAGGGGAAGGGTGGGCAACAGTGACAGCCTACCTGAAGAACTGGGCCCCAGCACCCTCCGTGTTTCTGTGTTATTCTCCCAGCCTCCGGGCTGCTGCAAGTCCGGCCCTGACTCACCAAGATGCCTCCCCCAACCCGGGAACCAGGGAGACCAGGCCTTGCAACTTTGCCCCCACCTTCTCTGCTTCCAGGAAGTGGCTGAGGGCTTTGCCTTCCAGGAACAGAGAACTGCCCAAGTGGGGGTTGGTGGCTGTGAGTGTGCTCACAAGTATGAAATATGTCTCTAGGCTAATGGCTTCTTCCTAAAGTCCCTGCCTCCAGGAAAGTGGGGCCAAGGTTGGGCCGTAGATTCTTCCCCCAGATAAGAACTCTACCCCAAAGAAACTCTGCTGCCCTGAAGGCAAATTGGGAGGCAAAAGTGTGTGTGTGTGTGTGTGTGTGTGTGTGTGTGTTACATTTATTAAGCACCTACCGTAAGCTTGGAACTTTTGTTTTCTTGTTTTGTTTTGAGACAGGGTCTCACTCTGTCGCCCAGGCTGGAGTGCAGTGGTGTGATCTTGGCTCACTGCAACCTCTGGCTCCCAGGTTCAAGCAATTCTCCTGCCTTGGGCTCCCAAATAGCTGGAATTACAGGGAGCACCACCACGCCCGGCTAATTTTTGTATTTTTAGTAGAGACAGGGTTTCACCATGTTGGCCGGACTAGTCTTGAACTCCTGACATCAGGTAAGCCAGCTGCCTTGGCTTCTCAAACAGTTGGCATTACAGGCGTGAGCCACTGCGCCTGGCCTAAGAAATTATTTTAAGATGTGGGTTGGGTGTGGTGGCTCATGCCTATAATCTCAGTGCTTTGAGAGGCCGAGGCAGGAGGATTGCTTGAGGCCAGGAGTTTGAGACCAGCCTGGACAACAGCAAGACCCCGTCTCTACAAAAAAAAAAAAAAAATTAAAAATTAACCAGATGTGGTGGCATGTGCATATAGTCCCTACTACTCAGGAGGCTGAGGTGAGAGAATCACTTGAGCCTAGGAGGTCGAAGCTGCAGTGAGCTATAATTGCACTACTGCACTCCAGACTGGGAGACAAAGTGAGAATCTGTCTCTAATATAAGTAAGTCAATAAATAAATGGAAATAAATTAGTTTAAGATATGATCAGATTTGCATATTTGAAACCAACATAGGCCTGGCACGGTGGCCCACGCCCTGTAATCCCAGCACTTTGGGAGGCTGAGGTGGGCAGATTGCTTGTGGTCAGGAGTTTGAGACCAGCCTGACCAACATGGCGAAACCCTGTCTCTACTAAAAATACAAAAATTAGCTGGGCATAGTTGTGTGCGCCTGTAGTCCCAGCTACTTGGGAGGCTGAGGAAGGAGAATTGCTTGAACCCGGGAGGCGGAGGTTGCAGTGAGCCAAGGTCGTGCCACTGCACTCCATCCTGGGCAACAGAGCGAGACTCTGTCTTGGAAAAAAAAAAAAAAAAAAAGAAAAGAAACCAACATAATTCTAACTAACATATGAAAGAGATCAGATTGAACCTGGAAGGTGAGGGGCCCGTGAGTGAGTTACAGTCACCCGAGGAATGATGAGCAACTGTTCGTTCCTCCAAATCATGTGAATGAAGTACAAAGGAAGAGACTGGAAATTGTCCGGGTGCTATTCTTGAATGCCCACTCTGCATCAGACACTATTCTAAAAGTTGTGTGCTGCTGAAGGGTGTTATATCCAGGGAATGCAGGAATACCTGAATCCTGCCCCAGAACGTGGCTGTCACTCACCATAGGATTCTCAGCATAGAATTTTTAATTCTGTAAACACCAGCCAGTGCCAAGGAGAGCATGAGGGGAGAGAAAGAAAACAAGAAAGCGCAGGTGTTCACAATGCCAAGAAGAAAGATCAATGAGATGACCAAACAAGAGGCACTGTCTTTTCTGGCTACCTAGTAGGGAGGACAATGTAGAGTCTCTGAATAGACAGTGGTCCTACCCACAGGCACACTCAGTGACTATAAGCTTCCTGAGAGCAGGGCTGTTCTGAAGAGATTTGAGTTTTCTCCTGGCCATGGAGAGTGTAATTAAGTAGCCCTGGGCCCTTGAAGACTTATAGTGCAGGTTGACTGAAAGAACTAAATCAGCCAATCTTTGCTGAGAGGTTGTCAAGCAAACGAAGTGCTAAGGGTCTTGCATGCATCCCTTCATTTTATCCTCACAATAGGCTGTGAAGTAGGCACCGTCATCCCTGTTGTGCCTTGTGCAGGCAAGAACACCACCAAAGCAAATGCGACCAAGCCAAGACATTGAGAAGGAATGAGACAAACTGAGACTCTGAGGACTGGCAAGGGCTATGGAGGGTGGAAGCAAGATAGGAGAAGGAGGAAGACAGACATATAGAGGTGGCATGGCAGTGGGCAGGGAGAGGGGGCAGCAGGTAGAATCAGACTCCAAGAGGCCTCAAAGGTCCAATAAGCAGCGGTATCTGGGAGGTCTGTGGTTTACAAACTCTTCTGCTTATGGACTTCGTAAGTGGTCAATTAATCTATTTATGAATTCTGTGCAGGTACTACTTTACTCTTATGATAGATTATAAATAATGTAATACTTGAAATTAAGAAGGAGTGACATGAGGTCAGGCGCAGTGGCTCATGCCTAATCCCAGAACTGTGGAAGGCCAAGGTGGGCAGATAACTTGAGGCCAGGAGTTTGAGACCAGCCTGGCCAACATAGTGAAACCCCGTCTCTACTAAAAATACACAAATTAGCTGGGCGTGGTGGTGCATGCCTGTAATCCCAGCTTCTCGGGAGGCTGAGACAGGAGAATCACTTGAACCCGGGAGGTGGAGGTTGCAGTGAGCTGAGATAGCGCCACTGTACTCCAGCCTGGGTGACAGAGCAAGACTCCATCTAAAAAAAAAAAAAAAAAAAAAAAAAAAAAAAAAAAAAAAAAAAAGGAGTGACATGAAAAGTTAATAGAACTAGAAGCAGAAGCACTAATTCTTTCTACACCCCAGTGGATTGTCTTGTCCACAAATAAAGTGGCTTAACCAAAATGGAGAGGGAGGCAAATCAATTTCTATGCACCATCTAGAAGAAGTTAAAGGGCCCTCCTGGATGGCTTTATTCATGTTGATTAGTAATAATAATAACTGCTACTGGCTGAGGATCTTCTCCATCCCAGGCATGTCAGGGATGCCTAAGTCCCCAGTCCCTGCTCCAGACCAGACATGCTTCCAGCTGTGGCAGTAGAGGGTGGTGGTCTAGGGTGCTTGCTAAGCCCAAGGGTGAAGCTCTCTTGACATCCCTCCACCCATTGTCTCCTCCTAGGTGCCATGCCTCTGCAACTCCTCCTGCTGCTGATCCTACTGGGCCCTGGCAACAGCTTGCAGCTGTGGGACACCTGGGCAGATGAAGCCGAGAAAGCCTTGGGTCCCCTGCTTGCCCGGGACCGGAGACAGGCCACCGAATATGAGTACCTAGATTATGATTCCCTGCCAGAAACGGAGCCTCCAGAAATACTGAGGAACAGCACTGACACCACTCCTCTGACTGGGCCTGGAACCCCTGAGTCTACCACTGTGGTGCCTGCTGCAAGGCGTTCTACTGGCCTGGATGCAGGAGGGGCAGTCACAGAGCTGACCACGGAGCTGGCCAACATGGGGAACCTGTCCACGGATTCAGCAGCTATGGAGATACAGACCACTCAACCAGCAGCCACGGAGGCACAGACCACTCAACCAGTGCCCACGGAGGCACAGACCATTCCACTGGCAGCCACAGAGGCACAGACAACTCGACTGACGGCCACGGAGGCACAGACCACTCCACTGGCAGCCACAGAGGCACAGACCACTCCACCAGCAGCCACGGAAGCACAGACCACTCAACCCACAGGCATGGAGGCACAGACCACTGCACCAGCAGCCATGGAGGCACAGACCACTGCACCAGCAGCCATGGAGGCACAGACCACTGCACCAGCAGCCATGGAAGCACAGACCACTCCACCAGCAGCCGTGGAGGCACAGACCACTCAAACCACAGCCATGGAGGCACAGACCACTGCACCAGAAGCCACTGAGGCACAGACCACTCCTCTGGCAAACACAGAGGCACAGACCACTCAACCCACAGCCACGGAGGCACAGACCACTCCACTGGCAGCCATGGAGGCCCTGTCCACAGAACCCAGTGCCACAGAGGCCCTTTCCATGGAACCTACTACCAAAAGAGGTCTGTTCATACCCTTTTCTGTGTCCTCTGTTACTCACAAGGGCATTCCCATGGCAGCCAGCAATTTGTCCGTCAACTACCCAGTGGGGGCCCCAGACCACATCTCTGTGAAGCAGTGCTTGCTGGCCATCCTAATCTTGGCGCTGGTGGCCACTATCTTCTTCGTGTGCACTGTGGTGCTGGCGGTCCGCCTCTCCCGCAAGGGCCACATGTACCCCGTGCGTAATTACTCCCCCACCGAGATGGTCTGCATCTCATCCCTGTTGCCTGATGGGGGTGAGGGGCCCTCTGCCACAGCCAATGGGGGCCTGTCCAAGGCCAAGAGCCAGGGCCTGACGCCAGAGCCCAGGGAGGACCGTGAGGGGGATGACCTCACCCTGCACAGCTTCCTCCCTTAGCTCACTCTGCCATCTGTTTTGGCAAGACCCCACCTCCACGGTCTCTCCTGGGCCACCCCTGAGTGCCCAGACCCCATTCCACAGCTCTGGGCTTCCTCGGAGACCCCTGGGGATGGGGATCTTCAGGGAAGGAACTCTGGCCACCCAAACAGGACAAGAGCAGCCTGGGGCCAAGCAGACGGGCAAGTGGAGCCACCTCTTTCCTCCCTCCACGGATGAAGCCCAGCCACATTTCAGCCGAGGTCCAAGGCAGGAGGCCATTTACTTGAGACAGATTCTCTCCTTTTTCCTGTCCCCCATCTTCTCTGGGTCCCTCTAACATCTCCCATGGCTCTCCCCGCTTCTCCTGGTCACTGGAGTCTCCTCCCCATGTACCCAAGGAAGATGGAGTTCCCCCATCCCACACGCACTGCACTGCCATTGTCTTTTGGTTGCCATGGTCACCAAACAGGAAGTGGACATTCTAAGGGAGGAGTACTGAAGAGTGACGGACTTCTGAGGCTGTTTCCTGCTGCTCCTCTGACTTGGGGCAGCTTGGGTCTTCTTGGGCACCTCTCTGGGAAAACCCAGGGTGAGGTTCAGCCTGTGAGGGCTGGGATGGGTTTCGTGGGCCCAAGGGCAGACCTTTCTTTGGGACTGTGTGGACCAAGGAGCTTCCATCTAGTGACAAGTGACCCCCAGCTATCGTCTCTTGCCTTCCCCTGTGGCCATTTTCCAGGGTGGGCTCTGTCTTGTTCACTGCAGTATCCCAACTGCAGGTCCAGTGCAGGCAATAAATATGTGATGGACAAACGATAGCGGAATCCTTCAAGGTTTCAAGGCTGTCTCCTTCAGGCAGCCTTCCCGGAATTCTCCATCCCTCAGTGCAGGATGGGGGCTGGTCCTCAGCTGTCTGCCCTCAGCCCCTGGCCCCCCAGGAAGCCTCTTTCATGGGCTGTTAGGTTGACTTCAGTTTTGCCTCTTGGACAACAGGGGGTCTTGTACATCCTTGGGTGACCAGGAAAAGTTCAGGCTATGGGGGGGCCAAAGGGAGGGCTGCCCCTTCCCCACCAGTGACCACTTTATTCCACTTCCTCCATTACCCAGTTTTGGCCCACAGAGTTTGGTCCCCCCCAAACCTCGGACCAATATCCCTCTAAACATCAATCTATCCTCCTGTTAAAGAAAAAAAAAATGGGACTGGGAGCGGTGGCTCATGCCTGTAATCCCAGTACTTTGGGAGGCTGAGGCAGGTACATCACCTGAGGTCAGGAGTTCAAGACTAGCCTGGCCAACATAGTGAAACCCTGTCTCTACTAAAAATACAAAAATTAGTCAGGTGTGGTGGCACATGCCTGTAGTCCCAGCTACTGGGGAGGCTGAGGCAGGAGAATTGCTTGAACCCGGGAGGCGGACGAGGTTGCAGTGAGCTGAGATCACGCTACTGCACTCCAGCCTGGGTGACAGAGTAAGACTCCGTCTCAAAAAAAAAAAAGATTCAATGACCCTTGTTAAAGCATGGTAAGGAAGACTTTGTTCAAGGGGAGTGGGACTCTCTCAATCACTGCAGGGACTGCAGCTATGGGATTTTGCAGTGGGGGCATTTGGGCTCAACTGTGAGTACAGCAGGGGCAAGTGGGAACTGATAGCCAGGGAACAGGGCTGGATATCTGCAGCTGGAAAATTACCAAGAGGAAACATCAGGGGAAGGGGAATTCTGGCTAAACTGACTGCTGGGGATGGGTTCTCGGTCATTTTCTACACTGACCTAACAGGATTCATACTGGAGGCAGGCCAGGGTGCTCAGACATCACCGGGGGGATGGTGGCAGATGAAGAACGTGATCAGCTATAGGAGGTGATCAGATATGGGAGGTGATCAGATATGGAGTGGTGGGGGGAGGGTTGTTGCTAAGCTGATTTAGCAGAGTTCTTGTTAGAACTGGATTTTATTTATTTATTTATTTTGAGATGGAGTTTTGCTCTTGTTGCCCAGGCTGGAGTGCAATGGCGCGATCTGGCTCACTGCAACCTCCGCCTCCTGAGTTCAAGCGATTCTCCTGCCTCAGCCTCCTGAGTAGCTGGGATTACAGGCATGCGCCACCACGCCCAGCTAATTTTGTATTTTTAGTAGAGATGGTGTTTCTCTATGTTGGTCAGGCTGGTCTCGAACTCCCGACCTCAGGTGATTCGCCCGCCTTGGCCTCCCAAAGTGCTGGGATTACAGGTGTGAGCCACCACTCCCGGCCCAGAACTGGATTTTAAAAGGAAGTGCACAGATGGGCCTAGGAGAGGACTCAGGGGCCTGACCGATTAAAGCTTGGCCAAGCACAGAATCTTTCCCACTCTCCAGAAGCTCACCCTGACCTCTCCTTTTCACTCAGGCCTTGTCTCTCATTAACTGCCAGTAGCTTATTGGTGATCCTAGATGCAGCCTGCAACCTTTTGTACAACTCACAGAAGCACTGATTTGCTGTCAAATGGTGGAAAAGTTCAAGCTGCCAAACTTTTTCTTAAAGGACCAGACAGTGAATACTGTAGGCTTTAGCTGTTGCAACACCATAGCCTCTGTTGCAACAACTCAACTCTGTCCTTGTAGTACAAAAGCAGCCACTGACAATATGTCCATAAATGAATGCGCATGGTTGTGTTCTAATAAAACTTTATTTACAAACGGGCGGCAGGCTCATTTCAGCTCCGTCAGTTTGCTGACGTCTGATTTTAAGCATAGGGTGACCAGTCGTCCCAGTTTGCCCGGAACTTTCTTGATTTTAGCACTGAAAGTCCCATATTCCGTGAAACTCAGCCCCAGTAAACCAGGTTGGCCCTGCTATTTAAGCAACACTTGCATTATCCCATTCAAAACTCACACTACCTTGTGAGGGTCAGGTCACCGCCCAGTGGATTCACCTTGCCTGCTGCCTAGACAGAGCCGATTTATCAAGACAGGGGAATTGCAAGGGAGACAGAGTAATTCATGCAGAGCAGGCTGTACAGGAGACGGGGATCAGAGTTTTTAACGACAATTTGGCGGGTAAGGACTTGGGAAGTGGGGAGTGCTGATTGGTCAGGTTGGAGATAGAGTCATAGGGGGTCGCAGTGAGGTTTTCTTCATGTCTTCTGTTCCTGGCTGCGATGGCAGAACTGGTTGAGCCAGAATACCAGCCTAGGTGGTGTCAACTGATCCATCCAGTGCAGGGTCTGCAAAATATCTCACGTAGTGATCTTAGGTTTTACAATACTGATGTTATCCACAGGAGCAATTTGGGGAGGCTTAGACTCTTGGAGCCAGAGGCTGCATGACCCCTAAACCATAATTTCGAATCTTGTAGCTAATTTGTTAGTCCTGCAAAGGCAGATCGGTCCCCAGGCAAGAAGGGGGTCTTTTCAGGGGGAAGGGATATTATTAATTTTGTTTCAGAGTCAAAACATGAACTGAATTATTTCCCAAAGTTAGTTCAGCCTAACTTTGGGGAAGGAATGAACAAGGACAGCTTAAAGGCTAGAAGCAAGATGGAGTCTGTTCGGTCTGGTCTCTTTCACTGTCATAATTTCCTCAGTTATAATTTTTGCAAAGGCAGTTTCAGTCAGATTAGAAAACCAGGATTTGGAGAGTTCTTGCTCTTCTGCTCCCAAATACCTTCCAGTCATTTCCATGGAGAGAGAAAGAAGCTGCCGCTTAAACAGACTCTGTTCTACCTTCTAGGAGAGGAATAAAAGTCATCTCAGGGGATAGTCTTTATTTTTCTTCTTGAAAAATACCTCCGGCTGGGTGTGGTGGTTCATGCCTGTAATCCCAGCATTTTGGGAGGCCGAGGCAGGAGGACGGCTTGAGCTCAGGAATTTGAGATCAGCCTGGGCAACATGGTGAAACCCCGTCTCTACAAAAAATACAAAAATTAGCCAGGTGCAGTGATGTGCGCCTGTAGTCCCAGCTACTCAGGAGGCTGAAGTGGGAGAATCACTTGAGCCTGGGAGGTAGAAGTTGCAGTGAGCCAAGGTCATGCCATTGCACTCCAGCCTTGGCAACAGCAGTGAAAAGCTGTCTCAAAAAAAAAAAAAAAAAAAAAGAAAAGAAAAGAAAAGGAAAAAGAAAAAAAATACCTTCAATGGCCTCTTTGGAAGTGAAGGACTTCTTTCCTTGCCCCCAATGGTTTATCCCAGAAAAGGGGAGTTCACAGAGAAGGTTGAGTCTGGCAGGGGTTGGCTGCGGCTTGGGAGAGAGGGGTTGGAGGAAAGAGACAAGGGAAAGGTAGGAAAGAGCCGTCAGGGGGAAAGGCCATGGGACAGCATCGGGGAGGAGTGGGGAGAGGGCCCACACATATTGGAAATGCAGTGTCTGTCTCCTCCCCTGAACTTCTAGAAGGATCAAATCTGATACACACAGGCAGGTGTGTTCAAAGTGTCCTGGGGGTGCTGATGGAAGAAGGTGGGAGTGTCTGCCATGGGCTGGGTCAGTTAACACCCGGGGTCGGCAGGCTGATGGGTCAGGAGAGACTGAGTCTACCTCCCCTTTGGGAGGGATCAGAAAAATCAGAGAAGGGGAGCTGAAGGCTCCACAGCAGGGGGCTGTGGACTCAGGCTGAAGGACCTCTGAGTTGTTCCCCAGGGATCTTGTCACCTCGTCTTCCTGGGAGCTTTCCCCTATTTCCTGACAGCTCCTGAGGATGCTGTGTAACCACAGATTTCCATTTGCGTTGGAAGAGGGCCACCTTCCCTTTACAGTTTTCTCTCTCTCCAAGGTGTGGGATTTCATTCAGGGTGGGCGAAGCCGGGTGCTTGAAGCGGCCACCAGGGGGCGCCCGCCGCCAGCTCTTAGAGCAGGTGGAAGCCTGCGTTTCCCTTGGGCCAGACTTGGAGATCATTTAGCCAGGAAGGAGCCCCAAAGCCAGTGGCGTGCTGTTAAGTGTTTAACAACTGGCTTCCAATGGGAAAAAGTCCTGATTTGTAGCATTTGCCAATGTCTTCCATGTAAATACTCCCACAGCCGATTTTGAGCTACCAACCATTATATAGTTGATGATACAATAGATGTTAGTAACAAGGGCATCGATCATTGAATAATGTAGTACAATTATTAGGAATTGGTGAGTTTTGAGCACTGATGACCTTGGCTTTTAATATAATAGAATTTAATTTATTAAACAACTGACACAAAATTCTGAAAATTTTGTTGATTAGCTCTCACGGGCAGATATAGTCTGGCTCCTGCACACCCCTGTGCCCTCCCCTCCTGCCTGGGCCTCCCATGCCCTTGAGGACCACCAGCCTGAATCACCCCACTCATCCATTCAGCAAACACATCCTGAACACACACACAGCTGCAATATCCCCGTGAATCCCCTCAAACAGCTCTCACAGACGGTTCTACTATTCTCCCCATTTTACAGAAGATGAAACTGAGGCTGAGAGCTAGGTGAAGTCACCTGCCCCAGGTCATGAAGAGGATCTGAGATTGGAACCCAGACCTGAAAGCCAGGATCTTACCACTGTGTCACGCTGTCCTTGAGATCACAGCGGGGTTCTGGGGGAATCCCACGCCCCAAAACCTCAGCCCTGCTGACCTGCCCTGGGGCCTGGAAGTCCCCCATTAGTCACCCTCTGTGGCTCCTGGCTGCTGAGGGAAGGCGCTGTTCCTTGGGAGGGTAACCGAGTACAGCGCAGCCCTCTCATTGCAGAGAACACAACACAGCAGAGCTGGTGCCTAGGACTAAGAGGGATGGCCGGGGGGCAAGCAGCTGGCCTTTACTGAGCACTTACTGCATACCTAGTGCCTTGTCAAACAGTTTGTCTGCATTATCTCTTTTAGGACTCAACCTCATAATGTGGGTGCAATGATTGTTCCATTTTCTTGCCAGGGAAACCGAGGTTCAGAAAGCTGAACCACTTGCTCCAGCAGGTTGCACGGTTAGGAAACCACACTGTGCTGACTTCAGCTCTGCCAGCAGGGAAGGAAGGAGGGTAGACAGGAAATGGGGGGCGGGGGATGATGGGCTCAGTTTGTTCCAGGTCCCTTGTCTCTTACAGGCTGGGGCTGCCACCCTGGGCGTGGTTCATCCAGCAGCTGATCTGGCAGGGGCTCCCCAAATTCTTTCCCCAGATCCCATCCCTCTTTGCCACTCAACCAAGCCACCGATTACTATGGAATGTGCCAGGCACTGTGAGAGGCCCTGGGATGCCATGTGAGTAGGACAGGCCTGTAATCCCAGAACTGTGGAAGGCCAAGGTGGGCGGATAACTTGAGGCCAGGAGTTCGAGACCCCTTTGGGGCTCATGGTCTAGAGGGGGACAGATTGATCAAATAATCACCCAGGAAAAGATCAGATTATGGCTGGGCCCTGAGCCCAGAGGAGAGATGCTGGGAGCAATGGGGCCAGAGCTGGGGGGCGTGGGTCAGGAAAATCATGGTTGAAACTTGAAGGACACAGAGTTATTGACTTGGGAGGGAAGGGATAGAGGGAAGAAAGTTCCAGGCAGTGGGAGCATCATGGGCAGAGGAGTTTGCACTAGGGGAGCAGACAAGGTGGGGGCAGCTGGAAGGAGCCAGGGTGGCCGCATGGAGGGGGAAGACGCTGTGTGAGGATGAGGAGAACCTGGACTAGAGCAGGGTGCAAAGAAATTGTGGAATCGAGAGATAATTGGGAAGAAAAGGGTAGGTGATGCTGATGGGTTGGAAGTGAGGAAAAAGGAGGTTGAAATCTCAGGTTTCTGACTTGGGCAGCTATCCTGATGAGGGTGCCACGGGGTGGCTGGGAAAGCCATGGAAGGAGGTTGCAGGGCTGGTGGTAAGAGGAGTGTCCTGAGCTGGGGTTCAGCCAAGTTGGGTCTCAGGGCCTGCTCAACCTCCAGGTGGAGGTTCCAGGAAAGCTGTTGCAAAAGATGCTTGAGGTCATTAGCCATCAGGGAAATGCAAATTAAAGCCACAGTCAGATGCCACTTCACACCCTCCAGCAGGACTAGAATTAGAAAGACTGACAACACCCAGTGCTGGTGAGGATGTGGAGAAGCTAGAACACTCACATGTTGCTGGTGGGAATGCAAAATGATACAGCCACTTTGGAAACCAGTTGGGCAGTTTCTTATAAAGTTAGACGTGTACTCACCATGTACTCCCCATCCAAGCCAGAAATCCCATTCTTAGGTATTTCCCCAAGAGAATGAAAACAGATGTTCATACAAAGACTGCTACAAATGTGTACAGCAGCTTTGTTCATAAGATCCCCAAACTGAAAACAACCCAAATATCCATCAGCTGGTGAATGGATAAATAAACTGTGGTCCATCCGTGCAAGGAAATATTACTCTGAATAAACAGGAGTGAGGCACTGATTCCCATGCCAACATGGATGAATCTCGAAGACACCATGCTGACTGAAAGAAGCTAGACACAAAAGGCTATATATTTTTTTCTTTTTAGAGACAGGGTCCCACTCTGTCACCCAGGCTGGAGTGCAGTGGTGCCATCATAACTCACTGCAGCCTTGACCTACCAAGCTCCAGCGATCCTCCTGCCTCAGCTTCCTGAGTAGCTAAGACTGCAGGTGTGCACCACCATGCCAGGCTAATTACTTATTTTTTTGTAGAGATGGGGGTCTTGCTATGTTGCCCAACCCAGGCTGGTCTCAAACTCCTGGCTCAACTGATCCTCCTGCCTCGGCCTCCCAAAGTGTTGGGGTTACAGGCGTGAGCCACAGTGACATACAATCTGGCTGGGCTGTATGTTGTGTGATTCCAATGATAAGAAGTTCTGGAAAAGATCAGTGGTTACTCTTGGGGGTGGGAAATGATTAGGAGCGGCTTGTAGGAACCCTCTGGTATGATGGAAACATGTTTTATTTTGGTCTGGTTGGTTGTCATACGGGTGTCTGCATTTGCCAAAACTCATTGAACTGCATTTTTACAATTGGTGCTTTTTACTGTGTGTAAAATATACCCCAAGAAGCAAGCAAACCAATAAGCAAGCAGGCAAGCAGGTGAATTCACAAGGCTGTGTGAACCCAGAGGTCGGCCAAGGCATGTGTGAGAGCAGGGGGCCTTGGGCATGCTCCTTGGAGCTCCCACAGCTGCTGTCCCTGCCCCTCCCAGGGACTGGGTGACGGGGAGGCCCAAGGAAGCCACATCTTTTGAGGTCCCCTGTGAATGTCCTTACCTTCTGCGGCTGTTCCCCTGCTCAGAGACTATCAATGGCTCCCCAGTGCCCAAGTCCACAAGAAGTTTCCAGCTTCCTCACTCGCTGCCCACTCACCTATATGTCTGCCTGTCTGGGCAAACCGGCCCTCTCACTCCTCCTCACCCATGCCCCACAGCTCCTGCCCTCTCTGCCTTTTGTTTCCACTTTTAGGGCTCAGTTCCCCCAGGCCCTGGAGATCTTTTTGGATCCAGCCATGTCTCTGGGCTCCTCCTTTGCTCACCCCCATCACCCTACTTGCTGCGGGGCAGTATTTCACCCCGTCTTTGCCCCAGTCCTGGGCACAGAGACCAGCTTGGTTGGCCAACAGTTAACTCCAGGTTATTCCTCCTCCATCTGGGGCCTCAATCTTTCCATGTGTAGAATGGGCGCCTCTGTGTCTGCTTATGCCACCAAGTGGCCACTGCTTATGTGTCCTTCCCACTCAGATAAGAGTCACACAAGGCAGGGATTTTTCATTCCCCAGAAGACTTGGGAAGGAGACAGAAGTCAGTCTGATGCCTGGTTCTGTCTTTGCCATGTGTCTCTCCGAGCCTCACTGTCCTCATCTGTAACATGGGATGCTCATAGGGCCCGGGGCACTGTAAACAATTACCCTTGACAATAGCAGAAGTCGACCTACCCTGTGAGGTTAGGTCTTATTCTCAACCCCATTTTATGGATGAGCAAATGGAGGCCCAGAGAGGTTCAGTGACTTGCCTAAGGCCACACAGCATGAAAAATCACAGATTCGGGAGTAAACTCCTAAGACTTTCTGGGGCCACCAGCCACCAAAGGCTGGCTCCTTGAGAAGGGGCTGGGAAGTCCCCAAATCTCCAAATCTCCAATTCTCCAAGCCAGGTCCTGGCGTGACTTCTCATCAGCCACAGAGCTCCTCTCTGGAGGCCACTCTGTGCTCACAGCATCCCCAACTGGGAGAGGGGGTCACTGGGAGGCAGTCACTGGGCACTGCCCATTCACGAAGCCTCTACAGAGCTGGGTGCCGGGGAGGAGGTGGTGCCAAAGATTGCTGAGGGAGCAGAGGGGACTGTGTCCTTCCACCACCCCTGGACTCACTCTATGAGACCTTGGGCATGCCACCGCCTTCTCAGGCCCTGATTTCTCCTTCTATGAGATGGGAGACGTCTGTATTAGTTCCCCGCTGGAGGGACAGCTTTAAGGAGCCAGAAGCAGAACTGGGGGGAATTCCCAAGGCTGTGTGAGCCCAGAGGTCTGCCAAGGCGTGTGTGAGGGCAGAGGGCCTTGGGCATGCTCCTTGGAGCTTCCACAGCTGCTGTCCCTGCCCCTCCCAGGGACTGAGTGACCGGGAAGCCCAAGGAAGCCACACCTCCTGGAAGTCCCCTGTGAATGTCCTTACCTTCTGTGGCTGTTCCCCTGCTCAGAGACTATCAATGGCTCCCCCAAATAAGACAAGTTTCTATCATATTAGAGGGTCCCTGCAAGTCCCTCCAAATCATTCCCTCCCCACCAAGGGTAACCACTGGTCTTTTCCAGAACTTATCATCGGAATCACACAATATAACATACAGCCTGGCCGGATTGTATGTTACCGTGGCTCACGCTTGTAACTCCAACACTGTGGGAAGCTGAGGCGTGAGGATCACTTGAGCCAGGAGTTCGAAACCAGCCTGGGTTGGGCAATATAGCGAGACCCCATCTCTACAAAAAATTAAGTAATTAGCCTGGCATGGTGGCGCACACCTGCAGTCCCAGGTACTCAGGAAGCTGAGGTGGGAGGATCCCTTGATCCTGGTAGGTCAAGGCTGCAGTGAGTTATGATTGCACCACCGCACTCCAGCCTGGCCTGCAGAGTGCAGGTGAATGAACCTGGTTGATGTAATGGGTACTATCCCGAGAGAGGCCTCCCACCAGGCAGCAGGAGGCTGCAGCTTGGGAGAGAGGGAAAACCTGGAGGCAGGACTGTGAGAACGTCTGCCCAGAGGCGGGACCTGCAGCTGTGGGGAGAGGTGGCATTCCTCAGAAAAGGATGTGAGCCTTTGCCGATACGACACCTCTTGGTAATGGCAAAGATGTTCTCACACCCCACGTGATGGGATATTTTTTATATCCACTGGGAGAGAAACCAGGTAATGACAAACAGCTCCTGTGTGAACAACTTTTTTTTTTTTTTTTTTTTTTTTGAGACAGAGTCACGCTCTATCTCCCAGGCTGGAGTGCAGTGGCACAATCTCAGCTCACTGCAACCTCTGCCTCCTGGGTCCAAGCGATTCTCATGCCTCAGCCTCCCAAGTAGCTGGGATTACAGGTGTGCACCACCACACCCAGCTAATTTTTTGTATTTTTAGTAGAGATGGGGTTTCGCCATGTTGATCAGCTTGGTCTGGAACTCCTGGCCTCAAGTGATCCGCCCCACCTCGGCCTCCCAGAGTGCTGGGATTACAGGCATGAGCCACTGGTGAACAACTCTTTCTAATGTCTTTCACTGACGTAGCCCAACTGCCTCTAGAGACAGTCGACAAAAGATCAAACCTCTGAGTTTGAGGTGTCGTGTGAATTAGGGTCGAAACATGGTTAGCCTTGAGGACTTTTGTGGTGATCATGCTGTACCGCCCCCTGGGGGCAGAAGTGGGCAGAGACCTGATTGCTGAGCATTTAGGGGCACAAGGTCTCTCGACCCCTCACTCATGCACTCGCCCACACAGTCCCTGGGCATAAAATGCTGTGTGCTTGTGGGAAGGAATTGTGACTCATCTTTGCCCTCAGCCTCTAGTGTGATCCTAGCCCAGAGTAGGTGACTCAGAAATGTTTGTGGAATATTCCAGCAACTTGGAAGAGGTAAAGAAAATAAGGCAGCCCCAGGTGTATGATCAATCAAACATGATTCAGCAATTGAAAATGATGTTTTTGAAGGATAATATGGAAAAATGCCCATGACATGATGTTAAATGAACTCTGAGCCTTAGTTTTTTCATCTGTGAAATGGGATAATAATAGTATCATCTTGCAGGGGTGTTGTGGGGATTTAATGAGACTGGCATGGAAAGTACTTAGCATGATGCCTTGCAGAAAGTAACTCCTCCGTAAATAGTCGCTAGAAGGTAAGTCCTCCATAAATCGTGGCTATAAGGTAAGTCCTCCGTAAATCGTGGCTAGTAGGATTATCAAGTATAAAGAAAACATGACCAGAAGGAAATATACCAAATTATTGAGAGAGGTTAGTCACTGAGGGTAGGATTTTGGGTGAGCTTAATTTGCTTCTTTCAACTTTTCTGTGTTTTCCTAATATTCCCAAATGGACAGAAAGAAACCCAAAGTGTTAGGAAATCTAGTGGCCCCAGGCTTTATCCTTTAGTTATTAATGCCCAAACAGGAGTGCTCTGAGCTAGTGGTTCTTCCCCGGGGATGATTTTGCCCCCTAGGGGACATTTGGCCATGTCTGGAGACGTGTTTGGTTGTCACGATCGTGGGCATCTGGTGGGTGGTGGTCAGGGATGCTGCTCAACATCCCACAGTGCACAGGACAGCCCCCCACAGCACAGAAGTCCAAAAGTGCCGTGGTAGAGAAACCCAGCTCTGTGGCTTCCCCTTCGGCAGTGTGGGATCCCCAGAACCCCCCTTCCCAAAGATTTCTGGAAACCCAGGGATGCTTCTGTGTCATCATGAACATGGTTGTTGTGCATCCCTTGGTGGCTGGAAGGCTGCAGTGGTTGCTGCCTCTTTTCTAACACATGCACAGGGCCCCCCAGAACTGGGCACATCTATGCCCAAGGTTGGCGGAACCAGAACGCCACACCGAGATGCGCATCGGGACAGCCTTATTGCTGCTCCTGCCAAGAAAAAAGGAGAAAGGAAAGGGCCCCATGGCAGGGAGACCTAAGCACAAAAGTGGCACAAGCACAGCCCCTTTCACAGGCACAGGGACCCTGCCAGGGTGGCCGAGTGAGGGTGAGTTCTCACAACGGTGGTCAGTCTCAGCCCTGGTTCTGAGATGCCCACTACTCCCTTGAGGTAGCTGTTTCTGGAGTCCCTGTTATCTGGCTTTGTGCCCGACCTCCAAGCCCCTGAGAGGGAGAGGCTTCAGCTGATTTTCCTGAGAGGTTCAGTAGCCCCTCTGCAAATTTCTGGATACAAACAAATGCGTGGGCTAGCAGGATTGTCTGATCCTATCAGCAGAAGCTTCTGGGCCCTGACTCCTGCCCAGCTCAGATGCCATCTCATCTGTTGACAGTCATCTAGCTTGGACGGGTGGAGAAAAGCTCCTGTCACCTCCCACTCTGCACCAGCTCCACGAGCTTTCTTGCTCTTTTTCAGGTAGTGCTGCCTCAGGGCCTTTGCCCTTGCTGTTTCTTCTGCCTGGGGCCCTGTTCCCAGATATCTGCACAGCTGGCATCTTCTCATCCTGTAGGCCTCAGCTTGGATGTCACCTTCTCAGAGAGGCCCACTCTGCAGCCCTGCCCCCAGATATTCACTAGGACACCCCCTTTTCCTTTCAAGGCACTGGTGACGGTCAGAGTGATGTTGATAGATTGATTTGTGCTGCCTGCGGGTGGGGCCTCTGTCCCTCATGTCCACTCTCTCCCTGTCCCTGCCTGGTGCCTGGCACATGGTAGGGAATCAGGAAACATGTGAATAAAGGGACTAGCAAGGGAGGCTTTGCAGAGGGCGTAGGGGCTGAGGCGAGGCAATGGGACTGACAAAATTTAAGCAGCAGGGGCAGAGAGCAGGGGGGCCTTAGGTTTAAGGCTTGGAGTCAGGCGACCCTGGTTCAAATCCTGGCTCCACTGCTTAGGAGTTGCATGACCTTGGGCAACTTGCTAACCTCTGGCAGCCTCCCTTCCTCACCTAGGAAATGGGGAGAAGCATCCTTCCTACTCCTAGGGATTTGGAAGGGTGGAGTGAGCGTGGACAGCCTGGCACACAGTCGGTGCCAGTTAATGCTCACCCTGGGAGAGAGAGTTCCTGGCTGCCGGGTCAGCGTGGACCATCCAAGGAGTACCGTGGAGGCCTCCATGTCCCCACAGCCCCCACAGCCCCCGCCCCTGTGGTTTGGGGAGTGAGACCCCGCCCAGCAGAGCTCTCGGTCTTGTGGCCTAAAATTAGCTCACAAATTCCTTGGCTGCCTGGCCGGTGCTTCCAACCGACAATTCAAAACAGATGTTTCCAGCTGTTGCGGCCCATCCCCCCTGGCCAGCACCCATGTGTGTCCAATTCACAAGGGTTGGAGTCAGCCCTGGGGAGGTCAATTGGCTTCATGCACCCCTGAGCCCCAGCTGGGCTGTGGGTTTGAAGTGGGGAGGTGAGCCCTGGGTCTGCACGCAATTCCTCCGAGGATACGGGCTGGGTGGCTGATTGCTTTGTCACTTTCCACCCCGTAGCCTTGTGGAGTGCCTGCTGTATACCAGGCTTCTGTGTTAGCTGCTGCCCAGATGGTGTGAATAAAGACTGTGTCAGCCGGGTGCGGTGGCTCACACCTGTAATCCCAGCACTTTGGGAGGCCGAGGTGGGTGGATCACCTGAGGCCAGGAGTTCAAGACCAGCCTGGCCAACATGGCGAAACCCCATCTCTACTAAAAATTCAAAAATTAGCCAGCCATGGTGGCGGGCACCTGTAATCCCAGCTACTCAGGAGGCTGAAGCAGGAGAATCTCTTGAACCTGGGAGGTGGAGGTTGCAGTGAGCCCAGATGGTGCCACTGCTCTCCAGCCTGGGCAACAGAGCAAGACTCCAACTCAAAAAAAAAAAAAAAAAAAAAGACTCTCCATCCAGGTGTCACTACTGTTGCTATGATTGTTATTATCATTAGCATATTTATCAAGTGCCAGTTGCCAAGGGCTCACTGAATTCTCACAAGAACCCAGAGAAGTGAGGGTTATTACCTCCATTTTAACAGATGAGGAAACCGAGGGTCAGAGTGGCTGACCCTCAAGGTCATCCAGCTCAGAGGCAGCAGAACTCAGAGGTCCCGGAAGAGCAGGTGGTCTTGGCTCATCCTGACGGTTTTACCTTCGTGCTGCCACCCCCGATGTGGCCCTTCCCCATGGGTGGTTGTGTCTGGGTGTTGCAGAAGACCCTGTCTGTGAGGCTGTCCCTAGGCCCAGGGGCAGAAGGCTGACTTGTGGCAACTGCCTGGAGGAGGTGGCTGGTCAGGAACCCCCGAGTGCCAAGCTTTTAGCCACAGCTGGGTTGGAGCTGGTGTCAGGTTTGGAAGGGGCCAAGGGAGGTCTGGGGTACTGCACGGCCTGCATGGGGTGTTTTTTTTTGTTTGTTTTGTTATGTTTTTTGTTTCTTTTTTTCAGACAGAGTCTTGCTCTGTTTCCCACACTGGAAGGAGACACCTGGATGGAGAGTCTCAAACACTGCACTGGAGTGCAGTGGCCCAATCTCGACTCAATGCAACCTCCACCTCCAGGGTTCAAGCGAGCATGTCTGGCTAACTTGTACTTTTAGTAGAGACGGGGTTTCACCATATTGGCCAGGCTGGTCACCTTCCTGGGGTCTTATTGCAGAGCTTCTTCCACTCCCCAGAGATGGGGCTCTGTGCTGTCTCTTGATCAGGGTCCCAAGAGGGTGTATGTGTGTGAATGGGGGCGGGGGCAGTGAGGATGGGGATGAGGGGGCTTGATGCAAGGAGAGGAAGGGAATGGTGAAGCTTTACACACTTGGGGACCCATGGTTGATCTTCTTCACTTGTAGTAAAAAGCCAAAACCCCTGCTGATGCCCGCAGGGGCCCCACATTCTTCCCCTCTCCCCTAACTCACTCTGTTCCAGCTACACCAGGCTCTCTTCCACTCCAAGAACACGCAGGCGCCCCCACCTGAGGATCTTAGCACTGCCCTTCCCGCTGCTGGGGCTCCTCCTCTGAGCAACTCCCTGCTCGCTGTCCCTCCTCCTGAGGGTCTTTGCATGGAGGCCGCCCACCCCTGCTCTGTTTACCTCCATACTGAATCCCACCTCCTCCAGACCTCGTGGCCTCACGAAGCAAGCTTTTCAACGCTCGGCCCCCTTCTGCAGGGTCCCGCTGCAGGGACCTGGATTTTTTGTTTGTTTGTTCATTTGTTTTCTTTTTTGAGACAGGGTCTTGCTCTATTGCCCAGGGTAGTGCGATTATAGCTCACTGCAACCTCCGCCTCCCAGGCTAAAGTGATCCTTCCTCCTCAGCCTCCCAAGTAGCTGGGACTACAGGTGCCCACCACCACGCCTGGCTATTTTTTTTTTTGGTAGACACAGGGTTTTGCCATGTTGTCCAGGCTGGTCTCAGACTCCTGGGTTCAAGAGATCCTCCTGCCTCAGTTTCACAAAGTGCTGGGATTACAGGTGAGAGCCACTGTGCCTGGCTAGGAAAGGAATTTTCTTTTTCTTTTTTTTTTTTGAGACAGGGTCTCGCTAGGGGCAGGTGATCCTCCCATCTTTGCCTCCCAAGTAGCTGGGACTACAGGCGCGTACCACCATGCTCAGTTAATTTTTGTACTTTTTGTAGAGATGGGTTTTTGCCATGTTGCCCAGGCTGGTCTTGAACTCCTGACTGTTGGTGATCTGCCCACCTCGGCCTCCCAAAGTGCTGGGATTACAGGCGTGAGCCACTGCGCCCTGCTAGAATGGAGATTTTTAATCTGTGTTGTTCTTTGCCTGGAAAGTGTCTGGTGCATAGTATGTGCTTAATAAGTATTTGTTGAGAGAGAGAGAGAGAGAGAAAGAGAGAGGAATAAAGGAAGGGGGAGAGAGAAAGAGGAGAGGAGGAGGGAGAGGAAGGATGGGAGGAGGGGGGAGGGAGGGGGGAGGATGGGAGGAGGGAAGGAAGGAGAAGGGAGGGAAGGGAAGAGAAGGGAAAGAGGGCAGGGGAGGGGAGAGAAAGGAAGGGGAGGAAGGGAGCGGAGGGGAGAGGAAGAAGGAAGAGATGGTTTTCATGTAAAGCAAGGAAGTGGAGGGAGAGCAGGAGAAATGTGAGGTGACTTACCTGAGAATTTGGGTAGCTCAGGGCCCCTTAATTTCAGCTTCAAGCCTTCACTACTTGCCTTCTCCACTAGCCCCTCTCCTGCTCAAGGACTCAAAGACAGACAGGGCCCCCATTTCCACCATGGCTGTAAAGCATCTTCAGAAGCATCGTCTCTGTTCCTTCTCCTGCTGGCCAGTGAGGCTCCTGGTAGCGACTGGCCCAAGGGCACCAGTGAACAGTTGGCAGAGCAGGGCACCAGAGCCGGGTCTGCAGTGCGGTGAGCGTTTACATTCCTGCCAGGCCCATCTGGCTTCCATGCTGGGCTGATGAAGCCGCATCTTACACTAGGCCCTGGGGAATGTAAATGTTGACATGGAGTGTGCAGCTGGCTGGGCCACTGCAGCCACCGGAAGCTCTAAGACCCCTGGCCTTCAGCCGGGGGTTCACTCCCTCCGAAAGAAAGGGATGCAGGGTGCTTTATTATTTAAAAAAGCCTTTTAAGGGAGTCATAACCTACATGAAGGGCACACATCTGAAGACTACAGCTTGATTTTTCCATGTGTGCATCCACCTAACCACCACTAACCACCCAACCACCACTAACCACCTGCCTAACCACCACTAATGACCCGCCAAACTACCACTAACCACCCACCTAACTACCAGTAACCATCCACCTAACCACCACTAACCACCCACCTAACCACCACTAACCACCCACCTAACCAACACTAACCACCGCTAATCACCCACTTAACCACCTAACCACCACTAACTGCCCACCTACCTGACCATCCACCTAACCACCACTAACCACCCACCTAACCACCCTGCCACCCACCTGGTCACCTAACCACCCACCTAACCACTCTGCCACCCACCTAGTCACCTAACCACCCAACCGCAACTAACCACCCACCTAACTACCTAACTGCCCACCTAACCACCTCTAACCACTACTAACCACCCACCTAACCACCCACCTAATGACCACTAACCACCTACCTACCTAATCACCCACCTAATGACCACTAACCACCCATCTAACCACCTAACCACCCACCTAATGACCACTAACCACTCACCTAATGACCACTAACCACCCACCTAACCACCCACCTAATGACCACTAACCACCCATCTAACCACCTAACCACCACTAACCACCAACCTAACCACCCACCTAACCACCACTAACCAGGTATAGATCTTAACACAGGTCCACCCCCAGAAGGGTCCTTGTGCCCCTCCTGGGCAGTACTCCCCAAGGGTAATTGCTCTTTTGACTTCTGACCCCACAGCTTAGTTTTGTTTTGTTTTCTTGCTCTGTTGCCCAGGCTGGAGTGCAGTGGCATGACCATGACTCACTGCAGCCTTGACCCCTGGGCTCAAGCAATCCTCCAGCATCAGCCTCCTGAGTAGCTGGGACTACAGGTGATTAGTACCACACTTGGCTACTTTTAAATTTTTTTGTAGTGACAGGGGTCTCACTATGTTGCCCAGGCTGGTCTTGAACTCCTGAACTCAAGCAATTCCCCCGCCTCTGCCTCCCATAGTGCTGGGATTACAGGGAGGAACCACCTTGCCTGGCCTATTAGTTTTGCCTGTGTTCTAGAACTTCATGGAGACATGTGTGTTCTTTTGGATTGAGTTCTTTTGCTCCACGTGTCTGTGGCATTCGTCCACACTTGTTCCTGTTCCCTGGTGAGTAGTATTCCATCATGCAAGCATGGCACCGTCTGTGCATCCATTCTCCTGTTGATGGACATTTGGGCTGCTTCCAGTTTTTTGCTATTATGCATAAAGCTGCCATGGACACTTTTATCTTTTGTGTTTGTGCCTTTGTGTGGATGTGTGTTTTCATTTCTCTCGGATAATGCCTAGGAGTGAGATTGCTGGGTCAGATGAGAAGTGGATGGTTAACTATATAAAAACCGCCAAACCGTTTTTCCAAAGTGGCTGTGCCATTTTTCTCTCCCGCCAGTAGTGGGTGAGCATCCAGTTATTTGCTGGGGGTGGGAGAAGGGATCGTTGTTCAAACAAGTGTAAAATTTACAAAGAATCACAGAACGTCAGAGCTTGCTGATGCCTCCTCTGACCCTTCCTGGTATAGGAAGGGAAAGTGAGGCTCAGATCACAGTGTGGGAGGGGCAGAGCCAGGAGCGAATGTCAGTCTCCCAATTTCCTAGCTCTAACTGCCCCCTGGTAAGAACGGATCAGCAGTGCTCAGTCTTATTTCCCCAGAGGAGGTTTCATGCCAAGCCCTTTCCTGCCTCACGGCCCTTGTACTTGTCCCCTTGGCTTTTCCTCCTGCTCTTGCATACGTGGTTCTCCTGATTCTGCAGGTGTCCATTCAGACACCTCTCTCGTGAGGCCATCCTTGAGCACAATGGCTAAAATAGCTGCCCAGGCACCCGCCCCACCCGCTTCCCAGCTACTCCCTGTCTCCTTGTCTTTTCCGTTTCCCTGACAGCACTTCACAGCATCGGGTTACCTTCCCTCTTTGCTGGTTGATTTGTTTCTTGTCTGCCTCCCTTACCCGGAGCTCTCTGAGGCGGAAGTCTGATCTGTCTTGCTCTTGGCTGCCCTGCACTGTCCATGCAGGAGCTGGTGTGGAGCAGTTGCCTAGTAAATATTGGTTAAATTAACCTACAAACAAGCAAAATAATATCAGTGTATCCCCAATGAATCCTGTCTCCTCCTTGAGCCTCAGTTTCCCCATCTATAGCATGAGCAGTTTGCACTGGCTCGTGGGAGGGCATTTATTGAGCATCTACTATATTCCAGGCGTGGGTGACACAGATACAGTGACAGTAAAGGCCTGGATTCTGGCCCCGAGAAGCTCCCAATCTAGAGATGCATGTAAACAGGGCATTACAGCCCAGTGTACTCAGGGCTCAAAGCCAGGAGCCCAGAGGGTACAGGAGTGTAGAGGAGGCTGCTGGTCTCCCTCTCCAGAGGCTGGCATGCAGGGAAGGCTTCCTGGAGGTGGTGATGACATAGATACAGGGTGCGTAGGGGTGGTCAGGCAAAGGGGCTGTGGAGGACAGTGCTTCAGGCAGGGGGAACAGCCCAAGCGAAGGTGTGGCAGCATCTGCCTCCTTCACTGCTGTCTCTCTGTGCCCAGCACAGTTCCTGGCACACACAGGTGCTCAGTCAACAGTTGGGGAATAAGTGAAAATGTCTGGTTTACAGGTGGGGAAACTGAGGCCCAAGGAGGTTTCACAACACACCTAGAGCTCCACCCTTCTGGGCAGCCATGGCCAGGGAGGCAGGGAGGGTGGGAGAAAAACCCACCCCACCTCGGGCCTCTGCCAGTGTCCTCAGGGACAAGGCTACTCTGCCTCCTTGGAGTGCCAGGCGGGAGGCCCCTCCACGGGTGTCCCTCCAAAGGCCAGGCCTGTGCTGTAATGGGGCCACAGCCCAGGCCTCTCTTGCCACATGAAAGGCTTGGCCTATTTTTGCCCAGAGGACAGGCTCCAGTGGCCACTGGGGCTGTGTAATTAGAAGAGGCCCTGCACCCATGAGGGGCTGGAGCTGGAGGCTGTGGTGGGCAGGGTGGCCGCCCCAGGAGCAGATGGGGAGGACCCTGGCACAGACCGAGGTGGGGTGGGTTTTCCCCTCACCCTCCCTGCCTCCCTAGCCATGGCTGCCCACCAGGGCGGGGACCCCGGCGGCTAATTGCACGGCGGGCACAGGGTGAGGTCTCTGAATCCTTTCTAGGCCGGGCAGAGGGCCCAGGTGCCACTCTATGCCTCTGAAATTACAGGCTACAAGTGAGCGGCACAGCCTGCTCCATGCCACAGGCCTGCCTGCGCCCCTGGGAACCATAGTAGTGCAGTCCACAAGGAGCATCCCGGCTGGGCCCCACAACAGGCCCCCCGAACTAGAGAACGTGGAACATGAGTCTCTTAGGATGAACGAGGAGCCGCTGGAGCGGACTCTCAGAGCACTACCTGGTGCAAACCTGAAAATGCAAGCGTGTGTGATGTTCCTCACCCTGTGTCCAAGTGTTCTCATTGTTCAATTCCCACGAGTGGGAACATGCGGTGTTAATATACATATGTAACAAACCTACACATTGTGAACATGTACCCTAGAACTTAGAGTATAATTAAAAAAAAAAAAAGAAAGAAAATGCAAGCGTGGAGGTCAGAGCGGTCATTCACACAGTCAACAAGCATTTATGGAGCACCCATGGTGTTCCAGGCACTGTCCTGGGTGGCGAAGTTATGGCAGTTCACAAAACAGGCAGAGCTCCTGGTGCCTGAAGACCTGGCTCCTGGACCCTTGCAATGACAATAATCTTCAGGAGCTGCCTGGAAGGTGCTGCACTGCCACCCACCTCAGGGCCTTTGCACGCACTGATAGTGACTGGGCACTCCTTTGCGTCCTTGCTTTTCTAAATGCCTCCTCCTCATCTTTAAGAGCAGCCGTACCGTCACCTCTTCATGGAGGCCCCTATGAGGCTCGGGGCCAGAATAGCCTCCCAGACAAGTGCTCTTTTGGCCCCTGAACTACTGCTTCCAACTCTTAGCCCACTTTGCAGTTAGATATTCATTTGTTTGTTTACTTGCTCATTGCAAGTTTCCCCGCTACTCTGTAAACTCTGTGTCTCTGTTTGTCCATCACTGCCTCCCAGGGCCTGACCTTGGCCTGTGCGCAATTAAGGTCAAAAGAAATATTTGTATACATATGTACAACTATTATGTGTCCATAAATTTTTTTTTAGAAATTTAAAAATACATTGGCTGGGTGCAGTGGCTCATGCCTGTAAATCCCAGCTACCTGGGAGGCTGAGGTGGGAGGATTGCCTGAGCCCAGGAGGTCGAGGCCGCAGTGAGCTGTGATTGTGCCACTGCACTGCAGCCTGGGTGGCAGAGTGAGACATTGTCTCAAAAAAAAAAAAAAAGTTTAAAATATATTGACATAAAAAAAGAAATATTTATAGAAGGAATGAAATTTAGAGTAACAGAGAATTGGAGTCTTAGGGCTGGCAGGCTTGTGCCAAGCATCTAGTCTAACCCCACATTTAGCCACAGCCCAGGGAAAGGCAGTGATTTGCTCCGTTGCCCACCGTCTTTGCCTGAGCTGGGGCTGGGACTTGGGGCTCCTTTTTTGCCTCTGATCAGTGACTGACATTGTCATTGTTCTGTCCTCAGATTGTGGGTAGGGATGCTCAGTTTAAGGACAGCCTGTGTGTGTGTGTGTGTGTGTGTGTAGCGTGTGATGTGTGGTGTGTTGACATGGTGGGAAAGCCCTTCAACAGGACAGAGGGAGGTAGCAGCCCTATTTTGGGGAACGGGCCCCTTGGGAGGGGGGTGGTCCCATTTCGAGATTTGCTGACACGGGGGCCGGTGCAGAAAAAAAGGGCTCTGACCTCCCAACATGCTAACTGATTCTGGGCAGGTTGCTCCAGCATGAACTGCAGTTTCTGTGTCCACCAAGTGGGCTTCCTGCATTCATTCATTTCCCCACAAGCACATAAAGGGCCTGCTGTATTTGAGGCACAGTGCTGGGGGAGCAAAACCCAGTGCTTTGTGGGTGGATGATTCCAGACCCATAGGGAGACAGTAATAGTAATATTCAACTTGGGGTGGCAGGCAGAATAATGCCCCTCCCCACGAAGATGCCCACAGCCTAATCCCTGGAACTTGGAAATATGTTACCTTTTTTTTTTTTTTTTAAGATTTGAGGTCGTGCTCTGTCACCCAGGCTGCAGTGCAGTGTCATGATCATAGCTCACTGTAGCCTTGAACTGCTGGTCTCAAGCAATACTCCCACTTCAGCCTCCCAAGTAGCTGGGACCATAGGGATGTGCCACACCCAGCTAATTAAAAAAAATTTTGAAAGACAGGGTCTCACTAGATTGCCCAGGCTGGTCTTGAACTCCTAGCCTCAAGTGATCCTCCCACTCAGCCTCCTGAGTAGCTAGGGTTACAGGTGTGAGCCACTGCACCCAGCTGAGTGTGTCACACCTTATTTGGCAAAAGGGATTTGCCGATATGGTTAATTAAGGCTCTCAGCGAGATTATCCTGGATCCTCAGGGTGGGGCCAACGTCAACACTAGGGGCCTTCAACGTGGGAAAGGGAACCGGAAGAGAGATGGTGGTATGAAAAGGACCCTGCCTGCTACCACTGGCCGGGAGGGTGGAGGAAGAAGCCTAAGAGCCAAGGAATGCCAGCAGCTTCTAGAATCTTGAAAAGGTAAAGAAAGAGATTCGCCCCCAAGACTCCAGAATGAACGCAAGCCCTGTTGACACTTTGATTTTTGCTTCACGAGGCCCGTTTGGGACTCTTGACCAAAAGAACTGCAAGAGCACGAATGTGAGTGGCTTCTGGCCTCTAATCTGTGGTCATTTGTTACAGCAGCAACAGGGAACTATACCCTTGGCCTTGGCCTCTGCTTTTGACATTGCTGAGCACGTGCATGCTCCCTAGCTCCTCTGCCTTCCCCTGCCAGCTTCCGAGTAGTAGGGAGTCTCCATCTCCATTTTACAGAGGAGGAAACAGGGGCTCCATGTGGGGCAGAACATGGTGGAGGCAGGATTTGAAGTGGTTCTGTCTGCCTCTCGCTGGATGAATGAATGAATGAATGAATGAATGAATGTAAGGGGCTGCTAATCCACGGGACTCCTCAGGTCAGCCAGATGTCCCGGTTCCAAGGCCTGCCACTGACTCACCTCAGATCCCTGCTTGAACCATTAGAACTCACCTGCCTCACTTTCCCCCTCTGTGAAATGGGGCTCCAACCCCTATTCAAGCTACTATCATTGGGGGCATTGTGAGGCCACAGATCCCAGAACAAACCCTCCAAACCCTCACTGACTCCCTACTGCCTCCTAGGTGACCTTCCAAGACTTTAGCCCAGCTCCTGCCAATGTCTCCAACCCTTACTACCCCTCCTTCAGGGGGATGCTCTGCCCAGGAGGGAGAAGCAAAGAACGAGGGAAAGGGGACTCCGAGAGCTTCCCTCAGGCTGGGCCTCTGGGGCCACCTGTGCAGGGAGCAGGCTCTATTTGGGTTGGTTGTGTCCCTGCTCCTCGACATCCCAAGGTCCCCAGACTGCAGCCCTCAGAATGTTGGGTAAGGTCTTCTTCCCCTGCTGGTGGGCCCTGGGGGAGGTTTGGCTGCCCCTGACCACCCCATGTCTGGTCTAAGACAGGTCAGGTAGGCCTGGAACACCCCTGGCCACCTTAAAGTGGGCGCAGCTGCTACAACATGTCTGTGGGTGGCCACTTGCCCCTGGGACATGTGTGTGCATGAATGTGTCTGTGCGTGTATTGGTGGATGGTCCCCTGTTCCCTCGAAGATGCAGGGTTTGGGGTGATTTCCAGAGAAGATGGGAAAGTCTCTGATTTTATTTCCCAAGCAAATGACTGTCCCAGTTTTCTGGGGGTGAGCGAGGGCTGCTGGGACCATTGCAGGGAACAATGATAATCTAGGCTTGGTTCCTACCCAGAGAGCACGCACTCATCCTTCATGCACTCCCCTGTTCCAAATCCTCACTGGCTCCGTACTGCCTCCGACCTTCCGCTACTTTAGCCTGGCTCCTGTCAACATCTCTGACCCTTACTACATGATCCTCTCTTTGGTCCATGCTCCAGCCTAATCTAATTGCGGTGGCTTGTGCGTGGTGGCATTCCCAGCCACCATACCTTTACCCACGCTGGTCCTTCCATGCAGAATGCCTTTCCAGGGCCTGCTTTGCCTGCTTCTGCTCATACACAGGCATGCCCTCCAGGATGGCTTCCTACCTCTTTCCCTTGGGGGATTGATCTCTCTGTCTTGGGGTTCTCGGAGCCCTTGACCTGACCCCTTTCTGTTTGGCAAAAAAGTAATTTACCTCGGTGTCCTTCTCCCTGGTAGTCTGTGAGCTCCCCAAGGCTGGGCTGTGCCTGATTCACCTCTGGAACTTGCTTAGCACAGTGCATGGCCTGCTGCAGGTGTTCATTGAGCACTTGCTGAATGAATGCATGAATGAATGAATGAATGAATGAATGCAAGGGGCTGCTAATCCACAGGACTCCTGAGGTCAGCCAGACGTCCTGGTTCCAAGGCCTGCCACTGACTCACCTCAGGACCCTGCTTGAACCATTAGAACTCACCCTGCCTCACTTTCCCCCTCTGTGAAATGGGGCTCCAACTCCTATTCAAGCTACTATCATTTGGGGGCATTGTGAGGCCACAGGTCCCAGAACATCAGAGTCAGAGGTAGCCCAGAAAGCTTCCCACTCATCCCTACAAATCGGAAACTGAGGTCTGGAGAGGGAAGGGCAGAGTTGGGCTCCCTGTCTCAGGCTCGGACCCACCATCAGGCCTCTCTCTAAAACGAATCCCAGCTCCCACGCTGCACCCTGAGCCTGGAAGCCTGAGCCACACAAGGACGGGGAATTTTCCTTCCCACTTCCAGAGGCCTCTGAACCTCCCTGACCTTGTCCCCTTTGGAGGGTATTGGGCAGCAGCGTGGGCAGAACCCCAGCTCACTGTCTGGGGGAGCGCTGCAGGACAGCCTTGTCTGTCTGTCTCAGCCTGCCCTGGGGACCCGAGGTCAGGGAGGAAGTGCCGCATCTGGTACTTCCCCAGAGCGAGAGTGTGAGCAAGGGTGGGATTGCGTGTGGCCCGAGAGTAGCCCCTCCCCTCCCCCTGTCCCCACCCCAAACCCTCTTAATGAAATCAAGCTGGCCCTGCGGCCCAGCCGAGGAGGGAGGAAGGAGGAGGGACGGGAGGAGGGACGGGAGGAGGGAGGGCGGGCAGGCGCCAGCCCAGAGCAGCCCCGGGCACCAGCACGGACTCTCTCTTCCAGCCCAGGCGCCCCCCACTCTCGCTCCATTCGGCGGGAGCACCCAGTCCTGTACGCCAAGGAACTGGTGAGTCCTGGGGTCCCCTCCTCTGTCCTGAGAGCCTGGAGCTATCTTGGAGCTTAGGGACTGGGGACTGTCGGAGCACTCTGGGGGGCCTCTCTAAGTGTGTGTGGGCTTTGAGTGTGTGTTTGGTGTTGTGTGCACGAGTGTGGTGGAATCTGAGTCCCATGTGCGGTGCTGGGGTGGGCCAGGGTGGGCCGGAGTGTTGTGTGTGTGCGGCTGGGGCCTTGGTGTAGGGGGTGTGTTGCTTCCACTTCTCTGCAAGTGGATGCCAGGCTGTTGCTTCCAGAATCTGTGTGAGGGTGATGTGGATGGTATTGTCCTGTGTGCAGGGATTGGCTGTGTGTCAGGGGGTTGTGTATGTATATGTGTTGTGTGTCCGTGTGTGTTCTCTGTGTATTGTGTGCATGGGCCATGAGAGTGCTGTTGGGTGTCTCAGTGCTGTGTGAGTCGCTGTGCCTGTGTTGTGTGTCTTTATATTGTGTGTCCATGCTGCTCTGTGTGTGTGTGTGTGTGTGTGTGTGTGTGTGTGGAGGGGGATTGTGCCCCCAGGACCCCCCTCCCCATCCAGACCTCCAGGGGCCCAAGTCCCTGTCCTTGGCTGGCCCTGGGATCGGGGGCATGTGCAGTGCTCCAACCAGAACACCCCTCCCCCACACAAGGCCACTAATTGAAGCCAGGTTTCCGTGGGCCGCCCCTCCCCCAAAGGCCACCAGTCTCTGGGTGGGGGTGGGGCAGCCCCCGGTCCCCTAGCTTCAAGTCTTGGGGTCCCCAGGCCTCAGGGGTGGATCTGCACTCCTCCACAGACTCAGGACCATCTTAGGGCATTTGTCACACTTACACACGGCCAGCCCTGCCTGACATGTCCCCAGGCAGGGAGTCCTGGGCAATCACGTGGTACCTGCTAATTGGCACCCACTGTGCGCCAGGCATGGCCGCATCTTGTCCTAACAGCAGTCCAGGGAGGTGGCTCTTATCCCCATTGTACAGATATGGAAACTGAGGCTCAGAGAGGTGACATGCCCAGCCCAAGGACACATAGCTGGGAAGTGACCTCCTCTGGGATATACCAAGACAGGCTTCTCTGTCCAGGGCTCTGCTGGGCTCACCCCTGACTTTCTGTGTGACCTGGGCAGGCTGTTTCCAGTCTCTGGACCTGAGTTACCTCTAAGGTGAAGCAAGAGGCGTTGGGCCTGACCCCGGCTCCTAATGGCCTGTTAGATTCTGAGTCCTTGAAAAAATTAGGGTCCGGGGGGAGGTAGGCAGAATAATGACTTCAGAGCTGTCCAGAACAGTGCTTCATTCCACAGATGGGAAACTGAGGCCCAGAGAGGGCAGGGGCCATCCAGGGCCACACAACCATCTTTTTTGAGGCTCTGCTGACTGCGGGTGGGGCTGGGTCCTCCACACGTTGCCCCCACCTTTCCCTGGAAGCCAGGAGGGGTTGTGGGGTGCAGGGGACTCTGAGAGTCAGGTTCTCAGCCTTAAAGAGCCAGTGGCAGTTTGCGTGTTCTCCTTTCTTGCCCTCTGCCTCTGACTTCGTGTGTGTGTATGTGTGTGTGTGTTGTATGTATATGTGTGTGTAGGTGTATGTGTGCATGTGTATGTGTATGTGTGTGCATGTGTGTGTTTGGTTCTGCATTCCTTGGCGGCCAGAGCTAAAGAGGTTTCACTGAACGGGGTGAAAAGGTTGGTCTTTCACTGGGCGGCGGCCGGACCAGACAGTGAGTGCATGTTCCCATCCGGCGATGGTGCTCATTTGTCGACTCAGGGTGGGAAATTGCTGGCTGAACCTGGAGTTCGGCTAGGGAAGGAATTCAGCTACCCCAGACCCCATCTTTCCTCGGGGCTCAGCTACTCCGCACCAGGCACTCTCTGAAAGTTGTCTCATTTGGCCCTAACAGCTCTGAGAGGTGCTACCTGTGGTCACCCTGTCCCAACTTACGGATGGGGAAAGTGAGGCCCACAGGAGCCAGACAACAGAGCTGGATGCGATGGAGCCGGGATTCTTGACCCAGCCAGAACTTGAGTGGGTCTCCAGCCACCCATGGTCCCAGCTGCCCTCTGCAGTGAGAAGTGGTAGTTGTTGCCACGAAAGCTCTCTCCTAGGCTTGACTGGGGGTGGGAGGCAGGGAGGTGACTGGCAGGTCACAGACCCCAAAGCTCAAGGTCGTCTGTAGGAACCTTTGCTAACAGGTGCCAGAGAGGTGAGGGGGTCCTTTCCTCATTTAGCATCTGACAGGTGATGTCCACCAGCGGGAACAAGCCACTCCTGGCTCAGAGTGTGTGGTGTGTGCATGTGTGTGTGGTTGTGTAGGTGAGTGTGTGTGGTGTATGTGTATGGTTGTGTGTATGTGGAGTGTATGCATATATGTGTGGTGTGTGCATGTGTGTATGATTGTGTGTAGTATGTGAATGTGTGTATAGGGGTGTGTGTGTGTGGCATGTGTGTACGTGGTTGTGTGTGGGGTGTATATGGGTATGTGTGGCGTGTGTGCATGTTTGTGTGTGGGGTGTGTGTGCATGTGTGTAGATGATTGTGTGTGTAGTATGTGCATGTGTGTATATGGGTGTGTGAGTGTGTGTGTGGTATGTGTGTGCATGGTTGTGTGTGGTGTGTGTGCATGTGTGTGTATGATTGTGTAGTCTGTGCATGTGTGTATATGGGTGTGTGTGTGAGTGTGTGGCATGTGTGTGCATGATTATGTGTGGGGTGTGTATGGGGATGTGTGTGTGAGTGTGTGGCGTGTATGAATGGTTGTGTGTGTGGTGAGTGTGTGTGTGAGTGTGTGGCGTGTATGAATGGTTGTGTGTGTGGTGAGTGTGCATGTGTATGTATGGCTGTGTATGAGTGTGAGTGTGGTTTGTGTGAATGTGCGTGTAAACTCCTGGGATCAGACAGAGGAAGGTTCAGATCCCAGCTCAGCTACTTACCATCTGTGTGTCCTTGGGGAAGTCACTGTCTGTCTCTGAACCTCCATTTCCTCATCTGTAAAATGGGGATAATGAAGCTGCCCCAGGGCTCCTGTAGGATTAAAGGCATGAAAAGGGCTTAGATGAGTACCTTTTCAGTGAGGAAAGCACGGGTGACCAGCTCATTTAAAATGAGCCCCTGAGAAGCTTTGTCTCTTTTTTAAAAAATCGAAATAATTTAATATATTTCATAGAGATGGAGGTTTCCTTATGTTGCCCAGGCTGGTCTTGAACTCCTGGGCTCAAGCGATCCTCCCAAGTAGCTGGGACTACAGGCATACACCACCAGGCCTGGCTACTTTTTAATTTTTTTGTAGAGGTGGGGTCTTACTATGTTGCTCAAACTCCTGCCCTCAATCAATCCTCCGGCCTCGGCCTCCCAAAGTGCTGGGATTACAAGTGTGAGCCACCACACCTGGCCAATTTTGCCTCTTTTTATGTCCTGGAATTATTTTTTTATTTTTTGCCATCTAAGCCAGTTTGTTCACATTTAATTTCTTTTTTTTCTTTTCTTTCTTTTTTTTTGTTTTTTTTTTTTGACAGGTTCTTGCTCTGTCACCCAGGCTGGAGTGCAGTGCCAACTCCGCTCACTGCAGCCTCAACTTCCCGGGCTCAGGCGATTCTCCCACCTCTGTCTCCTTGGTACCTGGGACCACAAGTGTGAGCCGCTAGGCCTGGCTAATTTTTGGTGTTTTTAGTAGAGACAGAATTTTGCCGTGTTGACCAGGCTGGTCTTGAACTCCTGAGCTCAGGTGATCCTCCCACCTTGGCCTCCCAAAGTGCTGGGATTACAGGCATGAGCCAACGCACCCAGCTGATGCGATCCATTTCAATGAAAGCTGTGTCACAGAGAAGCCTCAGGTCACCTGGAACAAGCCCCTCAATGGCCCAACCTGATTCCTACCTCACCTCCAGAATCCTCACGGTACCTGTGGGGAAGGTAGCATCCTCTGCTTCACCAAGCAGGCCCTGAGGCCCAGGTGCTGGAGATGTGACCGCAGCCGAGGCCTTGGGAGCCTGGCTTCCTCCTCCAGCCCAGAACTTGTTGTGTGGCCCTGGGCCTGCCCTTTGCCTTCTCTGGGCCTCTGTCTCTCCACCTCAGTTCCCTGAGGCCTCAGGACAGGAGACCCTAAGGCTTTTCTGTGTTGAAGCTTCTAGACCCAAGCCCGCTTCCGGGACCTGAGCCCTCTGCTGGGCCGGGCAGGGGTTCTCAGAGGACAGTGCAGTGAATTGTCCCTGGGTTTGAGCAGCTGGGAGCCCCCAGCTCACATTGGCTGGGAGAGACAGTGTTTTGAAACTCAGCTCCTCTGTCAACTCTGGCTATGAGGAATTAATTCATCAGCCGGGCTCTCTGGGCCAGGTGGGGTCTTGGGGTTCACCGGGGAGCAGCCTTCCATCAGGGCAGGGAGGCCCCCGGCTCATCTGGTTCCCATCTAGTGGGGGTGGGGCGCATCGGCCGTTCAGCTTTGTCTTGGGAACCAGGACTTCCCCACCCCGGGGCCCATCCTGGCCCCTGCTTGGAGCCTGGGGGTGAGGGCAGCCACAGGGGGCTGTCCATGCATGCCCCTGGCATCCATGACCCCTGCCTAGCTCAGAGTTCTGGAGGCTTCAAACCCTACGAATCTTTTTTTTTTTTTTCTTGAGATAGGTTCTCGCTCTGTCGCCTAGGCTGGAGTGTGCAGTGGCGCGATCTCGGCTCACTGCAACCTCCGCCTCCCAGGTTCAAGCGATTTTCCTGCCTCAGCCTCCTAAGTAGGTGGGATTACAGGGGCACGACACCATGCCTGCCTGATTTTTGTATTTTTAGTAGAGATGGGGTTTCACCATGTTGGCCAGGCTGGTCTCGAGCTCCTGACCTCAAGTGATCTGCCCACCTCGGCCTCCCAAAGTGCTGGGATTACAGGCGTGAGCCACTGTGCCTGCCCTGCTAGGAATCTTTTGCAGAATAAGGTAGAGCTGGGCTGGCGGAAGGTTTGAGAAAGCCCCTGAACCACCAGGTTGTGGCCGCGCGGAGCCACTTTGGCCACCCAGTGCATGGGGGCCAGACCCTGAGGGGAACGGGACCACAGAGAGGCTGGGGACTGGAGGGAAGGGTCCCAGAGTTGTGGGTAGGGGGTGAGGTGTCACTCAGCAACCTCAGTCACTCAATCGGTTTCTCACTTACTCAGCCCTACTATCATTTCTCCCTCTCTGCTTGGATCCAGACCCAGCTCTTCCCTGGCAAGTCACCACGTCCCTCTCAGCCTCTGTTTTTTCATCTGCAAAATGGGCCTAATCATAGAACTTCCCACACTGGGCAGTGATCAGGATTCATTGAGAAGTTCCATGTAAGAAACTTAAAACAGTGGGTGACACATGAAGTCATGAAAGTGTAAGTTATCATTATTAATTCAGCCACGTCAGTCAGGGTACATTTATTGAGCACTTACTGAATACCAGATATGGGGCCAAACCCTGAGGAGGCCGAGATGAATAAGATTCAGCCCCTGACCTCCGGGACCTCCAGGGAAGTGGGGGAGCACATCTGTACTCCACAGCTGAACCAGCGGGGCTCAGGCCCTGGGAATGGAAGGGACTTGCTAGAAGGTGTTTCATGCTCCCTGTTCCTCCTGGGGGCTGGTGAGCCTGTTTCTGAATCCTGACACTCTAGAGTCCCGCCATGACTTCTCTCCTCCCTCCTGTCTCACAGGTCCTGGGGGCACCATGGTTTCGGCGGCAGCCCCCAGACTCCTCATCCTTCTGTTGCTGCTCCTGGGGTCTGTGCCTGCTACCGACGCCCGCTCTGTGCCCATGAAGGCCACGTTCCTGGAGGATGTGGCGGGTAGTGGGGAGGCCGAGGGCTCGTCGGCCTCCTCCCCGAGCCTCCCGCCACCCTGGACCCCGGCCCTCAGCCCCACATCGATGGGGCCCCAGCCCACAACCCTGGGGGGCCCATCACCCCCCACCAACTTCCTGGATGGGATCGTGGACTTCTTCCGCCAGTACGTGATGCTGATTGCTGTGGTGGGCTCCCTGGCCTTTCTGCTGATGTTCATCGTCTGTGCCGCGGTCATCACCCGGCAGAAGCACAAGGCCTCGGCCTATTACCCATCGTCCTTCCCCAAGAAGAAGTACGTGGACCAGAGTGACCGGGCCGGGGGCCCCCGGGCCTTCAGTGAGGTCCCCGACAGAGCCCCCGACAGCAGGCCCGAGGAAGCCCTGGATTCCTCCCGGCAGCTCCAGGCCGACATCTTGGCCGCCACCCAGAACCTCAAGTCCCCCACCAGGGCTGCACTGGGCGGTGGGGACGGAGCCAGGATGGTGGAGGGCAGGGGGGCAGAGGAAGAGGAGAAGGGCAGCCAGGAGGGGGACCAGGAAGTCCAGGGACATGGGGTCCCAGTGGAGACACCAGAGGCGCAGGAGGAGCCGTGCTCAGGGGTCCTTGAGGGGGCTGTGGTGGCCGGTGAGGGCCAAGGGGAGCTGGAAGGGTCTCTCTTGTTAGCCCAGGAAGCCCAGGGACCAGTGGGTCCCCCCGAAAGCCCCTGTGCTTGCAGCAGCGTCCACCCCAGTGTCTAACAGTCCTCCCGGGCTGCCAGCCCTGACTGTCGGGGCCCCAAGTGGTCACCTCCCCGGGTATGAAAAGGCCTTCAGCCCTGACTGCTTCCTGACACTCCCTCCTTGGCCGCCCTGTGGTGCCAATCCCAGCATGTGCTGATTCTACAGCAGGCAGAAATGCTGGTCCCCGGTGCCCCGGAGGAATCTTACCAAGTGCCATCATCCTTCACCTCAGCAGCCCCAAAGGGCTACATCCTACAGCACAGCTCCCCTGACAAAGTGAGGGAGGGCACGTGTCCCTGTGACAGCCAGGATAAAACATCCCTCAAGGCTGGGTGTGGAGGCTCACACCTGTAATCCCAGCATTTTGGGAGGCCAAGTCCGGACATCACTTGAGACCAGGAGTTCAAAACCAGCCCTGGCAACATTGTGAGACCCATCTCTATAAAAACAAAAAACAGTCCACTAAATCAGCCACATTAATTGGGAATCATATGTCACAGGTCATTCGTGGGGCAAACATCACTGCTTTTCCATCTAAGGGAGCAAAGAGTAAGTGGGAGTTTTGGAAGAGTTTAGATGAGAGACGCCAAGGTGCCCAGCGTTCGTAAGGCAACATGCAGCCTGGCGTGAAGCAGTATTTTGAAACTGCAAATGGTTCCCTTCTTGTGTCCTTTCAATGCTGAATATTTTAGTGTCATTCTGCCTGTGCTCAGAGCTCCAGCAGCAGAAGTGTGTGTGGTTAATTAGGACACTTCTGTGGGAGGACCCCTGCACACATTACGACAGGTCCCTAAATGAGCATTTCCCAAACTAGGTTCCCCGAGGCACTCTACAAAAACAAGATTTTTTTTTTTTTTTTTTTTTTTTTTTTGAGACGGAGTCTCGGTCTGTCACCCAGGCTGGAGTGCAGTGGTGCAATCTTGGTGCAATCTTGGCTCAGTGCAATCCGCCTCCCAGGTTCAAGCGATTCTCCCGCCTCAGTAGCTGGGATTACAGGTGCCCACCACTGCGCCCAGCTAAATTTTGTATTTTTAGTAGAGATGGGGCTTCACCATGTTGGCCAGGCTGGTCTGGAACTCCTGACCTTCAGGTGATCCACCTGCCTCTGCCTCCCAAAGTGCTGGGATTACAGGCGTGAGCCACCGCGCCTGGCCCAAATTACTTTTTAAAACAGCTACAGGGTAAAATCCTGCAGCACCCACTCTGGAAAATACTGCTCTTAATTTTCCTGAAGGTGGCCCCCTGTTTCTGGTTGGTCCAGGATTAGGGATGTGGGGTATAGGGCATTTAAATCCTCTCAAGCGCTCTCCAAGCACCCCCGGCCTGGGGGTGAGTTTCTCATCCCGCTACTGCTGCTGGGATCAGGGTGAATGAATGGAACTCTTCCTGTCTGGCCTCCAAAGCAGCCTAGAAGCTGAGGGGCTGTGTTTGAGGGGACCTCCACCCTGGGGAAGTCCGAGGGGCTGGGGAAGGGTTTCTGACGCCCAGCCTGGAGCAGGGGGGCCCTGGCCACCCCCCGTCGCTCACACATCGTCTGGCAGCCTGTGTCCACAATATTCGTCAGTCCTCGACAGGGAGCCTGGGCTCCGTCCTGCTTTAGGGAGGCTCTGGCAGGGGGTCCTCTCCCCCATCCCTCCATCTGGGGCTCCCCCAACCTCTGCACAGCTCTCCAGGTGCTGAGATATAATGCACCAGCACAATAAACCTTTATTCCGGCCTGAAGTCTCACCAGTTTTCTGGGGGGTGGGGGGAATGAGCCTGCTGGGGAGGGGCTCTTGCATGGGGATGGGGACAACTTTCTGGGGAGACACATCAGCCCAGTCCTGGAGGGTGAAGGGACAGATTGATGTGGGAAACAAAGGAAAGACCGGTGCTCCCGAGGAATGGGCTGGAACTCATGTCCCCAGGGGTGGAGCACCAGCTCTGGACTTGTGGCCACGCAGACCCAGGTTCCATGCCCAGCTCTGCCACTGACTGTGGCCGTGGGAGAGTCACTCACCTCTCTGTTTCCCCTGCAGGTGGTTGAGGACTGGGACGGGTCTCATGGACAATGCCCCCCTCACTGCACCCTTGGCCGGGATCGGGAGTAGGAGGCAGCCCTGGCCCTGCAGTCGGCCTCTGCCTTCTGTCTCCCCACCCACAAAACTCCTCTTGGTCTTTGATGGCAAGTTCCTGCAGCGACTTCTCCCCCGCACCCTGGGCCTCAGGAGCTGCCAGCTGGAATCCAGATGTGGCTGGGGCTGGGAGCATGTGCTGGGTCCCTGGGGCTGGGGGGCAGTGGGCCATCCCCTGCAGCCCCTCCCCTCCACCGACCCCACCTCCAGCCGGAGGGGGCCCCAGAGTTTTGGGTTTCATAACACACAATAGCCTCTGTCTCACTCAGTGGGGAAGGGCCCTCCCTTTCTCAGCCCAGCCAGGCCTGCCAAGAACAGCAGGAGGGTGGAAGAATAATACCTGTGTGTGCTGCGTGGCTCTGACCAAATCGACCAAATCGTTCAACTTCGCTGGGTGTCACGGGCTGTGCTTTCTTCTTGTTCCCAAGCTCCTGCGGGGTGTTAGTTGTTGTGACGTGACTGGGAAGTGCATGAAGCTTCCCTTGAATACATAAAAATCTAGTAAAACAGAAGCAATCATTAGAGACCCTGGGAGGGCAGACGGGGGTGAGCTCCCTGATCAGCGGCTCCAGTCTGCAGTCTTCCACTAATGCTCAGCAGGACCCTCCAGAGGACATGGAGTCCATGACCTCAGCCATAGCCTGTGACCCCCAAGACTGGTGGGGGATGAATGAAGGAGGCGTTCCGAGCAACAGAGCAGTTCACCTCTTCCTCACCTCTGAGCTTTTACAGCTGCTGTTCCTTCTGCCTATGACACCTTTCCACCCCTCCCAACCCCCTGCTGCCTTGCTAACTTCCTCCTTATCCTTTAGCTTCTGGCCTAGATGTCCCTTCCTCCTGGGAGCCTTCCCTGATAGCTTCCACCCCACCCCCCTTCCACAGTCCCTTGGCTCAATGATAATAATGGCTTCCAATTAATGAGCCCCTGTTATGTGCCAGGCCCTGCTCTCAGTACTTGGCATCATTAACTCATTGAGACTTGCAGCCCTCTGAGGTGGGCACTGTTATTATTCTCATGTCACAGATGTGGAAACTGAGGCCCAGAGAGGTGATGATGTTGGCTGCCCAGGTCCCAGAGCCAGGATTCCAGCCCAGCAATTTGATTCCAGCGTCTGAATTCTCCACTGGGCTCTAATGCTTCTTTGAAGAATGAATGAATGAATCCCTTGGGAAGGGGGCAGCAGGGCTCCTCTCCTGCTTAAAGCCACTCCAATCTGCTCTTACATCTGAGATGGGGTTACTTAGAAGTGGCATTTTATGGGCACACATCTGGCTGGGCACCAGTGAACACTGAGCCATAGAGGGAGATGGTGGTTGCTGGGGGGTAAGCAGGATTGGGGGAGATTTGGGCTTGAGGCTGAGGGAGAGGATTCCACTGTTCTCAGGGGCCCAGGAGTCTGCCAGGGCCTGAACAGTCCCCCCACTGTCTCTGGGCTTGTAAAACGGCACAGCTGCCACCAGCCTGTGAGTCTGTCCCCGAGCCAGGCCTGCTGTCATTCTAAAGGGGGAGGGGGAGGAGGAGCAAAACTACCCCAAGGCCTCAACCCCAGCTCAGGGTAGAGATGGGGGATTCTGGTCAACTGTGTGGATGTTGGGGGTGCTAAAGGGCCACTGGTTGGAAGCGGGACTCCTTCCCAGCCCCTTGCTCTGCTCTGATCAGCCCAGGAGGGCTGGGCGTTCCCTGGCTGGGGTCAAGTCGAAGGTGAGAGTGAGATTGGGCAGTGGGCACATCTCTGCTGGGCACATTGTCTTTAACCCTCTTGTGATGTTTCAGGTGGTTCTGGTCCCATGGTCACCTTGTCTGGGTTCAGTCCCAGCTCCACTCTTTCTTAGCTGTGGAGCCTTGGGCAAGTTGCCTCAACTCTCTGGGCCTCTGTTTTCATGTGTGTAAAGAGGGAATGACCCTATCCCATGTAGCAGGGGTCTCCACCGGCACATTGGGATTACTTGAGAGTTTAACAAAATACTGGCTCCTAGCCAGGTGCTAGGTGGCTCACACCTATAATCCCAGCACTTTGGGAGGCCAAGACAGGAGGCTCACTTGTACCAGGAGTTTGAGACCAGCCTGGGCAACATAGGGAGACCCTGTCTTTAAAATAATAATAATAATAATAATAATAATAATAAATATCCAGGAGTGGTGGTGGGCACCTGTGGTCCCAGCTATTTGGGAGGCTAAGGCAGGAGGATTGACTGAGCCCAGGAGGTTGAGGCTGCAGTGAGCTGTGATCGCACCACTGCACTCCAGCCTCAGTGACAGAGCGAGACACTGTCTCAAATAAAAGTTGACATCTAGGCCGGGTATGCTGGCTCATGTCTGTAATTCCAATACTTTGGGAAATTGAAGCAGGAGGATTGCTTGGGCTCAGGATTTTGAGACCAGTCTGGGTAACATGGTGAGACCCCATTAAAATTAAAAAATTAAAATACTGGCTCCTGGGCCCCACCTAGACCAATGACATCAGATTCTCTGAGGATACGGCTGAGCAATTGTCACTCAAGATGCAAAGTCCACAAGGAGAGAGGCCTGGGGGTTGGCCCACCACTGCCTCTCTAGCGCTTGGCATGGTTCCTGGCACACAGTAGGGGTTCCGTGTGTGTGCATGTATAAGTGTGTAAGGCTGAAGGAGGGCATATGAATCAGTGTACCATACATCCATAACCATATATCCATAACCATATTTAACCCTCACTGCATTCCCCACAGAGAGCTGAGCAACATCAGTACCCGCATTGCACAGATGAAGAAACTGAGGCTCAGAGAGTTGCAGTGACTTGCTTGAGGTCGCACAGCCCAGCGAAGCTGGGATTCGAATCCAGGTCTGTCTAGTTCCTCAAGGCTCTTCAGCTGCCTCATTTTAGAACATATCTATGGTCTAAAGGCCAAGTCTTCCACTATCGGTGCAGTGAGGTGTGAGTTTCATCATAGGTCCTGCATCCCTGTTTCGACCTCCCCTGTCCTCCTTCTCCCGGGGGTGTTGACTGTGGGTCATGCCTGTCCTGTGTGTCTCGCCTGTCCTGTGTGTCTCATTCACACAGGCCTTGAATCATCCAATCTGCTCCTGTTGGGATTAATTAACCCTCTGGGTTGTGAGGTAGCCCAGGAGAAAGTAGCAGGTTCATAGCTTCTCCGATTTGCAACCACAACTATTTCATAAGCACCTACTATGTGCCGGGTATTGGGAACACAGTGTTAGCACAACAGACCTGAAGCTGTATTCTAGTGGAACAGATGAAAATTAATCAAAGAATGATCTAGACGCAGCTACAGTGATTAATAACAGAAATAGCTGCCATTTGTAAAAGGGCTATTATGCACATGGCTGGTGCTTTGCCAATAATATTTTTTACAGCTTTACCGAGGGTTAACTGACACAGAATAAAATGCACATATTTAAAGTGTACAATTTGGCCAGGCCCAGCGGCTCATACCTGTAATTCCAGCACTTTGGGAGGTCAAAGCAGGAGGATCACTTGAGGCCAGCCTGGCAATGTAGTGAGCACCCCCAACCCAATCTCTACCAAAAAAAAAAAAAAAAATTAAATTAGCCAGGGCCAGATGCTGATGGCTCACGCCTGTAATGTCAGTGCTTTGGAGGCTGAGGTGGGAGGATCCCTTGAGCCCTGGAGTTTGAGACTAGCCTGGGCAACATGGTGAAACCCCATCTCTACAAAAAATACAAAAATTAGCTGGCACAGTGGCGTGCGTGTTGTCCCAACTACTTGGGAGGCTAAGATGGGAGGATCGCTTGAGTCCAGGAGGTTGAGGTTGCAGTAAGCTGTGACTGCACCACTGCACTCCAGCATGGGTAACAGAGTGAGACCTTGTCTCAAAACAAAAAAAACCCAAAAACCCAAAAAAACAAAAAACAAAACAAAACAAAAAACCCGGCTGCATGTGGTGGCTCACACCTGTAATCCCAGCACTTTGTGAGGCCGAGGCAGGTGGATCATGAGGTCAGGAGATTGAGACCATCCTGGCCAACATGGTGAAACCCCATCTCTACTAAAAATACAAAAAGTAGCTGTGTGTGGTGGTGCGCACCTGTAGTCTCAGCTACTCGGTAGGGTGGGGCAGGAGAATCTCTTGAACCCATGAGGCAGAGGTTGCAGTGAGCCGAGATCGTGCCACTGCACTCCAGCCTGGTGACAGAGTGAGACTACATCTCAAAAACAACAACAACAACAACAACAACAACAGAAAGAACCAAAAAAAACAAAAAACCAAACAAAAAGAAAAGTGTACATTTTGATGATTTTTGACATGTGTTTACACCAGAACGGTCATCACCATCAAAGTAATGAACATTCCATCACCTCCAGAAGTTCCCTGGTACCCCTTCATAATCCTTCCTTACTCTTCCTTCTCATCCTTCCTCCCTCCGCTAATGACCAGGCAACTATTGATTTGCTTTCTGTCACTATGAATGGTTTTAATTTTTCTGGAATTTTCTACAAGTGGAAACATACAATGTGTGTTGTCTTTTCTGCCTGGCTTCTTTCACTCTGCATAAATGTTTTGAGATGTATTCATGTTTTTGTAGTATCAATATCTCACTCTTTTTCATCGCTGGGTGGCATTCTGTCATATGGATGTACCACAATTTCTTTATCCATTCACCTGCTAATGGACATTTGGATGGTTTCCAGTTTTGGGATATTACAAAGTTGCTATGAACTACTAATGTTATTTGATTTTTTCCTCACAACCTTCAAGATGAGATGATCATTCTTTCTCTCCATTATACAGATGAGAAGAATGGAGACTCAGAGGGGTCAAGTGACTCATCCAACATCACACAGCCAGTAGTTGGAGTGTCAAACCTTAAAGAGTGGGGATGTGTGAGCTGAAAGTGACTTTAGGGAAACTTCTAAGGTTCAGAGGACATCAGTATCACCTGGGACCCCCGAGTGCTGTTTCAGCTCTGCAGGTGATTCTGATGTACTAAAGTTGAGGATCCCAGCCCTTTATTTTATAGTCGGGCAAGTGAGGACCAGACAGGGGCTCGGGTGGGGCAGAGCTGGGCAGGAATCAGGTCTCTTGTGGGAAGTCTTGAGCTGTGTCCAGCTCTGCGCTATTTCCTCCTTGGTTCTTCATCTATTTTGGGAGAAGTATCTTCATCTGTCTGGAGTGGGACGGGGAATTGCCATTTTTTTCAGGAGGTTTTAATTTCAGGATTCCTTTGGCTGCTCAGAAATAGCAGCAGGGATTTGATGATGGCTCCAGGGCCCGGGAGGTTTCCCGGCAGCTGCTCCCTCTCCCCAGGGGCGTCCAGGGTTTATGGTGGCAGCTGCAAAGCAAATAACAGCCCTGCTGGTAAATCCACTCTGGCCACTGAGGCCCCTGCGATGTCTACCACCCACTGGGGCCCTGTAGTGACACCTGGGGTGCCCTGGAAGGCTGGAGAGTCCAGGCTTGGGGGTGACCACCTGCAGCCTCTCCCTTAGAGTTTGGGCAGTCAGGCCCAACTGGCAGAGCTGGAGGGGGAAGAGGAGGGATGGGGACTGCATCCTTCTTCTTCCCCCTTCAGGGGTCATAGGGGTCAAAGATTACAGACAGCAAAGGGCAGAGGGAGGTAGAAGGGCACTGGGGCCACAGCCCCTGCCCTGCCTCTCCTCTTCCCCCAGAATACAGTGAGGCTAAGAAATATGGATGCACTTTACAAATGTTCCCAGAAGTGTGTATGGTGGTTAGGGGTGCAGGTTTCAGATGACCTGGGCTGGAATCCTAGTTCTACTATCTCCCCTGGATAAATCACTTAACTCCTGTAGGCCTGCGTTTCCTGATCTGTGAAATGGCAATAATGGTGGTACCTACCTTGGAGTGTGGGTGAGAGTTGAGTTCATTTACTTAAAGTGCTTGGAATGGGCTGCCTGTGGGAATGTAAGCTGTGGTTAGCTGTGAACTGTGAAGTGCAGTGCCCGCAGAAGGGGAAAGGGGGAAACTTCTATCTCTAAACATCCAGCTGTTCTAGAGTCACCTTTTCTTTCCAGGTCAGTTTAGAGGCTTCAGAATCATAAGATCAGTATTCTCAGATGCCTGAAACTTTACAGTCTTAACATCTTTTCATAGGGGGCAGGGCAGTGGAAGTGTTGGAGAGGCCAGAGCAGGGCCAGGAGCCAGGGAAGACCTGCAAACCCCAGGGAGGGGTGAAGGATGTGGCTGGAGAAGAGACAGGTTCCCTTTACCCTCTGGGTGGCAAAAAGGCCCTCCAATCCATGCATGCCTCTGCGGGGGCTGTGCACCCAGTGAGGTGAGGGGTCATGCCTCAGCTGTTCCCTGTCTTCCTCTGGGGTGCGGCGACCACAACCAGGGCTTAGATGTTGTCTGGGCCAGTGTGGCTGGAGTTGTAACTGGTGACAAGTGTGGGGGAGCCCAGAGGCTAGGGCTGGTCTGGGGCAGGTGCCAGGGCTATTTCTGGGTGGAAGGAGAAGGGGGACCCAGCTGGGCTAATGACTGGGTGACCTGGAACTTCCGCCTTCTCTCTGTTATGTTCCCATCTATATAAACTTGTCAGCATGGACCCTAGGTAGCAACGTTCTCCAGGCACAGTGGGGGAAGAGCGCAAGGCGTCTGACTCACCTCCCAGAAGACTTGGGTTCAAATCCCAGCCTTCAAATTCCACATCCAGGCTTTGATGTGGAGCAGCTTCGGCCTCCTTTTGGAGCCTCAGGGCTTCACCTGCGAACCCACAGGTCCTGCCCTGTTGGGGTCCCGAGGAGAAAACGCTGGTGGGGTGCATGGCCCAGGGCCCAGGATGGAATAAGGGTGGTTCCAATGATCCCTGCTGCCCTTGCCCTCAGGAAGCTCTAAAGAGCACGCTGCCTCCCTCAGGCAGTTCTGATTTGTGAGATTGGGTGGCTCCTCCTCCGAGCCCTGGTGCTTAGAGTCCAGTGTGGAGCTAGGCACCCAGTAGGTGCTCAATAAATGTTGAGAAGGGAGTGCTATGCCCTTTTCAAGGCTGGGCCCTCGAATGAGGAGCAGAGGGGATGCATGGCATCAAAGGCATTGGATAGCTCTGTTCCTGCCCCCGGGGGGTGGCTGTGATATGAGGAGCTCAGGGAAACCCCCTCGACCCCCATACCTCCCACCTCTGTCCTTCCTCAGTGTTTAAATCTCACCATTAGGATTTCTATCACTTTTTGTGCACCACTGTGTACCAGGCATGGCACTAAGCACTTTCTATACATCGGGTCCTCACAAAGCTGTGGGAAACACCGCTGTTATCCACCTTCTACACAGGAAGGTGCAGAAGCTCAGAGAGGTGAAGTGACTTGCCCAAGGTCACACAGCCAGAAAGTGCCTGCGCCCAGCTTTGAACCTTTTGGGGTTGTTGGACCCTGTAGCACTAACCACTGCTCCACTGTGCCTGCAATCCCATGAATGAATGAATGCATGCATGTATGCATGAATGAATGAATGGGGGATGGGGCCCAAGGCTAATGTATCCAACGTCTGAGTAGCCCCGCAGCTCAGTCGGCAGCAGCCCGGAGGCTTTGACCACAAACGCCTCCGCTGGGCTGAGCACTTCTTGTCTGTTCACAAACGGCGCATGCGCGCACCCAGCGCGGGAGAACCCAAGCTGGTGGGGCGCGTAGCATCCTAGCCCCGCGAAGGATGACCCAGCGGGCTGCTGTTTATCCCCATCTTACAGCTCGGGAAGCCCACGGCGGCTGAAGTGGCCTGACCGGGGGCTCGTGGCTAGTGCATGACCACGCCAGGCCTGCTGGACTCAGACTCTTACTCCTGCTCCAGGCGCTGCATGCGGGAGGTGCTGAGTGTCCACGGAATCTGGAGTCAGGCCGGCAGCCCTGGGGCTCTCCAGAATCCGACATGGAGGTGGGGGGTGGGCGGGGTCCCTGGGCAGGTCCTGGCCCTCGGTTGGGAGCCCCAGGGTGGAGGTCTGGCCCTGCCCCCTCCCTGGCTGTGCCGCCTGGGGCAGGTTGCTTGCCCTTTCTGGACCACAGCTGGACAGAGGAAGGGAAGAAAGAGGCTTATGCTGGAGCTGGTGAGTCCCAAACCCTGTGTTCCAGGGCAGTATTATGGTTAGCGCTGGAGGAAAAGGAGATACAGGATGGCATTTTTCCCTAAATAAAAAGAACTGGGCCAGGCATGGTGGCTCGTGCCTGTAATCCCAGCACTTTGAGAGGCTGAGGCAGGCAGATCGCTTGAGCCCAGGAGTTTGAGCCCACCCTGGGCAACATGACAAGACCCCGTCTCTACAAAAAATACAAAAATTAGCCGGGCATGGTAGCGCATGCCGGTAGTCCCAGCTAGTCAGGAGGCTGAGGTGGGAGAATCATTTGAGCCCGGGAAGTTGAGGCTGCAGTGAGCTGTGGTTGTGCCACTGCACTTCAGCCTGGCGACAGAGTTTGACCCTATCTAAAAAAAAAAAAAAAAAAAAAAAAAAAAAAAAAAAAAATTCACTCAATTCTTGCACAAGGTCTCAGGAGAAACTGGACTCTTTCCTCACTTTAATCCATCCCAGAGAGATCAACTCCTCTGCCCATCCCCTATTTTAAGAGACTCCTTGGAGAAACCTAGTTCCTTTGGTCCTTTCTCCATGATCTCACAACCCCTCACTCTCTGGAAGTTCTTTCTGCTATATAACCTAAGTCAAGCAGGGTGGGCCAAAGGCCGGTTTCCCCACATTCTGGCCTGCAGCAGAGCTCTGGCTGGAGGACTGGGCCAGCTATTGAGGAGCCAGTTAGAAACACTCTTGAATTCTTCCCATGACCTCTCATAAGATAAGAACATCTCGTCCTTGTCCAGATCTGATTCTTTGTGCCGTCTGGTTTGGAGCAGACTGTGATGGAGATAAATGTCTTTCTTGGAGAGTCACATGGCTGCATCCACCTAGTGTTGTAAATGTGCTGCCCTTTGACCCAGAAATTCTTTTCTGGAACTTGCCTGCAGAAATACTTGTGTTTGGATGCTAAGATGTGCACACAAGGTTGTTCATGCTAGTGTTGTTTAGAATAAGTGAAAAGAAAGGGCTAGGCTGGGTGCAGTGGCTCTCTCCTGTTATCCCAGCACTCTGGGAGGCCAAGATGAGAGGATCACTTGAGGTCAGGAGCTCGAGACCAGCCTGGCCAACATGGTGAAACCCCATTTCTACTAAAAATACAAGAAATAGCCAGGTGTGGTGGCAGGACCCTGTAATCCCGGCTACTTGGGAGGCTGAGGGAGAAGAATCTCTTGAACCTGGGAGGTGGAGGCTGCAGTGAACTGAGATCACACCACTGCACTCCAACCTGGGCAACAGAGCGAGACTCCATCTTAAAAAAAAAAAAAAAGAATAAGTGAAAAAAAAGGAAATAATCTATGTGTGCAATAGTGTAGTGGGGTTGAAGAAACAGTCATCTCGTCCAGTGAGAGGCTCAGGGCTTTGACTGTTTTTGTTTGTTTGTTTGAGATAGGACCTTGCTCTGTCACCCCAGGTTGGAGTGCAGTGGTGCAGTCATAGCTTACTGCAGCCTCAATCTCCCAGGCCCAAGTGATCCTCTCATCTCAGCCTCCCTCGGAGTAGCTGGGACCACAAATGCATGCCATCATGCTTGGCTAATATTTTTTTCTTTTTATAGAGATGGGGTCTTGCTATGTTACCCAGACTGGTCTCAAACTCCTTAGCTCAAGTGATCCTCCTGCCTTGGCCCCCCAAAGTGCTGGGATTACAGGTGTGAGCCACTGCACCCAGCCAGGGGCCTTTCTCTTATGGCTTCTCCGGCTTCTCTCCAGTGAATTACCTGTTTCTATCTGTAGTCTATACTTGCATTGGTTGTGTATCCAGTGATTTTCAACTTTTTTGAGGCACAGAACCCTTTGTTCACATAAAGGAATCCTAACATGTAAGTCAAATGAAAGTAGAGCTAAACCCTTGAAAGGGATGGGATAGGCTCACTTCCCTTTGCCCCCATAGGGGCCTCAGGCTCAGTGAAGCATAGTTTGCAAACAGTTGTTCTAGTCCCTCCACTCAAGCTATGGATGGGAAACTGAGACTCAAGTTGTCCAGAAAGGTCATGGCCAAGGCCAGTCTCTAGTCCAGGTCACCTGACTCTGTCCAGTGCTCATTCAAGAATGATCTCTAGGTAGATGATCGAAGCATCCACAGAAAAGATTTATCACTTCCTTTCTATGTTCTTCACTTCATTTATTTTTTTATGTGCCTTATTGTAATCACTAAAACGTCTAATTCAATAGAGTGCTGGTTGTGGTGGTGGAGGTGGAGGTAGTGATGATGAAGGGGAGGGAGACAGTGGTAGTGGAGGTGGAGATAGTAATGGTGGCGGTTGTGGAGGTGGTGATGGTGGAGGTGATGATGGAGGTGGTGGTGATGGTAGAGGTATTGGTAGTAGGGGTGGAGAAGAGGTGGAGGTGGAGATGGTGGTTGTGATAGTCGTGGTGGTGTAGGTGGCAATGGTGGAAGAGGTGGTCATGGTGATCGTTGTGGTAATGGTGTTAATGGTGGTGGTGGTAGAGGTGATGGTGAAGGTGGAGGTGGTGGTGAGATGATGGTGAAGGAAGTGGTGGTGGTGGAGGCGATGGTGGATGTGGAGAAGGAGGTGGTTGTGATGGTGGCGGTGGAGGTGGTGACAGTGGAAATGGTTGTAATGTTGGTGGACACAATGGTGATGGTGATGGTGGTGGAGGTGGTGGTAGAGGTGGTGGTAATAATGGTGGTGGAGGTGGTGATGATGGTAGAAGTTATGGTGGTGATGGTGAAGGTGAAACAGGTGGTGGCGGTGGAGATGGAGGAGGTGGTGGTGGTGATGGAGGTGGTGGTGATGGTGGTTATGGTGGTAGTGGTGATGGTGGTTGTGGTGGTGGTGATGGTGGTGGTGGTGGAGATGGTGATGGTGGTGATGATGGTGGTGGTGGTGATGATGGTAGTGGTAGTGGTGGTCATGGTGTTAGAGGTGGTGGTGGAGATGGTGGTGGTGGTGGAGGTGGTGATGGTGGTGATGGTAGTGGTGGTGGTGGTGGTGATGATGGTGGTAGAGACGGTGGTGGTGGTGGAGACGGTGATGGTGATGGTGGTGGTGATGGTAGTGGTGGTGGTGATCATGGTGGTGGTGGAGATGGTGATGGTGGTGGTGGTGATGGTGATGGTGGTGGTGGAGATGGTGATGGTGGTGGTGGTGATGGTGATGGTGGTGGTGGAGATGGTGATGGTGGTGGTGGTGGTGGTGATGGTGGTGGTGGAGATGGTGATGGTGGTGGTGGTGATGGTGGTGGTGGTGATCATGTTGGTGGTGGAGATGGTGATGGTGGTGGTGGTGTAGGTAGTCATGGTGATGGTGATGGTAGTGGAGGTGGTGATAGTGGTCATGGTGGTGGTGGTGGTCATGGTGGTGGTGGAGATGGTGATGGTGGTGGTGATGGTAGTGGTGATGGTGGTGGTGATGGTAGTGGTGATGGTGGTGGTGATGGTAGCGGTGGTGGTGGTGATCATGGTGGTGGAGATGGTGATGGTGGTGGTGGTGATGGTGGTGGTGATGGTAGTGGTGATGGTGGTGATCATGGTGGTGATGGTGGTGGTGATGGTGGTGGTGATGGTAGTGGTGATGGTGGTGGTGATGGTGGTGGTGATGGTAGTGGTGGTAGAGATGGTGATGGTGGTGGTGATGGTGGTGGTGGTGATCATGGTGGTGGAGATGGTGATGGTGGTGGTGATGGTAGTGGTGATGGTGGTGGTGATGGTAGTGATCATGGTGGTGATGGTGGTGGTGATGGTAGTGGTGGTGGTGATGATGGTGGTGATGGTAGTGGTGATGGTAGTGGTGGTGGTGGTGATCATGGTGGTGGTGGAGATGGTGATGGTGGTGGTGGTGTAGGTAGTCATGGTGATGGTGATGGTAGTGGAGGTGGTGATAGTGGTCATGGTGGTGGTAGTTGTGAGCACCCTTCCTTGTTCCTGATCTTAATGGGAATGCTTCCAAAGGTTTGCCAGTGGACAAGGTGTTTGCTGTAGTTTTCTTGTCAGTGTCCTGTATCAAGTTAAGGACATTCTTTTCTCTTCCTAGATTGCCAAAATTTTGTCACAAATGGGTATTGAAGCTGATCAAATGTTTACCCAAATCTACTAAAATGATGATACAGTTTTTTTCCTCACTGTGGGAAACTGGATAAAAACACCCTCAGGCAGTCTGAACAAGCTGGTTTTGTCTCAAGCATGGAACCTCCCTTCCTTTCTTTCACTTGCCCCATCTCTTCCTCCCTCCCTCAAATGCAGACACTGTAAGAGGCCTGAGGAAGGGAGCAGAAGAGGAGGGTGAGGCATCAGAATAGAAATGATCTCCGCATGCTGGGTCAGCGCTTTCACCAGCCTCACTTCTGCTGCTGTTTCCTGTGCTAATCCCAGGAGGGGCACAGCTTCCCCCAGTTGTTCCAGACAGAGTCGGAGACATTCTGAGGTTGAGTTAAAATGCTGCTGGCAGACAGGCGAGGAGGGGATCTTGAAGCCTTGCATTCCTCTCCGGGACGCTGGGGGCTGGGCGGGTGTGTGGTGGGCGAGGAATTTTTCTTGGGGGAGAGTTGATCTGGGATGTGGGGAGAAGGCCTGGTTGCTAGGCAGAATCAGCAGAGATGAATCATGTTCTGGCGTGAGCTGGTTATTGGCTAAAATGAGAAGTTATCCAAGTCTGTGGAATCTTTTTGTTTGAGCTGGAAGGAAATATGGTTCATCACATGCAATCCCTTCGGTTTGCAGAGAAAACTGCGAATACAGAGAGGGAGAGAGATTTGCCCAGGGAATTAGAAATGGATCTCTTGCCTCTGAGCTTTCTCCAGGCCCCTGACTATGGCTGAGGGCCTGGGGCAAACAAGAGACTTTCAGGAGCATCATCACCCTTCTCTACTCTGCTCCCTGTGCTGTCATTGTATAAGGAGCACCCTCTGTGCTGTTATTGTATTAGGAGCACTCCCTATCATTCTGTGAGGAGCATGTCCTGTATTATTATTGTATAAGGAGCACCTCCTGTGTTGTTATTGTATAAGGAGCACCTCCTGTGTTATTGTATAAGGAGCAGCTCCTGTGTTATTGTATAAGGAGCGCCTCCTGTGTTATTGTATAAGGAGCAGCTCCTGTGTTGTTATTGTATAAGGAGCGCCTCCTGTGTTATTGTATAAGGAGCACCTCCTGTGTTGTTATTGTATAAGGAGCATCTCCTGTGTTATTGTATAAGGAGCATCTCCTGTGTTATTGTATAAAGAGCGCCTCCTGTGTTATTGTATAAGGAGCATCTCCTGTGTTATTGTATAAGGAGCATCTCCTGTGTTATTGTATAAGGAGCATCTCCTGTGTTATTGTATAAGGAGCATCTCCTGTGTTATTGTATAAGGAGCACCTCCCGTGTTGTTATTGTATAAGGAGCATCTCCTGTGTTATTGTATAAGGAACATCTCCTGTGTTATTTTATAAGGAGCATCTCCTGTGTTATTGTATAAGGAGCATCTCCTGTGTTATTGTATAAGGAGCATCTCCTGTGTTATTGTATAAGGAGCACCTCCTGTGTTGTTATTGTATAAGGAGCATCTCCTGTGTTATTGTATAAGGAGCATCTCCTGTGTTATTGTATAAGGAGCATCTCCTGCGTTATTGTATAAGGAGCATCTCCTGTGTTATTGTATAAGGAGCGCCTCCTGTGCTGTTATTGTATAGGAGCATCTCCTTTGTTATTGTATAAGGAGCACCTCCTTTGTTATTGTATAAGGAGCGCCTCCTGTGTTGTTATTGTATGAGGAGCGCCTCCTGTGTTGTTATTGTGTAAGGAGCACCTCCTGTGTTGTTATTTTATGTAGTTACTCTCCCAGGCATCAGAAATTTAACAGTGACCCCTCAGAGGTGCTCTCTCCCTGAGCCAGATAAATCCAGCGTGATCTGTGGTGTGAATGAAATGCACAGTGTGATGGCATAGTGACTAGGCATGTGTCTCTATTTAGCTGGATGGTTGCGGGAACCTAATTGGGGGATGGCATTTAGATGAGACCTGAATGGAGGGGGCAGCCTTGTGAAGCTCCGGGGAACAGGGCTCCAGGCTGTGGGACCAGCAAGTGCAAAGGCCCTGAGATGGGATTGAGCTGGGTGAATTTAAGGGACAGCAGGGAGGCTGCTGAGACAGGAGGGGGCTAAGTGAGGACAGAGGTGGGCAGAGCCCGGTCAGGTCAGGTCTTGGAGGCCAAAGAGAGAGGTTCGGTGGAAGGCTGTTGCTCAGCATTGAGCAGGAGACTGCCTGCCTCCTGACTCCTTCCCTTGCACCACGGTAAGAGCCTGTCTTGCAGGCAAATGAGCATCGTAAGCACCTGCTGTGTGCGTGGCTGTGCTGGGCACTTTCTCCATGTGATCTCCTTTAGTCGTGCAAACAACCCCTTGGGTTATCCAAGCAAGAAGGACAAGTGAGAGAGGCCCGTGCTTGCCTGCAGGCACTCAGTGCAGGCATCCTTGACCCAGGCTCTCTCTCTTGAGGCCCTCGGCTCAGTTAACTCAGCCAGAGGGGGACTTACCCACACCAGCATTTTGTCCTCTGCGTCAGCTTTGGAGAAAAAGGATGGGAACAGACAAGAGGAGACTCACAGCCTGGTGACTGCTCAAGCAGTTTTTGCCAGGAAGAAGGGCTACCCTGTCCAGAGTCATTGGGGGTTGGAGTGGATGAACACCCCCTTGATGGGAGATGGTCCCTAGGGGCCCTGCTATTGTGGGAAAGTGAGCAAGATTCTGGGGTTGAAGGGCCAATGAAACAGTGTGAGAAGCTCCCACAAACTCTTTGCCCCCAGTGAGCCCAACAGATGCCTGGAATTCCAGTGGTTTATTCGTTGGTGTAAGCATTGTCCTTAGCTCCTCTTCTTGTAAAGTGCAAATCTCCTTTGGAAAAAGAGTGGGAAGATGATGTCCTGAACCCAATAGAGTGATAAACTTTATAGGTTGTAGTGATAGAGGCCCCAGTGCAGGACAACTTGGAGGGACCATCTGAGAGAGCTCACCATGGTGTTGACCGAAGCCTTTCTTGGGACTACACTGCATCCTGTCTCCTCCCTCTGCCCAATCCTGGTTTCTTAACCCCCTTCCATAGGTGCTGATCCCAGGAACATTCCCAAATAAACACCTCCCTGCTAATCTCCATCTCAGGATCAAGTTCCTGGGGAATCCACCCTGTAACAATTGTGATGGTGATGGTGGTGGTGTTGATAATCAGGGTGGTGATAATGGGGGTGGTGATGGTGGTGGTGGTGACAATGGGGGTGGTAATGGTGGTGGTGGTGGTGGTGATGCTGATGGTGATGGTGGTGGTGGTGGTGGTGGTGATGGTGGTGGTGATGGTGGTGGTGGTGGTGGTGATGGTGCTGGTGGTGGTGGTGGTGATGGTGGTGGTGGTGGTGGTGATGATGGTAGTGATGGTGGTAATGGTGGTGGTGGTGGTAGTGATGGTGATGGTGGTGGTGATGGTGATGGTGGTGGTGGTGGTGGTGATGGGGGTGGTGGTGGTGGTGTTGATAGGGTGGTGATAATGGGGGTGGTGATGGTGGTGGTGGTAATAATGGGGGTGGTGATAATGGGGGTGGTGATGGTGGTGGTGATGGTGATGGTGGTGATGGTGATGGTGGTGGTGATGGTGATGGTGGTGGTGGTGGTGATGGTGGTGGTGGTGGTGGTGGTGGTGGTGATGGTGGTGGTGATGGTGGTGGTGATGGTGGTGGTGATGGCGATGGTGATGGTGATGGTGGTGGTGATGATAATGGGGCTGGTGATAATGGGGCTGGTGATAATGGGAGTTGTGATGATGGGGGTGGTGATGATAGTGGTGATGATGGCGATGGCGATGTTCATGATGATGGTGATGATGACAATGATGATGATGATGATAGTGATGATGATGATAATGATGATGGTGATGATTGTATTAGTGTTCAAGGTGCCATAACAAAATACTACAAACTGAGTAGCTTACACAACAGAGTCCAAAATCAAGGTTCTGGCATGTCTGATTTCTGGTGAAGGTTCCTCCTCTTTCAGGCATATAGATGGTCACTTTGTCCTCACATGTCACATGGCCTTTCATGTGAGTGCACACTGAGAGACTTCCTTTTTGTTTTGTTTTGCTATTTTGAGACAAGGTCTCTGTCACCCAGGCTGGAGTACAGTGGCATAATCATAGCTCACTACAGCCCTGACCTCCTGGACTCAAACAATACTCCCACTTCAGCCTCCTGAATAGCTAGGACTACCAGCTTTTACCACCACACACAGCTATTTTCATTTTTAGAGATGGGGTCTTGCTATGTTGCCCAGGCTAGTCCTTAACTCATGGCCTCAAGTGATCGTCCCACCTCAGCCTCCCGAAGTGTTGGGATTATAGGTGTGAGCCTTATAAGAAGAGCCACCAGTTCTTTCTTATAAGACCACCAGTTCTTTCAGATTATGATGCCACTTTTATAAACTCACATAACCCTAATTACCTCTTGCAGATCCTCTCTTCAAATATAGTCACATTGGGGATTAAAGCTTCTATATAAGAATTTTGAGGGGATATACCTTAGTCCATAGCAGGGATTGGTAGCAATAACAACTACAGCAGAGCTGATGATTTTTTATGGTGATGATGATGATGGTGATGGTGATGATGATGGTAATGGTGGTGGTGGTGATGGTGAGGATGGTGATGATGATGGTAATGGTGGTGGTTGTGATGGTGAGGATGGTGATGATGATGGTAATGGTGGTGGTGGTGACGGTGAGGATGGTGATGATGATGGTAATGGTGGTGATGGTGATGGTGAGGATGGTGATGATGAAGGTAATGGTGGTGGTGGTGATGGTGATGGTGAGGATGGTGATGATAGCCAACATTTATTGAACACCTACTACATACCTGGCACTGTGCTTTTTTCACTTTACATGGGATAATTTATTTAATCCTCGCAATAATCCGTGACTTAGGAGCTAGTTGTCTCCTGATTTTTCAGAAAGAAAAACCAAAGCTCAGAGAGCTTAAGTACTTGCATAAGGTCACATGGAGAGATCACAGCAGAGCTGGGATCAGAACCTGAGCCCCCAAGACCTTGCCCAAAGTCGTTCCCTAATGTCCTGTGGTCTTGCCCAAAGGGGCCAGTGACATAGGGCTGCCTATTGAGGAGGTTTGGGGCAGAAGGGAATCCAGCCCCATTTCCCCACTGGGGCTTCCTTTGACGGATAGGACTGAGGTCCTGGGGGCAGGATGGGAGGCCCCTGGAAGTCCCTTTGCACCAGCAGCTCCAGGATAATAAAGTTGTTCTCACCTGGGGAGCCTTTTGGAGTTATTCTGGGAGTTGGGTTTCTTTGAGGTGAGGCCATGGGCTGGAGTGTCTAATGTGACATTTCCAAAGATAGCTGGGCGGGGTGGTGGTATTAGAGAATGGGTGTGGGGAATAGCTGTGGCCCGTGGTTGGCCACTCGCTGTGGGATGAGCTTGCCTGTCAAGCCATGTGTGACAGAAATCACGTCAGGGTGGCTCCTGCATGGATGCAGACAGGCCACAGCTTTGCAGAATGTTGGAGGCTGGACTGTGAGGGTTGGTTCTATGCCAAAGACACCAGAGCTTGGAAGCCTTGAGGTGATCATATTTTAAAAATAGTTCATAGTAGCAGTAGCAACAATAGTAGTAATAGGACCAATAGTTAGTATTAGTCATGGTAATCTGCGGCCCACCTCATTTTATTGTGCTTCCATGATACTGTGTTTTTTATGCATTAAAGGTTTATGGCAACCTGTCTTGAGCAAGTCTATCAGCACTGTGTTTCTAGTAGTGTATACTCACTTTGTGTCTCTGTGTCATATTTTGGTAATTCTCATAATATTTCAAACCTTTTCATCATGCATCAGTAATCGTTTTGGGGCACCACGAACTGTGCCCATGTAAGACAGTGACCTTAATCAGTAAATGTTGTGTATATTCTGACTGCTCCACCAATGAGCTGTTACCCTCTCTCCCTCTCCTGTAACCTCCCTATTCCTAGAGAAATACAAAAATATTGAAATTAGTCAGTTAATAACCCTACAATGGCTTCCTAAGTGTTCAAGGAAGAGTTGCACTTCTCTCACTTTAAATCAAAAGCTAGAAATCATTACACTTGGTGAAGAAGGCATGTTGAAAGCTGAGACAGGCTGAAAGGAAGGCCTCTTGCACCTGTTAGCCAAGTTGTGAATGCAAAGGAAAAGGACTTGAAGGAAACTGAAAGCGCTACTCCAGTGAACACACAAGCGATAAGAAAGCAAAACAGCTGGCCGGGCGCGGTGGCTCATGCCTGTAATCCCAGCACTTTGGGAGGCCAAGGTGGGTGGATCACGAGGTCAGGAGTTCAAGACCAGCCTGGCCAAGATGGTGAAACCCCGTCTCTACTAAAAATACAAAAATTATCTTGGCATGATGGCACGTGCCTTGTAATCCCAGCTGCTCGGGAGGCTGAGGCAGAGAATTGCTTGAACCCGGGAGGTAGAGGTTGCAGTGAGCCAAGATCATGCCACTACACTCTAGCCTGGGCAACAGAGTGAGACTCTGTCTAAAAAAAAAAAAAAAAAGAAAGCAAAGCAGCCTTATTGCTGTTGTGGATTGCACATCACTGTGGTCTGGAGAGAAGATCAAACCAGCCACAACATTCCCGTAAGCCAAAGCCCAATCTAGAGCAAGGCCCTAATTCTCTTCAATTCTATGGAGACTGATGGAGGTGAGGAATCTGCAGAAGAAAAGCTGGAAGCTAGCAGAGGTTGGTTCATGAAGTTTAAAGAAGCCATCTCCATAACATAAAAGTGCAAGGGGCAGCAGCAAGTGCTGATGGAGAATCACATCAAGTTATCCAGAAGACCTAGCTGTGATCACTGACGAAGACGACTACACTAAACAACAAATTTTCAGCTGGGTGCGGTGGCTCACACTTGTAATCCTGGCAGTTTGGGAGGCCAAGGCAGGAGGATAGCTTAAGACCAGGAGTTCGAGACCAGCTTGGGTAACATAGCGAGACCCCCATCTCTATTAAAATTAAACAACACATTTTGGCTGGGCCCGGTGCCTCATGCCTGTAATCCCAACTCTTTGGGAGGTGGAGGCGGGCAGATCACTTGAGGTCAGGAGTTCGAGACCAGCCTGGCCAACATGGTGAAAACCCATCTCTACTAAAAATACAAAAATTAGACAGGTGTGGTGGCACGCACCTGTAATCCCAGCTACTCAGGAGGCTGAGGCACAAGGATTGCTTGAACCTGGGAGGCGGAGGTTGCAGTGAGCCAAGATCGCACCACTGCACTCCAGCCTTGGCGACAGAGAGAGAATCCACACGACAGATGTGGTGGAAATAGCAAGAGAACTAGAATTAGAACTAGAGTCTGTAGATGAGGAGTTGTTTCTTATGGATAAACAAAGAAAATGGTTCTTGAAATGGAATCTACTCCCAGTGAAGATGCTGTGAACATTGTCGAAAGAACAATAAATGATTTAGAACATTACATAAGCATAATTGGTGGGCCTGGCATGGTGGCTCATGCCTGTAATCCCAGAACTTTAGGAGGCTGAGGCAGGTGGATCACTTGAGGACAGGACTTTGAGACCAGCCTGGTCAACACGGGGAAACCCCATTTCTACTAAAAATACAAAAATTAGCTGGGCATGGTGGTGCACGCCTGTAATCCCAGCTACTTGGGAGGCTGAGGCACAAGAACCACTTGAACCCAGGAGACGGAGGTTGCAGGGAGCCGAGGTTGTGCCACTGCACTCCAGCCTGGGCAACAGAGCAAGACTCTGACTCAAAATAAGGAAGGGAAGGAAAGAAAGGAAGGAAGGAAGGGAAAGGAAAGAAAGAAAAAGAGAGAGAAAGAAAGAAAGGAGAGAGAGAGAGAAGAAAGGAAGGAAGGAAGGGAAAGGAAAGAAAGAAAAAGAAAGAAAGAAAGGGGAGAGAGAGAGAGAAGAAAGGAAGGAAGGAAGGAAGGAAGGAAATAAATTTGGTGAAGTAGTGGCAGAGTTTGAGAAAATAGGTTCCAATTTTGAAAGAAGTTCTACCATGGGTAAAATGCTATCAACTAACACCACAGGCTGTAGAGAAATCTTTTGTGAAAGGAAAAGGCAATCAAAGTGACGAACTTCAGCGTTGTCTTATTTTAAGAAATTATGGCTGGGTGCAGTGGCTCGTGCCTGTAATCCCAGCACTTTGGGAGGCCAAGGAGGGCGGATCACCTGAGTTCAGCAGTTCAAGACCAGCCTGGCCAATATGGTGAAACACCATCTCTATTAAAAATAAAAAAATTTGCCAGGCATGGTGGCACATGCCTATAATCCCAGCTACTCGGGCAGGAGAATTGCTTGAACCTGGGAGGCAGAGTTTGCAGTGAGCCAAGATCGATCGCAGCCCTGCACTCCAGCTTGGGTGACAGAGCGAGATTCCATCTCAAAAAAAAAAAAAAAAAAAAGACATTGCCACAACCACCTCAACCTTCTGCAACTCCCAGCCTGATCAGTCAGCAGCTGTCAAAATTGAGGCAAGACCCTCCACCAGCAAAAAGATAATGACTTACCGAAGCCTCCAATGACTGTTAGCATTTTTTTTTTAGCAACAAACTATGTTTATATTAAGGTATGCACATTGGGTTTTTTTTAGATATAATGCTATTGCACACTTAACAGACTCCAGTTTAGTGTAAACATAACTTTTATATGCACTGGGAAAATTTGTGTGACTCGTTTTATTGCAGCATTTACTTTATTGCAGTGACCTGGAACCGAACCTGCAACATCTCTGAGGTGTGCCTGTAATACTACCAATGCAAATAGTAATAGTGAAAATAGCAGTAGAGAAAGTACAGTCATAGCATGCAGGGGCTTGGGCTCTAGATCAAACAGCTCTGAGCTAGAATCTTGATCTTACCATTTGCTGACACATCATTTTACCTTTTAGTTTCTCTATCTGTAAAATGGGATATTGATAGTACTTTAGGATTTTTGTGAGGCAAATGAGCTGATATATATAAAACACCCAGCAACAGTGCCTAGTATGTAGTCAGGGCTGAAGTGTTACCTGTAATAATGAGAACCACCATAACAGCAATGAACTATTTTTTTTTCCTTTTTCTTTCTTTCTTCTTCTCCTTCCCCCCTTTTTTTTTTTTTTTTTTTTTTTAAGAGACAGGGTCTCACTCTCTCACCCAGGTTAGAGGACAGTGGTGCCATCACAGCTCACTGCATCCTTGAACTCCTGGGCTCAAGGGATCCTCCCACCTCAGTATCCCAAGTAGCAGAGACTACAGGTGCATGATACTGTAGTGTGCACGACAGGTGCATGACACCACAGCCAGCTAGTTTTTTTATTTTTTGTAGAGATGGGGTCTTGCCATCTTGCCCAAGTATTGACAATTGTTGCAAGATCTCAGTTCTTGCCTTCTTAGTTTAAAAGAATATAGACAAGAGACACACAGCAAAGGGGAGGTGCAGCATAGAGTAATTTATTGCAGAGGGAAAAGAACATTTTGAAAGTTAGGTACAGAAAGGACAGGACACCCTGAGAGAGACAGGATTTAGGGCAGGCTGCTCGTAAGGACAGCATTGATTATTGCTGGGAGACTCCCTTTGCGGGGGTTTTACATGATTATTCGTAAGGGGTTGAGAGAGGTGTTACTAGTAAGCATGTTCTGGGTGGCCCTTTCGGTGCCCACGCACAGTAGCTGTACGTGCTTGTTCATACATTGCATGTCTCGTTCACATCTTAAATCTCCACCTAGGGGTGTGTTTTTTACTCTTTTAATGAGCAAAGGGTCAGTTTGAGGACAGCTAAATCAAAGTGCGCACGCTCTCTAGAGGGGAAAGTCCCTACTGAAGATAGCTTTGCTTGAGTGAGCTCAATTACAATGTGAATGCTGAGGCTTATTGTGTTGACTGTACAGTCATCACGGATGCTGCATCTCGAGGACATGGTCGCTTCCTTGACTACCTCTCCTGCCTCACAGGCTGGTCTCTAACTGCTGGGCTCAAGCAATCCTCCTGCCTTGGCCTTCTAAAGTGCTGGGGTTACAGGCATGAGCCACTGTACCTGGCCAACAATGAACTCTGTGTGCCATGTGCTTTCCATGTATTATCTCATTTAATCGTCAGGTCTACCTGATCAGGTAAGTACTATTATCGTTCCCATTTTGCAGATGAATAAACTGAGGCTTGGGGAGGTTGAGCCTTTCGCTCAGGGTCACACAGCGGTAGCCAGCATTTGATTCAACACTCCAAGCTCACTCCACTCTGCCCTGCTGCTTCCTCCCTGGGTGGAGATGATCTTCTCTGGGGAGGTGGCCTTTTGAGGGGTTGGCTGATGTCATCTCGGAGGGTGGGGAAAGCAAGCACACAGGCCACAAAGAGCCATTGGCAGGGGATGTGCTCCACGTCCATCTTTGGTTGGGGCTGGAACTCATCTGTAGGGGCTCTCTAACACCACCAAAACTTGGTGGGACCTAGAAGTCGTCTCTTCTGTCGTGAGGATAGACACAAGGTCTGCACTCTTGCCTCAAGTTCAAAGGGCGTGAAGTATCGAGAAGTGTGTCTCATTTGTTTGTCTTTTTAAGAAAACTCATCCTAGGGCCAAGTAATTTTTACAAGACAATGCTTAATGTGAGGTTCTAGAACTGTGCATTTGGATGTGGTCCCGGGTGGCCCTGGTCCAGGAATCACACTTAGGAAAGGTTACATCCGAGATGTGGTCATAGCTGTAGTGTGGCACTCAGGAGAGGGTGGGAGGTGGGCAGAAGACCTCAGCCAGAGCTCAATTCTACCACTTCCTAGCTGTGTGCCTTGAGGCAAGTCATTTCACCTCTCGGAGCCTCTGCTTCCCCATCCATCCATCTGCCCATAAACCCACCCAGCCCATCAGGTGATGCCAGTGCCCAGGCCCCACCTCCAGAGCATTGGATTTAACTTGGCATCAGGATTTAATTAGGCTCCTGGTGGGAGCCAGGGTTGGCGTGAGGGCCATGGTGCTTGGCAGCCAGTTGGCCAAGAGAATGCATCAGGCTCAACCTGTGTTGGTTCAGCTTCTTCATTGAATGTTCAAGGCACAGGTGAGCCTCTGATGTGCAGTTTGAATCCCTAGTGTGTTCTGCCAGGAGGGGTGAGGCAGAAGAATGGGCTTTGGGTCACTCAAATCAAGCCAGTTGGCCTGAGGGTCAGTTGGCCTCTTGAGCCAGTGTCCTCGTTTGAATCAATGCCCACCGCAGGCAGCTGTCATGAGAATTAACTGAATTACAGATGTAAGGGCCTGGAACAGAGCACAGGTGCTTGACAGACCATTTTAACTTATCTGTGGAGGTTTTCCATGGACAGGTTTATTTAGAGATGCTAAGACCTATTTGGAGGCTGCAAAAACCCCTAGACTTGAGTTCACTGAAGGGCACATGATGCCCTCATGTGGCTCAAACTAGATTTGTTTGGGGAAAGAGTGTCTTTAATGCGAATTTAAAAAACATCCATTTGTTTTAGCAGTACAACCACGTTTAGAGACTTGGGCTCTTCTGGGAATATTGCTTTGTTTATAAGCTCCTCCTGATGTTCAACTCTGAGGATGTTCACTGGGACAGAAATGTCTCATTTAAATAAAAAAACTCACAAAGAAAAGTGGTGGGGAATTGTGGTGGTGCCACATGTAATAAAGAAGGGAGAGACAAGCTCAGTCTAGAGGGACTGTGAATTAAATTGCAGAACATGCCACACAGGACAATTTTACATGGTTCTACCCAGGGTTCTAATTTGAGATTCCTATAAAGGCCCTGGTCTGTGGCTGCCTTCACAGACTACAGAAGGAACAGTCTTTGAAGTTCTGTGCCCTCCACCAGAACCCAGAGCATTAAAACAAAAAAACAAAAAACAACAACAACAAAAAAAACAAGGGAGGTATATTTAAGAGGCAGCCAGCCTATACCTGAACAAAAAAACCACCATCAGAAAAAACAAACACATCTTACTTTTGAAGCTGAACATTTGAGACTATGGCAGTCAATATTTCAATAACCCATTTTCACTAGAAGATAGGGCATCCTTTATTGAGATTTGCATGACTATGGGTAGCTAAAAATAGGGAGACATCAGGGTAGGAGGGCCCGTGCTTAGACTTATGCCCAAGCCAGGGATGAATGTTTGTTTGTTTGGCTTTGAGACGGAGTCTTGCTCTGTCTCCCAGGCTGGAGTGCACTGGTGTGATCTTGGCTCACTGCTACCTCCACTTCCCAGGTCAAGTGATTCTCCTGCCTCAGCCTCCCGAGCAGCTGGGATTACAGGTGCGTGCCGCCATGCCTGGCTAATTTTTGTATTTTTAGTAGAGATGGGGTTTCACTACCTTGGCCAGGCTGGTCTTGAACTCTTGACCTCGTGATCCACCCGCCTTGGCCTCCCAAAGTGCTGGGATTACAGGTGTGAGCCACTGCGCCCGGCTGGATGAGTGTTTTTCAAACAACCTTAGGTGTACTATGCAGGTACAGATAGTTCAGAACGAACCACTTAAGATACTACATCTATGCAGAACACAGCATTCAGAAGTTTCTTCCCTAAAGTTTGGCTCATCTACGACCACAAAAAACCCAAGAGGTTCTTAAAAGTCAGGGGCTCTGGAATTACCTGCCCAGACAGAAGTCAGAAACTTGGGCCTAGAAATCCGCATTTTAAACTCATTCCCGAGGTGCTCTTCATGTATCTGGTCCACCGCTTTAGGGTGCCAAGCTAATGCTTTTTAGATTTGAGCAACCAGTGAAATTACAGAAAGAATCTTCAAGACTTACTTTGAGCTTTCAACTACTATCACACAAAGAACAATGACAAGCGATAATCATCTCCTTTCATCCTTGTTCCAAAAAATATTACGTATATTTGTCTTTGTTTGCTTGGAGAGCTGTGTATGTCACTGCGGTCCAACCTCTGGGAACCCCAAGGGGCTTTGGGCACCACTTCAGGGTGAATGATGGGCCCAAGAGACAAGGCTTACTAGAGAACACCATCATCTTCCATTATTTTATTATTTTTTATACATATATATATATATATATATATGCGCAGATCTGTTTTATGTACAACAATTGGTTCTATCAAATATTCAGACCAAGGCATTCTACTGGTAATTTCCCCCCAAATCAATTCAGGTAAAATTAGATACTTATGCACTTCACGGGCTATCAAAACTTGCAACTTCATTATCAATTTCAGTTCTGAGGTCATACACACAATTCAAAATACACATTAACTAGGTTAAGGCGATAAAAGTGGGCTGAAAGAAACCACAGGATTCAGAACAATGAAACTGTGTATTTTGCTTGCATGAGAGTCATAACGTGAACAGCAAGTATTGTGCGTATCTCATAGCTCTTCAGTGGAGAGGAAGCGGCTTCTGAACATCTAAGGTGACTGCACAGCAGGTGGGAAACAGCTGGTGTGGCCTGCTGGAGGCTTCGCCGAGGGAGGGCTCATTTCTTCTCTGCCTCTCCTTTTTTGGGTTCTTGTTTCAATTTGTAATCAGCCAGGGCGGCCTTGATTGCATCTTCAGCCAGCACTGGAAGTAATGGAAGGAAAGAAGCCTAAGTTTCTAGATGTGAAAGAAATGGACTTGGGAATAGAATCTTTAAGAGCTGGGAGGAAGTGGTGCTGGTGGGGACTAATGGAGTAACCAAGCCAGAAAGCTGGGGTGAGGAGTTGCCGGGCACGTCAGCAGCTGCTTCCTGAGCTGAGTTACTCCTGCGGGTGATCCTGGAGACAGACTAGGGTTAAAAATCTGTGATCCCAGGCTAGTTCCTTAGCCTCTTTGACCCTACTTTCTTTTCTATAGAACTGGGATAATCATGCTTTTCTTGCCAGGATAGTGTGGGGACTTACAGAAGATGTCTGACACATAGTAGGGACACAGGAAATGTTACTTCTTGCCTGCTCCCATCAAAGTCTAGCTTTGGACAAAATCTTGTCATGATAAAAAAGTTGACATGCCCTTTGGAAAAAAGATCATGTCAATCTGTTGATGGGATGGCATTTGCCACATCACCCTCTAGTGATCGAGAGTTTGACCACTTTTATTTAGGAGTCAATATTCAAAGTGAGGCTATGGGGAAAATAAAAACAGAGAGCTGGAGTGACAGCAGAAAGCAAGCAAATAACAGAGAACATCAGCTAAAGGTTTCAGTACCTAAAAAGGCCTAATAAAAGGGCTGGGGATTTCCTGAAACCATGTGAAAATGTTTACAAGTGATGACCTTTCTTTATGGGTACTTAAAATTCCAGATCAAGTGGAAAGAACTTAGGTCTGACCAGGCTTCCTGAAGAATGAGTTAGTGTGTCTGCCCCGGCACCTGGCTCTTCTGCTGTGAGTATTACCTTGGCAAGAGGCCTGACTCTCTGCTGATTTTTAACTAATTTGGTTAGTAAACCTCCATCGATGCATTAAGGCTAATGTTTCTCATTCCTTCTTTCCCTGAGAAGGTTAAGAAATGATGGAAAAAGCATTAGATTTAATACAGAGACCAAACTGGAAAGCCAAGTACAAGTCTTAAGGCATCTGGGCTTTTTTTTAGGATAGCAGGGAGGGGGACATTGTACAACTGGGCTTAGTTGTTCCATATATACAGATGCAGACCCCGACAGGAATTCCATCCAGACAGGAAGTGAAGAAATACACAGGAAACAGGATTATGGCGAAAGCTGAGTTTTCTCCTCTGCTGGAAACAGCACAGATTCTGAAATCAAAGATTGGAGCTTAAATTCTGGCTCTTCCACTTATTAGCCATGTGATGTGGGCGTCTCAACCCAAGCCTTAGCTTCCTCATCCGTAAGAGGGAAGTAATGACATCTACTGTGCACTCAAGGATATTTGTGAGGTTTAGAAGTTACGCCCATCAAGTGCTCAGTATGATGGCTGGTGCATACCTCCTTCTGGCATGATTCTCTTAGGGATGAATGTGAGACCATGGGGGCTCTAACCCTCTGCAGGTTATAAGGACAGACTCATGAGCTCTAATTCTGAGGGTTACAAACGTGGGCTCCATGATCTAAAAGGACTGTTGCAAACCAAGTTGAAATTACTGCCAAATGTCCCAGCTGACTGGTATGGAGAGCAGAGACTTACTGGAGCAGTGCAGTTTCACGGGAGGAAGGCAGAGCTCCTTGGCGATATCTGTGTTTTTGATAGTCAAGGCTTCCTCCACCTGAGAGGCATAATGGAAAGATGGGCAGTTTTAGCAACACTTTATCTTGTGAGGGCCAGACAATAAAAAAGGGAGGCCAAAGAGGCTCTCAGGGTTGGTGGGGATGATTTCTGTTTAATAACTCAAACGGCTAAGGGTCTTCTCAGGACTCCCACTTTATCAAAGCTGCAGCTGGGATTCTCAAGCATGAAGTACACACAGCTGCACTGCCTGGCTTGGGTAAGCAAAGACAGCCCAGACACTTCTCTAAGTCAGGGGTGGAACCTGTGAGAAGTCTCTTAGGGATCTGCTTGTGGCCTGTAACAGGAATCTTTTCCTTAAAAGGTAGTGATTTCCTATGCTGGTTTTGTGAATATCAGCTTCTCCGATGTCCTCATACGAAATGTTAGCCTAAATCCTTTTGACTAGAAGTGCCGAATGGCATCAGAGAGGTTGGGAAGATGTCAGGTAAGTAGCACAGTGGCAGTGGCACAGCCGAGTCAGGCCGAATGCTCTCTTTGGTGTCCCCTTTGCCTATAGGAGCATCTCCTCCAGATCAACTAAAGAGGATGCCTGGGGTCTGGTTGACAGCCCTGGGGGATAATGTGAGGCAGGCAGATCCTTGCCCATGTAGAACAGTGCCCCACTGCCTTACAGAAAACCAGATTTCCCAACAGCCAGACTCTTTGACTATGTCTATCATTCAGTTTCCCAATTCTGCTAACCCTTCTTGGTTGATTCAGGTTCTGCTCCTGAAACTCAGATGGGAGATCTCAAGGTTAAAGAAATGTCCTCTCTCCCATTTTCTGATCACAATTCACAGTCCCCTAAGGGCCAGGTTCTGGGAGCAAAAGTGCCTTGTCTCATTTCTCCCTTCACCTGAGGACAGTTCCTGACAAATCACTTCAGAGCTACCTCCTGCCACAGCAGGTTAGGTCTGAGCTTCCTGGCCCGCAGGGGCTTGCCAGCCAGAAGGCCGTGAGCCATAGGAAGCAGGTGGCACGTGGCCTGGCAAACTGCTCTGCTGTGGAGCTGGCCAGCTTCCAAGCATGCTCCTCTGTGACTCAGCTCCCTGAACCTGGTCCCTTGGGGCAGCAAAGATGAGTGCCTTGCTGGTTGGCTTTTCTGAGAGGTTTTGACAGCAACTGGATTTTAGAAAGTCCAGCTCTTCACTGTGTTTGGAACCTTTGACCTCTGCAGCTATCAGGGAAAGACACTTGGGAGACAAAGGGATGAAAAAGAAGTTCTAGCTCTTTATTATCTCTGCCTTTAGAGGGCTTGCGATCAGCCACCTGGATCACTGTTCTGATTTCATTGTTCACTTTGCCCCCACCCTTGCTGTCTTTTTGATTATTTAATCCCTCTTTTAACACAGGCTAGTTTATTTCACCAATTCTTGAAAGCCACCTAGAACCCTTCCTGAAACATGAGAGGAAATAAACAAGAAAATAACTACCTTATAACAACTCTCTGACTTGAGAAATTATAAGAGCACTGGTAACCTTAGAGAAAGCCAAAGATTTCTTTTAAATTCTATTTTGTTAGAGGGACAGGTGAGGATCTTTTTTATATGTAATTAACACCCAAACAAACAAAAAAATAAAAATGATCAACAAGAAAAAAACCCAAACAACACCTAGTAGAATGATCCATAATTCCCAATTTGAAGAAATGATAATATAATCAACATCTGCATAGGAGAAATTTTAAAAATTTAGAATATTAAAAAAAAATCATGGTTACTTGTTTTTGACCCATTAGATTTGTGAGCCACCTTACCGTCTTTCCTTTCACCCATTCAGTGGCTAATGAGCTGGAGGCAATTGCGGAACCACAGCCAAATGTTTTAAACCTAGCATCCACAATCTTCCCCTTTTCATCCACTTGAATCTAGAAAAGAGACAAGAGTTAAGTGGTGAGTCCTGGGACCACCCTCTGGAACCTGGCACTCACGAAGGTTCACCGGGGCCTTCCCCAAGGGCTTTGGGCTTGCTTTCCACACTAAGTGATGACATTAATTACTGACTTTGCCTTGTTTCAAAGAGCTCAGTGATGAAAAGTGAAATGCAGGGACAACTATCCAGGCCCAACTGACAAAGATCAGCTGAAAAATATGTCCCTCCACTCCAATATTCTTTTGTTTTGTGACTCTGGCCTGCATGTTGGCTATGAACTTCTATTTGTGGAAGTCTGCTCACAGCTGCTGGGGCAATCTGCCTCTTTAAACACTGACAGAGTCCACAATAAAGGTCTCTGGTTAATACTTTTTTCTTGGGCAGCAGATTACACTTAGTGGTTTCCTCCTGTTTTGTTTCTGTATTCCAAGATAGGTATGAAGACCTCTGACAAGCTGCCCACTCACCATGAAGCAGCAGATTGGCGCTACAACTACAGTTTACCCAAAGCACTAGACACTATTTTCATGTTTCCCCCAATCTGGGGACAGGTTTAATTTACTGTGTTTCTTGTTTCATTGGGGACTGCTAGCTCACTGGGATTTTCCTTTGATCAGTAAAATTCACAAAACTCTTTAGTTGGCTGAAGTTGGAATTTAAACTGATACAGTGAGTACAAAAATGAGATTACTTTTCTATTTTGGAAAAAGTTGGCATAGTACACTAGCCTAGCAGGAGAGCTACGATTGAGGCCCTGCTCCAGTATCTAACATGGACTCATCCCATCTCACAGGAATGGAGACCAAGTGAAATGCTTGGAGATCTCACAGGAATAAAGATGGAGACCAAGTGAAATGCGCAAGTGCTTTGTAAACTTAAAGGGATTATTGTTATCACTATTAAAAAACACTAGCCATACCTGTAATTTCATTACGTCACCACATGCTGGAGCCCCCACCAGTCCAGTTCCAACATTTTTAGATGTCTTGTCAAGGGACCCCACGTTTCTAGGATTTTCATAATGATCAACAACCTAAAATGAGAGGGTTAAGATAAATCATGTTCACTCTCTATTGGTACTGGTCTCTGGTTTGATGGTAAGCTCCTCGGTCAGCATCTTGAACCTGGCAGGCAATCACTAAATACCAAATTTCACCTGAGTAGAAAGGTCTACACTCATGTCAATGAGAACCATTTGTGACCCCCAATTCCTTTTGTGTCTCCTCTACAATACTTCACAGATTTGAGATACCTAGAAGAAAAAAAAAATCAGTGAAATCCATGTCTTAGTTCCATAGGGTTTTTACAAAAATACTTGACTTTCACCCACCTACATCACCAGACTTGGGCTCAAACAGCAGTTTTGTTATTTTCAAATAAAATCCATCCTCAAAGGATGATTACTATTTAAAAATTCTAAAAATAACCATGGCCCAGGGAGGGAAAGCTTTCTTAGAAGCCTTAAGGTGACTGTTACACAGGGAACAATGCTATGGAATGTGTACGTTTATGTGTCTTTTAAAATAAAAACAGTGCCATTACCGTATTTCACAGCCTGTCATCACCCTGGTGCAGCAGCGCACCCTGGCTGCTGAAAGGCTGCTAGTCCAAGTTTCTTCAGGGTGTACCCTCAACAAAACACACCCCCGGGAGGGGGAGGAGTGAAGAAGCCCTTGGAGAAAGGGCAGAAGCCAGATCAGAATAAACATCCATTCGAACTGGCACAGAGAAGGCCTTAATAACCTTGAGGTTTGGTTACTGGTTAGTAGTAAGCACGCCGATCTTCCAGTCCCCTTTTCCCCCCATCTGACTAAGGATTTTGACTCCAAGTAAAAGGGACCTCAGGATAGTATCTAATGTAGGGGCCTTTTGTGCCACGTTGATTTATGGCATTCTTTAGTTGTTTCTCGAGTGGGAGTCTCACGTCTGGGGGACTTTGTGCCACCAGACAGCAAGGGGCTGCAGACTATGAATCTATCCCTCCTTCCCCGCCAAAAAACCCCCCAAACAAAACAAAAACATTACGCATGTTGGTTACAAGCCTGACTCCCCTATGCACTCCTAAAGCAGTAACAGAAACGGTCTCCTCGTGCTGGGGCCTATGTGCCAGGAACCATGCCAGGACTCCACGCACAGTATCCTTTGTAAGGGACAGCTGAGAGCCCCCCATTTACACCTGGGGAAACAGGTTCAGAGAGGCGCAGTGACTAGCCCAAGGTCATCTGGCCAGGGCAGCGGAGTGGCTGAAGCCGGAGCCCGCTCCGGGGGTGTGTCTGTCCCTGGACTCAGAAAGACAAGTCCCAACAGGACCCTGCCTCCTGGGCTGTTGGCGAATTTAAAATTGGGACGCACGAAGTCGCGGCCAGCGGCGGGGCCCCCTGGAAGTCGCCGCCCGATGAGCGGTAACTGTTGTTTATCAGTTGCAGTGAGCCCCACTGCGCAGCAAGGGAAAGCGAGTCAGGGCAAAGACGTAGGAGGGGACAGCTCCCAGTCCTAGCTGCGCAGAACCCCGCGGCCGCCCCTCCAGCCCAGGCCTCCGCCGAGTCGGCATTCCGCGCGTCGCCTCTTTTGTCCCTACCTTCTTGTGATAGAGTCGGGCCGGGGCCGACAGCTCCCGGGCGGGCAGGCGGGGGCTCCGCAGCAGCAGAGCCGATGCCGCCCGCCTCAGACGGCCAGCCCCAGCCGCCGCCATCTTGCCGGCTTGCGCCTGCGCCAGTCCAGAGCGACGCCGAGGGGCGGGGCGCGTCTGCGAGTCGGCTCCGAGCTGGGAGCGCGCCTCTCTGTCGTCACCGAAGCTTTGCGCCTGCGCCTTACCGCTCCGTGCACGCGTCCGCCTTCTGGCCCCGCCTTGACCACGCCTCTCGGGGGCGGGCGGGGTCGGGAGCGGGAAGGTCTGAAGTCGCTGGAGGGCTTGTCCTGGGTGCTGGATTCTGGTTGAGACAGGACCTCAGGCTTCTGCAGTGTGGGGCTCAAGTTCGCTTTCACAAAGCCCGCTGCGGGAATGCGGCGCAGAGGAGCACCGAGTCCACTTTTCCTAACCCTATTTTGCAGCTAAGGAAGCCGAGATTCAGGGCAGTTTAGTAACTCCGTCCAAGGTCGCTAAGGACTTATGTTCAATTAGAATTCGAACTTGGGTAATCCTGGGTTAGAATCCTGGTTCGGTTCCTTCCTGGCTGTGTGTCCCTAGACGAATGGTACCGGCTCGCTAAGTCTGAATCTTCCCTTTTGTATTAATTCGAGGACAATTGCTTCATCATGAAGCCAGCATCTGTGTCGAGTACCTACTATGTGTCAAGGCGCTCTACTAGACCCGGGGATCCAACGGAAAGCAAAACAGACATAATTCCTGCCCATTAAGCCTGCTAATGAGGGAGCAAGGTAGAGATAGAGACACACACCAATACTTTCCTACCTCAAAAGTGGGAAGCTTAAGAAGGAAACGAATACCATGTCCTGATTGAAAAAAAAAGTATGTCTATTTTTCTCTCTAAACAGCAAACTCAATTTATATGTCAGTGCCTAGCAATTAAGAATTTCTAAAGAAATGCGTATTAATGTAATTTACTGTTGGTTTGCAGTATGTGATCTTATAAAACCGGAAAACTCACGTGTATTTAACGTCTACTAGGTACCAGACGTTTACATAAAGGGGAGGAATCTGGGAAATGGATTTTTCTCTTGAATGGTGAAATCGATCCTTCCCCGAGGACCTGCAGTTTTCTTTGCGTTTGAGGCGCAGTTGCTGGGGAGAGTAAACCCAAGCGCCAGGTCACACTAGGCGATAAGTAAGGCATTTAATCGAAGAATCACTTTGACCTTCTCAAGATGGCGCCAAATTCTTCACTACAGACATCACTCTCGCTCCATGACTTCCTCTATGGCTTCCACTTCCTGCCCAAAGACCCAACTTCTGTCCGAAGTTGTGGCGGAACGCATGCCATTATAATGAGTTTTTTTATCTGGTGGGAGCTTTTACAAGGGTATAAAATAATGTGAATTTAGTGTATGTGGAGATTTTCCCGTTATCTAAGTTCCCAGTTTCTCTTTCAATGGCAAGAAAACGGGCTTTTGATAAGGCGCGCGCCGCGGGCAGCTTCTGCCTCAGCCTGTCTTCCGCGGCCGCGGGAAGACCCGAGAGTCATTAGAAGCGCAAGATGGCGACTGCGGCCGAAACCTCGGCTTCAGAACCCGAGGCTGAGTCCAAGGCTGGGCCCAAGGCTGACGGAGAGGAGGATGAGGTTAAGGCGGCTAGGACAAGGAGGAAGGTGTTATCGCGGGCTGTGGCCGCTGCGACATACAAGACCATGGGGCCAGCGTGGGATCAGCAGGAGGAAGGCGTGAGCGAGAGCGATGGGGATGAGTACGCCATGGCTTCCTCCGCGGAGAGCTCCCCCGGGGAGTACGAGTGGGAATATGACGAAGAGGAGGAGAAAAACCAGCTGGAGATTGAGAGACTGGAGGAGCAGGTGGGCCCGGGGGTGGGCAGCGGGCATCTTCCAGTCTTTCAGGTCCTCGGGTCCCCATGTCCTGGCCCGCCTCCCTAGTCCTCGGCGGCGATAAAGCCGCCAAGGCTGCAAACCCGCTTTTCGTGACAGTAGCTCCTGTCGGATTTGAGTGCTTACTGCCTGCCCATTGCCTTGCAAACGTTATCTCATTGAATCCTCGCCACGACCCTGTGAAGGAAGCCCTGTTATCTATCCCCATTTTACTGGAGGAAACTGAGGCTCGTGGAGGAAAGTCTCTTGCTCAGGATAACACTTTCTGCAAGTCAGGCCTTGTACTTTGATCCCATTCCAGAACTCCCACTCTTAACCACACGTCCAACAGTAGAAATAAACTCATTCGCAAGAGAGTGTTATTTTGTTATGTAGGAATGACGGCGATGATGAAACTTGTGGTAAGAAAAATATTGACCGCGATGGTGATAATAGAAATGGAAAGGTTTCTGGTTCTGGAGGTTAAGGCCTCAGTTCTAGCTATTCAACTCTTGTATGTGCTTGTAAGAATTTCTTAATTTCTCTCACCCTCTCGACTTCCTTATCTGCAGATTGGGAGCAACAATTTCTGCATAATATAATTGTTGTAACAGTAACCATAGCTCAGTGCCTAGCATCTAGTCATAACATGGTCTCTCACTTGTAACCTTATGAGGTGGTGATATCTACTGTATAATCCAGGATCTCAGCAGGAAATAGGTGGCACATTTAAATTAGGATGATCTGAGAGAAAGTCAATAAAGGTGTGGGTAGGGAAATCGGGAGTGAAAGTTTAGTATCCCATGGCTGATAACTCCAGAACCTGGTGTCCATCTTTGGGCTGGAAGGGGTGAAGGGTGTGATCTGAATTGTGTGGAGAGGGCACCTGAGACCTGCTGATAACTTTGTTCAAGGGAAGCAGCCCCAGTTTCCTGTCAAGGATTGAGGTGGGGGAAGAAATACCCTGACCTCTCTTTCTTCCTCCCACCAAACTTCTGCTGGTGCCTCCTGCTGGGCAGACCCATCCGGAAGCTGGAGAGCCAGGAAACCTGTACATGAGGTCTATACTCGGGGACACAGGGCAGGGAGGAGAGGGTAGGGTGTTTTTTGGAGGGGGCAAACAGAAGAGATGGAGCACATTCTCTCTCTTTTTTTTTTTTTTTTTTTTGAGACAGAGTCTCGCCCTGTCACCCAGACTGGAGTGCAATGGCACCATCTCGTGTCACTGCAACCTCTGCCGCCCTGGTTCAAGCGATTCTCCTGCCTCAGCCTCCCCAGTAGCTGGGATCCAGGCACGCACCATTGCGCCCGGCTAATTTCTGTATTTTTAGTAGAGACGGGGTTTCACCATGTTGGTCAGGCTGCTCTTGAATTCCTGACCTCAGGTGATCCACCCACCTTGGCCTCCCGTAGTGCTGAGATTACAGGTGTGAGCCGCTACGCCCGGCCCGCATTCTCTTTTTACAGATGAAGAAACAGAGGTTCAGAACAAATGATGAAATGATTTCCTTTAAGTTATTCATAGTGGGATTTACACTTAAAATGTGGACTAGATGCCACACTGGATGTGAAATCACTCAGTGAATGTGAAGTTGCTAATCTAGTTTACTCATTAAACCTTACTGAGTGTCAGTTTCCTTATAATACTCTCTCTGGCACTGATATTTTTGTTATGAGATAGTGATGTCATCCATTGGTATAGCTTGTCCCACCCATTACATCTGATTGTCAGAGGAACCTGTTGGGGTTGGCAGGTGGTTAGCATTTCTACTTTTTTTTTTTTTTCTTTTTTGAGACGGAGTCTTGCTCTGTGGCCCAGGCTGGAGTGCAGTGGCACGATCTCGGCTCACTGCAAGCTCCGCCTCCCGGGTTCATGCCATTCTCCTGCCTCAGCCTCCCGAGTAGCTGGGACTACAGGCGCCCGCCACCAAGTCCGGCTAATTTTTACTATTTTTAGTAGAGATGGGGTTTCACCGTTTTAGCCAGGATGGTCTCGATCTCCTGACCTCGTGATCCGCCCGCCTCCGCCTCCCAAAGTGCTGGAATTACAGGCGTGAGCCACCGCGCCCGCCCTCTACTTTTTATAAATAAGTGTGCTGAAGCTAATTTAGTCTTACTCATTCAGCAAACACAGCGTGACACTGGGTACCAGATTGACTGTGTCCCTGCCCTTGTTGATGTCATTTCTTCAGACTGCTAGTCCTGGGCCTTTCGATGAGCCTATTCTGTGAGGTGGGGAAAGAGAGATTTGGGACCAGAGAGGTTAAGTCCTTGGTGAGGGTACACAGCTTGCTAAAGAGCAAGAAAGGGGAGAGCAGAGGTCTCTGGCCACTAGTACTCTGCAGTTGCCTGTCCTGCCACAGATCACCAAGGATGGGGTGGAGTTTAGAATGTGACCACACAGGATAGGACCTGGCAAGTGATGAACTGAAGACCCTCTGGCCTTATCCTCTTTGTCCTGTGGTCTAGAAATGGACTTGTCCAGTTTCTCCAAGCCTCCCACCCACCTCATCCTGATCCCACAGCTGCTTCTTCCTGCTGTAACTGCTTTTATGGCGGAGCATAATGATGAATTGCTTCCAAATAGGTCTGTGAGAAACTTGGCCTTGCCATATTTGAGAGTTCTGGTTCTCATCCCTCAGTGTTTATTTATTTATTTTTTTTGAGAGCATCTCACTCTTGCCCAGGCTGGAGTAGTGGTGTGATCATGGCTCACTGCAGCTAGGACCTCCCAGGCTCAAGTGATCCTCCCAGCTCATCCTCCAAAGTATCTCGAACTACAGGCATGCACCCCCACGCCTGGCTAATTAAAAATATTTTTTTTTTTGTAGAGATGGGTTCTTACTATGTTGCCCAGGCAGGTGCTGAATTTCTGAGCTGAAGTGATGCTCCTGCCTCAGCCTCCCAAAGTGCTCGGATCACAGGCGCAAGCTACTGCACGTGGCCTTGATTATATTTTATGGAAGCTGGCAGTTTGCTGTGGTATCTGTCTAACAAAAGCAAATATTTTCCATTATATGTGTTTGTGCGCTGAAATTAAAAGTGGCACTTCATGGTGGCTTCGGCAGATTTGTCAGTGCAGCAGTACAGAGACTATGGCTTTGCAACCCTGAACCCAAGCCTTCCATTGAGTAGTGGAAAGGCCTTGTACAAGTTATTTCAGCTCGCAGAGTCTTGGGTGTCCCAGTTAGTAAAATGAAGGTTGTAATAGTGCTTTCCTCATGGGACTGTTGTGGGGCATGGCACAATGTGCGTAAAGCGCCTGGCACAGTTTGGCGCATAATAGGTGCTGCTCCATTCTCCCTTCCCTGCCTTTGATTGCACCAGTTGTTTTCTTTCCATCAGTCCTCTCTATTATTTCTCCCCCATTCTAGTACAGCTAGGTATAACACATTTTTCACATTGCTAGGGAGTTAAATCAGTTAGCAGATCATTTTGTGATTGGTTAAGTTTCCTTTAAAGCATCTATGTTGTTAATCCCAGCTACTCGGGAGGCTGAGGCAGGAGAATCGCCTGAACCCGGGAGGCAGAGGTTGCAGTGAACTGAGATCACACCACTGCACTCCAGCCTGGGTGACAGAGCAAGATTCCACCTCAAAAAAAAAAAAAAAAAAAATCTATGTCATTAATGATGTTCTAAGACCAGAATAGACCAGCATATGTACTCATTTATCAGTATAGATTGAACTATGTGGAAATAGCTCTTTTAAGTGCATTTCAGTATGTATTTAATATATGTACTTTCAGAGTACTTGTCCACATATAGTATTTTCATCATTTTACCCTAAAAATCAGAAGTTTACACCAAAAGCCACACCTTAAAAGTCAGCTTCTTGACTTTAGCAACTTTTATACCTTTTTCTTCTGCTGATCTACACATGGTGTTCATGTGAGGGGCACTTGCATGCATAGATATTAGTGACACTGACTAGCAAGTGCTCTCCCACTCCTGTTTGTGCTCCGCAAGCACACTCTAGTGAGTTCAGACTGGTGATGTGGTGGGGAGAGCCTTGAATGTTCTTTAATGAAGAAAGTGTATCCTTCTCAAACTTCACTTCTCAAACATCCCAAACTGCGGTTACTTTGTGTGACACACTTGATAGGTGATTTTGAAACATCAGTGTGTCATGATAGCCCATTTAAGAACCAGAGCTTTAGCCCAGCTCTTTCATGGTACAGATGAGGAAACAGAACAAGTGGGGATTAGAACACTTGTGTCCTGATCTGGTCCAGTGCTTTTCAGCCTATCATGTGATCATCGGATGAGTTCAGCTTGTCAGGTTTTATGAATCATAAGCAGGAGAACATTGCTAAAAGTCTTAAGATTTAAAACTTAGAGATCATGTTCTTATCTGTAATTGATTATTATCTTTTGGCATGTAATTTGATAAATACAAAGCAGTTCACATCATGTACAAGAGTTTCTCACCAGATGCAGTGGCTCACACCTGTAGTCCTAGCATTTTGGGAGGCTGAGGCAGGATGATCCCTTGAGCCCAGGAGTTTGAGACCAGACTGGGCAAGATGGTGAGACCCTGTGTTTACAAAAAATAAATTTAAAACATTTAGCTATGTGTGGTGGCATGAGCTTGTAGTAGCAGCTACTCAAGAGGCTGAGGCGGGAGGATCACTTGAGCCTGGGAATTTGAGGCTGCAGTGATTTGTGACTGCCACGGCACTCCAGCCTGGGTAAGAGTGAGACCCTGACTCAAAAAAAAAAAAGAGAGTTTCTCAAAGTCACTGTTTTTCAACCTGGGGGTCACAGTCATAGGTTGTGAATTTATTTTAGCTGAAACAGCAAGTGCCACCTGAGCCATAGTGTTTTTCAACTGCATGGGTCTGTTTTGGGCTCTCTCTTCAGTTTGTCTATCCTGTGCCAATTCCACTGATTAACTTATTGCTAAGGCTTGCTATCTGGTAAGACAAATCCTCCTACCTGCTTTTTTTCTTTCCTTGCAGGGTGTTCTGGCTCTTTCATATAAATTTTAGAATTATTTTGTCAAGGTCTGTGAAAAACCCTGTTGGTTTTTTAATTTGAATTGCATTGAATTTATGGATTATTTAGGGGAGAATTGACGTCTTTGCCATAATGATTATTCTAACCCAGAATATGCATATAACTCCATTCGTCTAGGTATTGAATATTCTTTCTATTTTTGAGACATGGTCCTGCTCTGTTGCCCAGGCTGGAGTACAGTGGCATGATCTCAGCACACTGCAACCTCCGCCTGCTGGGCTGAAGCGATCCTTTCACCTCAGCCTTTCGAGTAGCTGGGACCACAGGCATGTGCCACCAGACTCAGCTAATTTTTACAATTTTTGTAGAGACGGGGTTTTGCCCAGTTGCCCAGGCTGGTCTTGAATTCCTGGACTCAAGTGATCTGCCTGCCTCGGCCTCCCACAGTGCTGGGATTACAGGTGTGAGCCACCGCCCCCGGCCAAGTCTTTAATATCTTTCAATCAAGTTTAAAAACATTTTGCCATACAGGTCTCACACATCTTTTGTTAGATGTATTTCTAGGTACTTTATAGTGCTTGATGTTTATGCTATCCTATTTAAAATTACATTTTAAAGCTTGCTGGTTTATAGAAATGTAATTTTTTTATTGTAAAAAACATATAACGTAAACTTTGCTATCTTATTCTTAAGTGTATGGTTTAGTAGTTTTAAGTATAGTCACATTGTTGTGAAGCAGATCTCCAAAGTTTTCATTTGCATATATACAACTCTGTACCAATTAAACAGCTCTCCTTCTCCTTCCTTCCCAATCCCCTGATAACTACCATTGTAGTTTTCTGTCTCTATGAATTTGACTAGATACTTCATATAAGTGGAATCATACAGTATTTGTCTCTTTGTATATAATTGATTTTTATACATTGCTCGTATTGCTTGTCACTTTGCTAATCTTGTTTGTTATTTCCAAATGATTTGTTTGTAGATGAGTTTTGGTTTACTATACATTGATATCATCTGACCATAATTAACAGTTCTCATTCTTTTCTCTATATCTGTTTCTTTTCCTTGTCTCATTGTTAAAACCCCAGACCTCCAGTACAGGGTTAAATAGAAGGCGATACTGGGAAGCTTTTTGTGTTTTTTAAAAGGAATTTTAATGTATTATTAAATTTACTAAATATAAATATATAATAAACAATATAATAAATATATAAATATAAATATGTTATTAAAATATATTTATTGCAGATTTTAAAAATCAGGTTAAGGAAGTGCCTTTCTATTCCTAGTTTGCTAATTCTTAATTTTGATTCATGAATCGATGTTTTAATCAAATGCTATTTCTTCATTGAGGTAATCATGTTTTTTTCCCTCAAATCTGATGGTGGAAAAATTATACTGGATGATTTTGTAGTGTAAAAACACCCTTGCATTCCTGGGATAGACCCAAATTGATCATTATGTATTGTTCTCTTTATACATTTCTGATTTTTTAATATTTTATTTAGGATTTTTGTATTAGTGCTCTTGAGTGAGATTGACATGTAATTTATTGAATTCTGTGTGCCAGGTAGGTCAAGAATCTAACCAAGTCAAGGCATAAGACATACAAGGTACTTATCCCATGAAGCCTTTAGGTCATGATGGAAATAAACACGATGATGAGATGGAAAACAGCTTGCAGCATATAGGGGGCTACTTAAGAAAGAGTGGCATAAGATGGGGGCCGGGGTTGGGGGCGGGGGCGCCCTCTGAGGAAGTGAAGTTTATACCTGAAGTATGAAAAGGGGTGGCTAGGCAGAGAGAAGGTGAGAGATCCTTCTGGGCTGAAGGAGCAGCAGGTGCCCAGCCCTGAGGTTGGAGAGACGTTGGAATGTTTGAGTTACACGAAGCTGGCTGCCATGTTGAGAGGCCGGTGGTTTGAGATGTAGCTGGAGAGATGAGCCCAGCATGCTGGGATTGCACATGAGGCAGGGATTTGCAAATTGTTCCTAGGATACTGGGAAGCCATGGAAGGGTTTTACTATTATAATTAGTAGAGAAAGATAATGAGTTCTTGTTTAAAATCTAAACACTTGAACAAAACCCCGTAATCCTTCATATTTGTATTCTCTGAATGGTTGGTCCTTGTCCCCACTCCATTTAAAGGTTCACTGGCTACTTCATTGTTAAGATTTTTATCCTAAAGTTCAAGTAATCATATTCATTGGCTGTCTTTCTGTATTTTAATTAAATAGCTAGTACCTGGATTATTAGGGTATGTTGTCAGATGGTAGAGTGTAATTTGAATGCAGCGTAGGTAATCTTTTGTCTCTGGAGAGGGAAATATTCCTAAAATGTGGCAGATGTTGGAAGAGTAGATACTAATGAAGTCTTGGTGTACAGACTTAAATTATCCCTATATCCCAACAAAAGCTTTTTAAACAATTCACCTTTTTATTTTGAGATAATTGTAGATTTCCATGCACTTGTAAGAAATAATAGAGATTTTTCGTGTACTTTTTACCCAGTTTCCCTCAATGATAACACTTTGCAGAACTATAATATGTAATAACCTGGGTATTGACATTGATATAGTCAAGATACAGATCAGTTCTGTTACCTTAAGGATCCTTGATGTTGCTTTGAAATTTTTCTCTTGTCCTAACATTTTGTGATGTTATATTTACATTTCACATTTAAGTGTGATCCATTTTGAGTTATTTCTGTAAGGCGTGAAGTTTAGGTCAAGGTGTATTTATTTGTTTTGCCTGTGGATATCCATTTGCTCCAGCATCATTTTTTGAAAATGCCTTTTTTTTCCTCTGTTGCATTGCTTTTGTCAAAAATTATTTGGGCATATTTGTGTGGGTCTGTTACTGGGTTCTATTCTCTTCATCTATGTATCTTTCTGCCATTCTCACACTGCCTTGATGATTGTAGCTGTATTGTAGGTTTTAGTATCAATCAGGTAGAGTGATTACTCCCACTTTATTCTTTTTCAAGATCATTTTTAGCTATTCTAGGGCCTCTGCCATCCCATATACATTTTAGAATAAGCTTGTCTAGGTCTACAAAAAACCTTGTTGGGATTTTAATTGGAGTTTCAGTAAGCCTGTAAGTCAGTTTAGGGAGAATTTACTTCTTGACTATGTTGAGTTTTTCAATCCATGAACATGAAGTGTCTCTTTTTTTAGGTCTTTGATTTCTTTCCTCATCATTTTGTAATTTTCAGCATACAGATTTTATAAACTTTTAAAATATACACCTAATTATTTAGGTTTTTTGGAGTGATTGTAAATGGTGCTATGTCTTTAAATTTGGTTTCCACATGTTCTTTTGGTTTTTTTTTGTTTTTGTATGTTTATCTTATATTCTGTGACCTTGCTCAGTTCACTATTTTTGGAGTTTTTTTTTTTTTAATTGGTTCCTTAAGATTGTCTACTTAGCCATATCATCTACAAATCAGGACAGTTTTATTTTTCCGAGCTGTATACCTTTTATTTCTTTTCCTTGTCTTATTGAACAGGCTAGAACTTATAGGACTTTGTTGGAAAAGAGTGGTGAGAGCAGACATCCTTGCCTTGTTCTTGATTTTAGGAGGAAAGTGTTCAATCTTTTACCATTAGGAATGATGTTAAGGTAACCCTATATTCCAACTTATGGGATAGATTTTTTATAGATGCTCTTTATCAGGTTGAGGTTGTTTCCCTCTATTCCTAACATGCTGAGTGTTTTAACCATGAATGGTTGTTGGATTTTGTCACATGCATTTTCTGCATCTATTGATACCATGAGTTTTCTTTAGCCTTTTGATACACTGGATTACAGTAATTGATTTTTAAATGTTGAATTAGCCTTGCAAACCTGGAATAAATACCACTTGGTCATGGTGTATAATTCTTCTTATACACTGAATTTAGTTCTTTAAATTTTCCTCCGTACTGTTTTAGTAGCATCCTACTTATTTTGATTTGTTGCAATTTCATTTTCATTCACTTTTTTTAATTTGTAAATTTTCTTGGAGACTTCCTCTTTGACCTGCAGATTATTTAGAAGTGTATTACTTAATTTTCACGTGTTCAGAGATTTTCTTACTGTTAGTGGTTTCTAATTTGATTCCATTGTGGTCACAAAACATACTCTGCATGGTTTTCATTTCTCTTAAATTGTTGAGGTTTGTTTTATGGCCAAGGATATGGCTTCAGTGAATGTTCCGTAAGTACTTGAGAAAAATACATATTCTGTATTGTTGGGTGGGCTGTTCTCTATATAAATTAGGTCATGATCTTTGACGGCGTTATTGAGTTCTTCTATAACCCTGTTCTGCCTAGTTTAAAAAAAAATTAAACAATTTTCTTTCTTTTTAAAAACTTAAAAATTTTTTAATTTGCTTTTGTCTAATTTTCTTTTTCTTTTATTCATCTTCTTTTTGACCAGGTTCAACATATTCAAGTGTCTAGTAGTTTTATCAGTTGCTGAAAAGGGAGATGTTGAAGTTGCCAAATGTAATTGCTGCTGTGTCTCTTTGAGCTCTGTAATAGTTTTTGCTTCATGAATTTTCAAGCGCTCTTTGGTTCCTACACATTTAGGATTGTTATGTCTTCCTGGTAGATTGATCCATTTATTATTATGTGTCATTATATAATCCTTTTCATCTCTAGTAATTTTCTTTGCTCTGAAGTCTACGTTATGTGATATTAATATGTCCGCTTCAACTTTTTAATTAATGCTTGCATGTTATCTTTTTCTGTCCTTTTCCTTTCAACCAGTTTACCTGTGTCTTTGAATTTGAAATGAATTTCTTGTACTCACCATATAGTTGGGTTGTGTTTTTACCCACTCTACCATTATCTACCTTTTAATTAGCATATATGCATCATTCGCATTTAAGGCAATTGTTGGTTTATTCAGACCAAAGCCTGCCGTTTTACTATTTTCTGTTTATTTTCTGTTTCTCATTCTTCTGTTTCTCCTTTCTTGCCTTTCTGTGGATTATTTGAATATTTTTTAGATTTTCATCTTGATTTATTTATTTATTTTTTTGAGATGGAGCCTTGTTTTGTCACCCAGGCTGTATCTCTGCTCACTGCAACCTCCGCCTCCCGGGTTCAAGCAATTCTCCTGTCTCAGCCTCCTGAGTAGCTGGGACTACAGGCATGTGCCACCACACCCAGCTAATTTTTTGTATTTTTTGGTAGAGACAGGGTTTCACCATGTTGGCCAGGCTGGTCTTGAACTCCTGACCTCCCAAAGTGCTGGGATTACAGGTGTGAGCCACCATGCCCAGCCATCTTGATTTATTTAAGGTGATTTTTAGTGTAATTGCTTTGAATAGTTTTCTCAGTGGTTGCTTTGGGTATTAAAATATACAGAGTTGACTTACATGGTATCAGTGTTTTACCACTTGAATGAAGTGTGGGAATCTTCCATTTCAGTTCTCTTTCCATCCCCACTTTTAAATAATACTGTGTTGGGTATCAGAAGTTCTTACAATGTTTGTTCCATTACATACGATTTAGAAAGCTCATGAGGAGAGGAGGATAATCTGTCGTAGTTCCCGTATTTCTGCTCTTCCTGTTCTTTCTTCCTTTTTGATGCTTTAGGATTCCTTCTTTTAACTTTTCTGTTCGAAGAACTTCCTTTAGCTATTCTTCAAGGGTAGGTCTGCTAGTGACATATTTTTCATTTTTCTTTGTCTCAGATATATGGTAACTTAAAATAATTTTAGTTTGAAAAGTTTCAAATGTACAAATAAAACTTTATGTACCTGTCACTCAGCATCAACAGATACCAACCTGCTGCCACTCTTGTTTCTCTAATAGGGATTTCTATCTTTTTTTTTTTTTTTTTTTTTTTGAGATAGGGTCTTGCTCTGTCACCCAGGCCTAGAGTGCAGTGGTGTGATCTCGGCTCGCTGCAACCTCTGTCTCCCAGGCTCAGGTGATCCACTTCAGCCTCCCAAGTAGCTGGGACCACAGGTGCACGCCACCATGTCTGGCTAATTTTTTGTATTTTTGGTAGAGATAGGGTTTGACTGTGTTGCTGAGGCTGGTCTCGAACTCCTGAGCTCAAGCAATCCACCTGCCTCAGCCTCCCAAAGTGCTGGGATCACAGATGTGAGCCACCACAACTGGCTTCCATCTTTTTTATTTAGTAAAATAAAAGAGGTCTTACAGTGTACCTCACATGTGCTAAAGGACGTTATGAAATTACCTTTTTATTTTTTAGTTTTTCTTAAAGACCAGTGTAACAGTAGAAATTTTTTAAATCCTTGGAAGACCTGGTATGAGCTAGAAACTAGTAGTGTCCTCATTTTATAGATGAGGAAATAGAGCTTAGGAAAGTAAATAACTTACCTAAGGTCACATACTTTTTATTTGTTTCATTAGAATGCCTCCTTTATTTCCAAGAGAACCCAAATGTCTTCTAACAGGAACTGTAACAGATTTGAGGGAGCTTTATGTTTGTTACAAAAGCCTCTTTTATTGTTTTGTCTTCTACCTGTGGGTACGTGCTGGGTTGCTGTTTCAGTGGTTTTCTGAGCACATTTATTTTGTTTGTGGCAGGTATATGTGTAGTTACCAGTAGTGACAAAAGCTAAGTTACTTGATGATGGTGTTTTAAATTTCAACTTGTTTCTTTTCCTGTTAGTTGTCTATCAACGTCTATGACTACAACTGCCATGTGGACTTGATCAGACTGCTCAGGCTGGAAGGGGAGCTTACCAAGGTGAGGATGGCCCGCGAGAAGATGAGTGAAATCTTTCCCTTGACTGAAGGTAAGCTTCAGCAGTCAGGCTGCTTTTAGAAACAGAAACAAGGCTTGCACATTTTTTACAATGTTGAAAGTGGGACATGCTCCTTGTAGAAAACCTGGAATGTTCAGTGTAGTGGAAAGAAGAAAACGCATCAGAGTTAGCTATTTTTAGTTTATTACCTTGTAGTTTTTTGCAAAATGTAGTTATGATCATATAACACGGATTTTGAATTCTGATTTCTTTATTCTAACGTTATGGTAAACATTTGTAATGTAATTAAGCTTGGCTTTCATTTCTGTATTTCCCATTTCACTATTTATGTATTTGAACCATTCTCTTGAAACCAGAAAATTGTAAATATATTTAAACTTTTACAGACAGTTTTTTATGTAAATGTTTCATACATTAATTGTTCCAGAATAGTTGGGCATTTAGGTTATTTCTACTTATTTGCTTATTAGAAACATAATTGCACTGAACAACTCTGTAGTTCAATCTTCATGAATATTAATAAGTGATCTTTGGGCAGTACTTAGAACACTTTGGTCCTAGATCCCACTCTGCCCCTTTTCCCTTCTGCAAAGCATAACTGCCGAGTGTAGATGCTGGAGTCAGGTGACCTAGATTCATTCCTGGCTACATCTTTTACTAGCTGTGTGACCTTAAGCAAATTATGTAAACATTCTAAGACTCAGTTTTTCTAGCAGTTAAATGATAGCAACAGTAGTTTCTGCATTGTAATGTATGACGGTATAGGATGAGCTATTCTACGTATAACACTTAACACATGCCTGGCATGTTGTCATCCTTAGATAGATGTCATTATTATTAGTGTTACTATCACCAACCTTACAGGATTGTGATAAAGACTGAATGAGAAAAGTGCTTTGCAAAATATAAAATGCTTAACAGGTGGAGGATATTATGATTTTAGTGATTTGATCTTATTTGGAAGCATAAAACCTCCTATGTGCTTAGTTCAGGTTTTAAGAAGTGAATTTCTGGAAACAACGCCAGGTTGTGTAAGATGGATGAAACGTTTGCATGCTGATGTCTCTTGGTAAAGTCCCTGCGCTTAGCCTACCCTTTGATATTAATGCGGGAAGTATTTTTGTCTCGTAGAGCTCTGGCTGGAGTGGCTGCATGACGAGATCAGCATGGCCCAGGATGGCCTGGACAGAGAGCATGTGTATGACCTCTTTGAGAAAGCCGTGAAGGATTACATTTGTAAGTTCCCGTGGACTTTTTTTGGATATCTGGCAATGTCATATATATCAGTCTGCTGTTGAGGACTATATTATGAGATGTTGCTACCCAGAAAAGGGAACGTTAGTTTCACAATTAGCAAGATTTAAGTTGAGTTGTCTTATCATTGTCTTTGGTCTTTAATTGAGGAAGTTTAATTTTAAAATAAAAGTGGAAGAAGCACTTGTAGTAAGGGAATGAATACACTCACACTCAGGATTTATTGACAGTGAGAACTTACATGGTATTTCCACTGATCTTTTATACATTCAATAGGTTTTTAGAGGTTTTGGACAGGATGCTTTAAAAAAAAGATTAAAACATTAAAAGAAAACCTTTTTATTTTGAAGTAATTATAGAGTCATAGGAAGTTGCAGAAATAGTACAGAGAAGTCTTGTGTACTCCCTTCACCCAGTTTCCTCCAATATCTTGTTTCTGTAATACAAAATCAAAACCAGGAAATTGACCTTGGAATAATGGGAAAAAAAAGACATTTTATTACATGTGTAGATTCATCTAACCACTGCTGCAGTCCAGATACAGAGCTGTTCTGTCTCCACAGAGACCTCCCTCGCCTGCTGGTATTGACATCTTACCAGTGCAAGTGAAGTATAGAAGACTCACCTCCCTTTAAGTCTCTTTACCGTCCCCTGTATATAGTATAATTGTCTTAAATATTTTCTCTATGTGAATTGGGGACCACATCAGACAATGCTGTGGACAAAATGCTTTTAAAAAGCGTTTTAAGGCTGGGTGTGGTGGCTCACGCCTGTAATCCCAGAACTTTGGGAGACCAAGGCTGGTGGATCACTTGAGGTCGGGAGTTCAAGACCAGCCTGGCCAACATGGCAAAACCCCGTCTCTGCTAAAAATACAAAAATTAGCCAGGCATGGTGGCACGTACCTGTAATCTCAGCTACTCAAGAGGCTGAGGCAGGAGAATGGCTTGAACCTGGGAAGTGGAGGTTGCAGCGAGTTGAGGTTGTGCTACTACACTCCAGCCTGGGCAACAGAGCGAGATTCTGTCTCAAAAAAAAGCATTTTAAGGACAGGCATGGTGGCTTATGCCTATAATCCCAGCAGTTTGGGAGACTGAGGCAGGTGGATCCCTTGAGCCCAGGAGTTCGAAATCAGCCTGCCCAACATGGGGAAAACCCCATCTCCACTAAAAATACAATTAGCCGGGCGGGGTGGCATGCAGGCCTGTAATCCCAGCTACTCAGGTGGCTGAGGCATGAAAATTGCTTAAACCCAGGAGGCGGAGGTTGCAGTGGGCCGAGATTGTGCCACTGTACTCCAGCCTGGGCGACAAAGTGAGACTCTGTCTCAAAAAAAAAAAAAAAAAAAAAGCATTAAAAAAATTTCCCCTTTCAGACTGGGCGTAGTGGCTCACGCCTGTAATCCCAGAACTTTGGGAGGCTGAGGCAGGTATATCACGAGTTCAGGAGATTGAGACCATCCTGGCTATCACGGTGAAACCCCATCTCTACTAAAAATACAAAAAACTAGCTAGGTGTGGTGGCATGCTCCTGTTGTCCCAGCTATTTGGGAGGCTGAGGCAGGAGAATTGCTTGAACCCAGGAGGTAGAGGGTGCAGTGAGCCGTGATCATGCCTCTGCATGCTAGCCTGGGCGACAGAACGAGACTCTGTCTCAACAAACAAACAATTTCCCCTTTCAGATATTGTATCCTCTTCCTTGTTGATTTCCCAATGGGAGCAGTCCCCCTGTGAGAAGCATTGCTACTTACCAGATAGACTGTTCTGAGATAGAGAATTTTTTGTGTATCTTTACGAGCCAAGAAGAATTCACAGTTTTTTGGTTTATAATCTGAATAATGAAAATAAGAGGTGTTTTATGAATATAAAACTATATTATATGTGTGTGTTTTTTTTTTTTTTTTTTTGAGAGAGAGTCTTACTCTTTCGCTCAGGCTGGAGTGCAGTGGTGCGATCTCGGCTCACTGCAACCTCCCCCCTACCCAGGTTCAAGCGATTCTCCTGCCTCAGCCTCCTGAGTAGCTGGGACTACAGGTGCCTGCCACAACGCCTGGCTAATTTTTCTATTTTTAGTAGAGACGGGGTTTCACCATATTGGCCAGGCTGGTTTCGATCTCCTGACCTTGTGGTCCTCCCGCGTCAGTCTCCCAAAGTGCTGGGATTACAGGCGTGAGCCACCGCACCTGGCCAAATGTGTTTTTAAAAACTATACCTGTACCTCTGCTCTGTGGCCCATGAGTCTTTTAGAGCCACTGATAATTTTAGCAGTGCATGGTGTTCCCATGATTTCTGATGATCCTGTTACCCCCTTCTTACTCTCTCACAGGCATTGTTAATAGCACCATTTATCTTTTTCTGAGGATCTATGGTCTTCCCCAGACTGTAATGTTTTTTAGTCCTTTATGGTCATCTCTGCTGTTAGGCCTTCACTGTCATTTAGTGCTGCTGTCTGAGTACTTTTTTGGTAGGCACATTTCGTTTGTTATGCATCAGTTTTGATATTTGGGTATTTTATATCCCAAACTAATTGAACACTTCTTATTTTTAGGTCCTAACATTTGGCTAGAGTATGGCCAGTACTCAGTTGGTGGGATTGGTCAGAAAGGTGGCCTTGAGAAAGTTCGCTCCGTGTTTGAAAGGGCTCTCTCGTCTGTTGGTTTACATATGACCAAAGGACTCGCCCTCTGGGAGGCTTACCGAGAGTTTGAAAGTGCGATTGTGGAAGCTGCTCGGGTGAGTACCTGTGGTTGTCTCTGAACGGGCTGGGGCTGTCTTTGTAAGTCTCCTTGGAAGGATTATTTTGAAACACATGTCCATGATGAATCTTGCAGTTCATATAGTTAAGAAAATGGTCTTTGCCAATCCCTTAGTGGTGGGGTGATAGATAACCTTTTTTTATTCCCCTTCTAGCATTTGGTACAATATGTATGGAAGAGGTTGTATAAATTTTTTTAGCTTGAACTGAAAATTTGTTGAGATATTTTTTGAAGTAGAAAGAACCAGAGTTGGCCAAGTGCGGTGGCTCATGCTTGTAATTTCAGCAGTTTGGGAGGCTGAGGCCAGAGGATCACTTGAGTTCAGGAGTGCAAGACCAGCCTGGGCAATGTAGTGAGACCCCATCTCTACAAGAACTAAAACATTAGCTGGGCATGATGGCATATGCCTGTGGTCCTAGCTACTCAGGACTCTGAGGTGGGAGGATTGCATGAGCCTGGAGTGTGAGGCTGTAGTGAGTTGTGATCACACCACCACACTCCAGCCAGGGTGACAGCAAGAACCCTTCTCAAAAGAAAAAGAAAGAACCACAGTTTGTCATTTACTACTAATTTGCTTCTTTAGCCCGTAGCTGGCTTCCTTTCCCCTTTTGACCGGGAACAAACCTTTGATTCACAGCTTGAGAAAGTCCACAGTCTTTTCCGGCGACAGTTGGCGATCCCACTCTATGGTAAGAGAAACTGACATGTCAACAGCCAGCCCTCTATGGTTTTTAAAATGCTTTGGGGAACAACATGTAGTTAGACCTTTCCCACCATCCTGTGAGGCAGGTAAAGCTGGTGTTCTTACTCTCCTTGGATATTGTCTCTTTGGATGAGGTCCTTGGTAAAAACATCTTGAATGTTAGTGCTTAAGAGGGTTGTGAGGGTCAGAGGCAGGACTGGAAGCCAGACTCCCTGACTCCCAGGTGAGAGCTCTTTTCTCCTTTGAGACCTAGTTGGAAAGGCAGAGATAGGGTCTCTGAAAGGAATAGTGAATGACACCTGTATTTTTTGGGGAAACTTCATTGAACAAGAGTTCCATTATAATCATTTTCTCTTCACAAGTAACCTCTTCCATAACAGCAGGAATTTTACATGAGTTTAGATCATTCCTCTATGGGAGGGATTTGGTTCAGAAGTGCAGTTGATTGGAAATACTCATTAGTGAGTTTCTTGGGGTTTGGTAAAGAGTTTCCTTATTTGGTAAATACATTTTGGCAATCTAAGCCTTTGAGTCTTTGGAGCTATGAGTGTGTGCGTGCTGGGAGGATTTTTCTGAGTATGGGAAGAGTTTGGCATGGCTGTTCTGTTTGTTCCCTAGACACGGGCATGTGTTGTACATACTCAGAACCTCTGGGCAACTTTACTGGAGCCCACATGTTATTTCTCTTCATGGTTTATTGGATTTAACAAGTTATAAAGTAGTCGTCTAATCAAATGGTTGGGTATCATGCAGAAAACACTAGAGCTGAGCCGGCTTGCAGATTTCACCTACCAGCGTGAAACAACCTAGCATAATGATTAGAGTGCGAACTTGAGCCAGACTGCTTGGATTCACAGCCTTGCTCTACCATTAACTGTAGACAAGCAACTGAACCCTCTGCTTCAGTTTCCTCAACTGCAAAATGAGGATCACAATAGACTACCTTGTAGAGTGGGATGACTGAATGAGTTAATGGATGTGAAGTGGTAGAACATAGGTAACACTGGGTAAGTGTTGTTAAATCATTGCCACTAGTGTCATTGACTGATTAATTAGCTGGGAGGGTTGCCTGGGACATTGTTTTAAGACAGATTCTACAGACAGGTTTGGGCTCAGCAGAAATCAGAATTTGATCAGTAAGAGCTGCCATGCCACAGATGTGGGAGGGGCTAGTGGCACCTGAGTCTCATGGCTTAATCTGTGTTTGGGTTGATAAAGCCCAATGGCAAGACCCACGGGGCTGAATCCATCTTTCAATAGATATGGAGGCCACATTTGCAGAGTATGAAGAATGGTCAGAAGACCCAATACCAGAGTCAGTAATTCAGAACTATAACAAAGCACTACAGCAGCTGGAGAAATATAAACCCTATGAAGAAGCACTGGTAAGTGTTGGCTTCTTTTATAGTAAACGTCTCTCTACAAACCTTTCCCTGATGGATAGTTGCGAGTTAAACAGTATCTTTAAAATGTTTTATTGTGAAATATATAGAGTGTATAAATGTATACATACAGTTTACATACTAATAATAAAGTGAACATCCATGTACCTACCACCCAGGTTAAGAAATAGAACATTGCCAGTACCTTAGAAGTCTCCTATGTGCCCCTCTCCGATTGCCTCCTCCTCCCTCTCCCGAGAGGTAATCACTTTCCTGACTTTTGTGATAATCATTCCCTTGCTTTTCTTTATAGTTTTACAAGCTATGAAAGTATCCTTAATTAATATATTGTTTAATTTTGCTTGCTTTTGAACTTTTATATATTGGAATCATGCTGTATATTTTATTTTCATTGAATATGCTTTTGGGTTTTACTCATGTTGCTAAGTATAATTCCGGTGCATTTGTTTTCACTGCTGTAAAGTTGTCTGTGTACTGCAATGTATTTATCCATGTTGCTGGATAGTTGGGTCATTTCCAGTTTTTTGCTAGGAGAAGGAGCAGCGCCACTCTGAACATTCTTGTGTGTATCTCCTTGTACACATGAAAAAGAGTTTCTCTAGAATACGTACTTAGGAATGACTTTGCTGGATCATAGGGTGATGTTAAAGTGTTTTCCAGGTTATCAGTTCGCACTGCTGTGAGCAGTATCTGAGAGTTCTCGTTGCTTGTGCCAATCTTGGATATTGGACATACTTAAATTTTACTTAATTTGATGAATTTGAAATTGTAGTTTTAATTTGTATTTTCTTGGTTACTAATGAAGTTGAGCATCTTTTCACGTGGATTGGCCATTCAAATTTTTGTGCGTGTTAAAGTGTTCAGGCTGGGCACAGTGGCTTATGCCTATAATCCCAGCACTTTGGGAGGCCAAGGCGGGAGGATTGCTGGAGCCCAGGAGTTTGAGATCAGCCTGGCAACGTAGCACAACCCTGTCTCTACCAAAAAAAAAAAAAAAAAAAAAAGCCGGGCTTGGTGGCATGTGTCTGTAGTCCCAGCTTCTCCAGAGGCGAAGGTAGGAGGATTGTTTGAGCCCAGGAGGTCAAGGCTGCAGTGAGCTGTAATCATGCCACTGCATTGTCACCTAAGCGACAAAGCAAAACCCTATTTCTTAAAAAAAAGTCTTTGGGCCGGGCGGGGTGGCTCATGCCTGTAATCCCAGCACTTTCGGAGCCCAAGGCAGGCGAATCACGAGGTCAGGAGTTTGAGACCAGCCTGGCCAACATAGTGAAACCCTGTCTCTACTAAAAATACAAAAAATTAGCTGGGCATGGTGGCGGGCGCCTGTAATCCCAGCTATTTGGGAGGCTGAGGCAGGGGAATTGCTTGAAGCCGGGAGGTGGAGGTTGCTGTGAGCCGAGATCGCGCCACTGCACTCCATCCAGCCTGGGCAACAGTGTGAGACTCCGTCTCAAAAAAAAAAAAGAAAAAAAGTCTTTGACCCATCTCCCTTTTGATGTATCTTTTTTCTAATTGATTTGTGGGAGTGCTTTGTCTTAAGTCTTATTTTAGGCTGTATGTGTTGCAGATTTTCTCCCCAGTTGTTTGTCTTTTCACTTCTTTTTTTTTGAGACTGGAGTTTCGCTTTCACCCAGGCTGGAGTGAAGTGGCGTGATCTCGGCTCACTGCAACTTCCGCCCCGCCAGGTTCAAGCGATTCTCCTGCCTCAGCCTCCCAATTAGCTGGGATTATAGGCCCTTGTCACCAAGCCCCGCTAATTTTTGTATTTTTAGTAGAGACGGGGTTTCGCCATGTTGGCCAGGCTGGTCTCATACTCCTGACCTCAGGTGATTCACCTGCCTCAGCCTCCCAAAGGGCTGGGATTACAGGCGTGAGTCACTGCAACTGCCTTTTCACTTTTTTATTTTTTAACAGTGTCTTTTGATGAACAGTTCTTAGTGATAAATCCAATTAGATTCAAATTCTTTCCCTTTTGGTTGTGCTTTTGTTGTGCTTATTTAAAAAATATTCCCTACTTAGCTCTAATTTCTTCTAAAAGTTTTATAGTTTTCTGTTTCATATTTAGGCCCTCATCCACCTGGGATTGATTTTTGAGTGGTATGAGACCGTGTCTGGTTTCATTTTTCCATATGGAGAACCAGTTGTTCTAGTACTGAGTTTGATCATTCCTTCTTCCCCTCACTGATGTGCAGTGCCACATCTGTCATAGATTAGCTGTCCATTTATGTGTGGGTCTTTCTTCTGGATTTTCTGTTCTGTCCCACTGGTTTATGTTACACTGTTGTAATGATGAGAGTTATAATGTTTTGCTCTTGGATAGGGTGAGTCCCATCCACCTTTTTCCTCTTCAAGAGGATCTTGGCTTTTTTTTTTTTTGCCTTCAATGCTTCCATCGGATTTAGAATCAGCTTTTCTAGTTATATTTTTAAAATCTTTTTTTTAAAATTGGAATTGCATTGAAGCTGGAGATCAATTTGGGGAAGAATTTACATCTTCCAATCTATGAACATAGTATAGGTTTCTGCTACTTATATCTTGTCTTTCTGTAAAGCTTTATAATAATATTATGAATTTGTCCAGTGTCTTCAACACTTGACCTTTAGAGTCCCCTGCGAGGGAGATTTGCTGGTAACAGATTTTCTGTGTTCAAAAAGGTCTTTGCTTCCCTTCTTGAAAATTATTTTCTTAGGCTATAGAATTCTAGACCGACAACAGCAAAAGAATTCTAGACGGACAATGTGTCCTCTCAGCAATTGATTGTATCTTTCTGTCTTCTGATGTCTGTTTTTGCTGTTGAGAAGTCAGCGGTTTGTATAAATCTTGCTTCTTCAGAGGTAGTCACTTTTTTTGTCTGACTGCTTTTAAGATCTCATTGATTTGGTTTGCTGTCCTCTAATTTCACTGCAGTAGGTCCATGTGTGGACTGGCTTGAAGTTTTTTGGGCTTCTTTACTCTTTTTTTCTATCTTTCTTTGCCAACAATAGGATTGTGAAGGTCAGATTCTTAATATACGTCAAGCCAGCAAAAGGTTAATGTTTACTTAGCTTGCCACCCTCATTTAGATTTTGTCCTTAGTCCTTAGTATTTCTTGTTTCTTTGCCAGTTTGTTGATGACTTTTAAGAAGATATTATATTTAATTTAGCAGTTTTAGTTGTTTTGAATGGTACAGTGTGTCTGGGTAACTAATTCTTCCTCGTTACTGGAAATGGAGGCCCTGAAACATCCCCTTTCTACGTATGGAGTCTGTGTGTTCTCTTACTCTCCTGCACTGCTTCATCCTTTCTTTTTCATGTGTAAATGATTTGCATGTACCTGTGCTTCCCAAAACTTCAATCATTCAGTTATGTCATGGCCATCAGCAAAATGTGCCTGAAGAGAAAACATGTCGAATAAGATTTTTTTCTAAAAAGAATTTGATTGTATGTCTTTGGATCATTAAACATTCAGCACAGCTGCCTTCATCTTCTGCATTTATCTACATTCTTCCAGGAACTGATATTTGGAATAAGAAACCTGAAATAGCATCAGGCACCAAAATTTTCCAGTTTGGTTGTATTAACTCTACTCAGTAGCCCAAGAACATGACTTCTGGTTTGGAAGGGTGGTTAACAGTGGTCACTGGCAAAGGTGTTGCTCTTTCACTCAGTTCCTGATTGATGGGCTACTTAATTCCCTGTGGTCTAGGAATGGATTTAGAAAAGGGTTTATGGAGCCTTTGTAGTGACTGCCATGAACTGGCACTTTGGACCAGATGAGAAGACTCTTGTTTTGCTCAAGAAGTTGTAGAGGCCATAGTGGAGTGGTTCTGAGAGTGAGGATTTGGCGATTCATAGTTACTGTAGCCAGTTTTGCCAAAATTTATTTTATTTGCAGATGTGTTGTGCTTCCTGCCGGTAACTAAATTCAATACAATTTTCCTGTACTCCAGTTGCAGGCAGAGGCACCAAGGCTGGCAGAATATCAAGCATATATCGATTTTGAGATGAAAATTGGCGATCCTGCTCGCATTCAGTTGATCTTTGAGCGCGCCCTGGTCGAGAACTGCCTTGTCCCAGACTTATGGATCCGTTACAGTCAGTACCTAGTAAGATCACTGTTCTAATTTCATTTTATTTTTGCCAATTTAGAATCTACTTAAAATCAGTAAGAGTGCCAGGAGTTTGTTGCATATGGCCCTACTCTTGCTTTTCCTCCATCCGCTTTTTCTCCTCTTTGCCAACTCGTTTAGAAAGTTTTAGTGTTTCAAGTTATTTAAAAATGGTCACTAACTGTAAGTAAAATTAGCATATTGTCTGTGTTGAGGACTTATAACAAATTGATATTTTTCTTTTAACTTTTTATTATGGCAAAAATGTAAACATATAAAAGTAGACAGATCAGTAAAATGAAACTTCTGTACCCCTCACCCAGCTTCAACAATTAGTAACAATTATAGCTTTAGTTTACTTTGATCTGTAGTCTCACCTACTTGTCCCTTCTGTGTTACTTTGAAGCAAATCCAGAAATGATATTTCGTTGGTAAATATTTCAGTATGTGTATATAAAATATTTCAGTGTGTATGTATAAAAGGATCCAAATGAGGTCTATCCAGTAGGGTTGGCTGACGTCTTTTAAGGCTGTTTTAACCTGTAAGTTGCTCCTCTCCTTCTCCTCCACTCCCCTTAGTGATTTTTTTGTTGTTGTTGAGGAAACCAGGTCACAAGAGACGTTTATAAGGACATTTCTTTCATCACTTGGTCGTGCTGGCAATGTCTTGTTGATGGTGAATGCTTAATAAAGTGTAATTTCCTAACTCTGGAATTCTTTATCATAGGATCGACAACTGAAAGTAAAGGATTTGGTTTTATCTGTACATAACCGCGCTATTAGAAACTGCCCCTGGACAGTTGCCTTATGGAGTCGGTACCTCTTGGCCATGGAGAGACATGGAGTTGATCATCAAGTAATTTCTGGTGCGGATGTTTTTGTGGGAGAACTTCTAAGCTATTTGTCCCAAGTGAAAAACAGAGAGCGGTGACAAAGTCATTACATCAGTGTTCCCTGGGGTTTTCTTTGGGTTATGGAGTGTAGTGACAAAAAGGGCTCTGAGTGAGAGATGAACTGGTTATATTTGTGGCTTCTTAGAGCTTTTTAACATGCTAATATTCATTGTATTTTCTAAGAAGTTGTAGTCTTTTCTCCAAACTTGCTTGATCTGGAACTCTTCTTGCAGGGCGTCTTGTGGAAGAAGTTTTTTCTAGAACACAGTCTGTAGAGTGCTGTAGCAACTTCTGTCTTCAACATTCCTGTCTAGCTCATTTCATTCTGTTGCATCTATTAGTCTTTAAAGTCATGTAGTGTTTTATAGTCAGTAGAATGTAGTGACTTTCTATTAGTTTCCATTTGAATTGGTAACAAATCCTGACTTTTCTCCAACTCCAGTAACCTTCGAGAAAGCTTTGAATGCCGGCTTCATCCAGGCCACTGATTATGTGGAGATTTGGCAGGCATACCTTGATTACCTGAGGAGAAGGGTTGATTTCAAACAAGGTATTTAAGCACATGTTTTTCACTTTAGAGCTGAACATGTTCTTAATACAACTTTTGGCGAGATGTCCCAGTTCCCCAGATACATTGTGATTGGGCAAATGATGTAGACTAGGTATTGGTGACTTTTTCCCCCAGAAATCTTAGCAATTTCTGTCTTTAACAAGTCATGATGTGGATTGTAAAGCAAGAGAGTAATCGTTTATACTGGCTCCTGCCAGCCTTTTTAGTCTTAGCTCTCATTTCTCCTTTCAGGTCTTTTTATTTATCCTAAATACTTCTTGAAATAAGACTGCTGTGTTTTAGAAAAATCTTTGTACCTCTGTGGGATCCTTTGCCCCTTCATGTCCCCCCCAAAACAACCAGAAAACCCCTAACTTGTACTTGCACACTCATGTCAGCTGTCACCTCATACAGGTAGCCTTTAGCCATTCTCCTGTTTGCCTGTGTCACCCCAGCTGGGGGAGACTCCCCCCCCACAGCACCCTGTGTTTGCCTTTTTCACCACGCTGTCCATGCTCTATTCTGTTCAAATTTCTTTCTCCCCAACTATGTGATGAGGGCAGGAATTGGCAATTTTATTTCTGTGTCCCTTGCATGATGCCAGGTACATAGTGGGTCTCCAGGCAGTTTCAGCATAGGATAAAAAATAAAACAAAGCCAGGCTATGTGGTTTCCTAAAGCCTTTTTTTGCACTTTCCGCTAGACTCCAGTAAAGAGCTGGAGGAGTTGAGGGCCGCCTTTACTCGTGCCTTGGAGTATCTGAAGCAGGAGGTGGAAGAGCGTAAGTATGCCCCAGCCTGTGGTTTTGCCCAGTTGTATTTCCTTGTCTGTACTATTTCCTGGTTGATGTACCTTTTCAGCCAGCGACTATTTGTCTCCAAGTTCCTTTCTAATTTTACTAATTCTGTTTTTGAAGGTTTCAATGAGAGTGGTGATCCAAGCTGCGTGATTATGCAGAACTGGGCTAGGATTGAGGTAAATGTTTTTGACACATCTAGCACTTTCATCCACCATTGTTTAATAGCATCCTATTAAACTTTAATTAAAATTGAGTCAGAATCCCAGATAATGGCCTAAGCTCTATAAGGATTTATGTTATTACCTAGGTAATGGTCTAGGCTCCACAAGGATTCATGTTATTTACGTAGCTTGACACATATTTGTAAATATGTTGGTGAAAATACTAGCTCCCAGCTAGAAGTTGTGCAGTAAATGTTTAGATGCTAGGTATTCACTCGTTTACTTCTGTCTCTGTCTCTTTGCTTCATTTGTGAGAGCACAGTGAGCGTGTACTGTTTGTCAGCACTGTACTAGGTGCTGTGGGAATAAGACAGATAGAATTCCTTTGCTAGTAAGGCTTCTATCTAATGTAGAAGACAGATGATTTGACAAGTAATTAGAGGATATGATCACTTGAATGTCATTACTGGGTCAGGGAGACCAAGGTCAGTAAGACACGGAACCTCCCTTGATCAGCAGGTAGGATTGTAACAATTCTAATCATGTTTTCTCCTCTGAGGGAGCGTCAGATAGAAGAAACTAACATTTGTCAGGTAGTTTTTATATGGGATGCTTATCTTTTAACCATTTTAAAGATGAGAAAACTGAGAATTACAGGTTAAGTAATTTGCCCAAGTCACAGTTTGTAAGTATTAGTAGCAGAGTGTGCATTTAATACTAGATCAGTCTTTTTTTTTTTTTAACATTGTCTCTCAAACACTTGTAGTTAAGCTTGATAAAAATAAAAAACATGACTATCTAGTACTGTCGAGTAAGTACCGTGCGCTCCCTCTCTCGGTTCTCAGGAAACATAGGTAGATTAGCTCGTGGCTGCAGAAAGGCTCAAGTGTTTGGGCTGGGTCGTTTACCACTGGAGGGAGGCCTGGGGAATGCCCAGGGACATCTGTAACACTAATAGTTGTGGGGTGCTTTTTATGTGTGTCTGTTGGAAGTGTGTTGTATGATGGGTGTCGACGTCATAAGGTTCAGGTCTCCTAACAGCCTGCTGATGCACTTTAGGCTCGACTGTGCAATAACATGCAGAAAGCTCGGGAACTCTGGGATAGCATCATGACCAGAGGAAATGCCAAGTACGCCAACATGTGGCTAGAGTATTACAACCTGGAAAGGTAACTGATCTCGGGGTGGGGAGGGAGGCAGTGCTTGTCAGCTGTGCACCTGTCTTCACTCCTGGCTGACTCCTACCAGCTTGGACTAGCTCCTTAGAACTGGGCTGTTTTCTTTCATTCTGTCTCTTTCAGTAGTGGGTACATTTTTAATGGGCAGGGCTAGAGAACCAGACATGATATTTTGTGCCTGGAACTCTTATAGCCATGCATTTCTTTTAATTTGTTTTTGTCTTGATTTTTGGGCATGATATTTTATTTGACCTTTTGGAGCTATTTGTTTTTTATATTTGCTTTTATAGAAAAGCAGAAAATACTAAAAAGCTAAGAGAAAAAAAACTCAAATTACTGACCCAGTCATAACCATGACCCATTCTTTGAGACTTTTCTATGTTTAAATTTTTTTGTAATGAAAAGGCAATTATAGCATGCATGTGTTACAAGCCTTTAAAACTATTTGAACGAAATAAGATAGGCCTAACAATATTTATAACATGGGGAAAACATAAAGAATGTGACCGACTTTTCAGTCTGTCTTGAACGTTGTTCATTGCATAACATTGCTACATTGCTGGGTTTTCTTTTTTGAAGATTTTTTCCCTATTTAAAAAACACTGTGTGCCCAAATTAGAATATTTACAAAAATATGTGATAGAATGCGACAGTTTCTTTTCTTTTTTCGGGGGAGATGGGGAGTCTCACTCTGTTGCCCAGGCTGAAGTGCAGTGGTGCAGTCTCAGCTGCAACCTTGCCTCCTGGGTTCGAGCGATTCTTCTGCCTCAGCTTCTTGAGTAGCTGGGATTACAGGCGTGCACCACCACACCTGGCTAATTTTTGGATTTTTTTTTTTTTTTTAGAAGAGGCACAGTTTCACCATGTAGGTCATGCTGACCTCAAGTGATCCTCCTACCTCGGCCTCCCAAAGTGTAGGAATTACAGGCATGAGCCACCATATCCGGCTAAACGTGACAGTTTCTTATAATCCCACCCCAGAGATAACCACTGTTAAAGTTTGTTGAATATCCCCCTAGATCTGCAGTTCACAATTTTTTTGGTCTCAGGATCCATTTTCCACTCTTAAAACTGGAGGATCCCAAAAAACTTTTATGTATGTGAGTTATATCTATTGATATTTATAATTTATAAATTGAGAAATCTAAAAAACATTTTAATTTATTTAAATATAACAAATTATCTAACATTAATATCTTTTTTGAGCAGTGACTGTTTTCCAGACCCCAAAATAATATAGTGAGAAAAGTGGCAGTGTTTTCTATTTTTGCAAATATATTTATTTGCAAATTATTCTGACCTAGGAGAAGACAGCTAAATTCTCATGTCTGTTACTGATTCTGTCTGTTGTGATCTGTTGTTTTCATTGAAGAGGTTAGGAAAGAAAGGTATTTTAGAAGCATTTTCAGATAATTGTGGGTATTCTTCTTTCATACATATTATAGCAAAACTTCAGTGTTGCATGTGGAATCTGAAACCATATTGACAGAGTCTGTTACAGTAATACCCATTTGTCTATTTTATCTTTTACTTGATGCCACAATTCTATGACATTATTTGGAAAAATCCCAATTCACTAAATCATGCAGCTCTTCCAATGTTGACATATTTCATCCTATAGTATTAAAAAATCGTATTTGTTCGTATCTGTATTGATCTTAGTTGAAAAGTATTTTAAGTAGGAAGCTGTCAGACTTGTGGTGGCAGATACAAGTTTTCCAAAATTCTAATTTTCACTTGAAAGCTTGAATTCTATCACATGCAACAAATAATGTCAGTGGTTTTCCCCAGAGTGGCAGCCTCACTTTGTTAATTTTCAAAAATGTCTGCCAAATACCCAGGTCTGAGTAACTGACCGTGGTTTGTCACTCAAGTTTCCTTTCAAGTAAAAATGGTGTCCTTGAAAAAAATGACTTGATTAGCTTGCAACTCAAACAGTAATATGCTTTTTTTTTTTTTTTGGCAATAATCATTGTACTTCAGTATGCAGAAGGGCTTTAAGTGTACTTAGTATTTCATCACACAGTGCATTAAAAAGATTTCTACTGCCTTGATTTGTGCTAAGGGCCACCATTACTTGTGCACTGTCTTGAAGATGTCAACACAGTGAAAAAGTCCAGTAATGTCTTGGTATTATTATAAAAGGAGTTTTGACTTTGCAGGGCCCCCGAGAGGCTCTGGGAGATCCTCAGGGGTACGTGGATCCTACTTTGAGAACCAGTGCTCTGAATTTATTCTGAGCATCATAATATGTATATATAATTATGTATATTTAAAATGTTTTAAAAACAAATATGAATACACTGTTGCATAACAGTTATGATTAGCAGAATTGTGTAGCTGTTGTGATTAGCAGTGTACAAAAAGGATCTGTTTGCGACCAGCCTTGCCAACCTGGTGAAAACCTGTCTCTATTAGAAATACAAAAATTAGCTGGGTGTAGTGGTGGGCACCTGTAATCCCAGCCACTCAGGAGGCTGAAGCAGGAGAATTCCCTGAACCTGGGAGACAGAGGTTGGAGTGAGCCGAGATCGTGCTATTGCACTCCCACCTGGGTGACAAGAGCGAGACTCCCTTTCAAAAAAAAAAAAAAAGATCTGACTCTGGGTATGAAATTTGACACTACCCTGGATTCATCTCTCCTGTCAGTAGGACGCCATAGTAAAATTTCCCTGGGGACTGTATCAGGTTACAGAGAGCTGTTGGACTCCCCCGCCATGTGCCGCACATGTGAATGCTGTAAAGGCAGAATGCTGGTTGCAGATCACAATATCAGGTACACTTTCCAGTAGCCCCTACATGGCTGAGGGAGAGAGTGCTTCAGGGAAATACTTCGTAGGTGACTGTAGAGACTCTGGAAGGAGAAAGCATCATGGATAGATCTGAAAGCTAAGGTCTTCTCAGAAGCTAGAGTTACTGAAGAGTGAGTTTCTACCTGGGAGAAGACGGCCTCTCCCTTCGAGTGCCTTCCACTTTGTGTCCTGGTGGCAGCAACTTTTTGTTTTCTGCCTTAGAGCGCATGGTGACACCCAGCACTGCCGGAAGGCTCTGCACCGGGCCGTCCAGTGCACCAGTGACTACCCAGAGCACGTCTGCGAAGTGTTACTCACCATGGAGAGGACAGAAGGTGGGACCCCCAGCTCTCTTCTGGCTTGGAGCCTAACCCATTTGCTGTTTGGTCTCAAGTAGGAGCATCTGGTTACAGTCTGGGGACAGACTGTGTTTACGCTGCCACCTTAGGTGGTGCCCTATGATTAGACTGTCACAAGTGTCCTGAAAATGAGTCCTCCTGCAGCTCTTCTCAAATTCTGCAGCTACAAGGAGGACTCTGTGATGTCACTGTAGCACAGGGTTCTAATTCTTTGTGGGGGGGACTGTGCGTTATACAATGTTTAGGGGCATCCCTGGCTTCTAGCCCTGAAATGCCAGTAGCAGCTTCACCACCACAACCAAACATGACAACCAGAAATGTCTCTTAACATTGCCAAATGTCTCTTGATGGGCAGGATCCCTCCTTTGAGAGTCACTGTGCTCTAGTACAACATCTATCCAACAAAGGAGCTTGGAGAGGCAAATGGCTCAATGTGTCCTTTGCATCCCTTGTTAAATTTCAGAGCCTTCAGTGTTAGCTAGAACCAATAGAAAAATAATGTGAACTTATCTGTGGGTATTGGTCTGGATTTTGGGTATGGACCCCTCAGAACTGGCAATCAAAGACCACCAAAAAATAAGAAATAAATGCCTCAACATTTGAGTACCTCTTAAAATTCTTCAGTCTTAATATAAATGTACTTTTGCATTAGAACGTTCGTTTTCATATTCTTTGCCATTTAGAGCCCTTAATAGATCATATTCTGGTTTTCAAGTCTCTCCTGAAAGGAAAGGGACATTTTAAACCCACTTAGAAGGACTATTTGAATTCTGAACTTCAAGCCTACAGGGATTACATTTTCTTACTGTTTGATGGGAGAGATCTCTTCTGGAGGTACAGAGAAATTAAGAAAAATTTATGTGATTGTATCCTTCAAAATCCTAAAGAGTGAAAGTTTTGCTTCTCTTTCTTTCAAGGTTCTTTAGAAGATTGGGATATAGCTGTTCAGAAAACTGAAACCCGATTAGCTCGTGTCAATGAGCAGAGAATGAAGGTAATGACAATGTTTGAAGTCATTGGCACCTCTGGTAGCTATTTTGGCTCAGTTTGGTATGGATGTTTCTTGTCAAGATGTTTTACATTTTCCTAAGTGTCTTTTACTCAGTATTAATTTAAAAATATTTAGATCAATGCTTAAACCTGTCTTGTGTCATTTTTAGATTGTTCTAAAACATCAGCCCCAATATTAAGTACTTGTTTCATTTAGTGAGGGAATTTTGGCTCTAAAATTTACGAGAATTGATGAAAAAGAATAAAGAAGAGCCTCACTTAGCCTAGTGAGTGGAACATGAACACCCCAACTTATTTAGGGCTTCAGTTTTATGGATTTTTTTTTTTTTTTTTGAGACGGAGTCTCGCTCTGTTGCCCAGGCTGGAGTGCAGTGGCATGATCTCGGCTCACTGCAAGCTCTGCCTCCCGGGTTCACGCCATTCTTCTGCCTCAGCTTCTCAAGTAGCTGGGACTACAGGTGCCCGCTACCACACCTAGCTAATTTTTTGTATTTTTTTAGTAGAGATGGGGTTTCACCATGTTAGCTAGGATGGTCTCGATCTCCTGACCTCGTGATCCACCCATCTCGGCCTCCCAAAGTGCTGGGATTACAGGCGTGAGCCACCGCGCCTGGCCAGTTTTATGGATTTTTTTGCCTTCCTTTTGGTGAGTAATGATTAGGGTGAGGAAATTGCTAATGTAACAGAGACATCAGATCCAGAATTCCAACAAACCTGAATGAGCCCTGGTGTGGAACAGCCGTGAGCCTGTCCACGTTTTTCTCCTGATCTCTGCTTTTCATTAGTAATGAATTTCCACTCCTTCTCCCCTTTCATGACAAATCAGTACAGTGAATGTAATTGCCACATCCAGCGATGCATCATCTTCCCACTTTTCTAGGCTGCAGAGAAGGAAGCAGCCCTTGTGCAGCAAGAAGAAGAAAAGGCTGAACAACGGAAAAGAGCTCGGGCCGAGAAGAAAGCGTTAAAAAAGAAGAAAAAGATCAGAGGCCCAGAGAAACGCGGAGCAGATGAGGACGATGAGAAAGAGTGGGGCGATGATGAAGAAGGTAAGGAGCTCTTGAGAAATTGTGTTTTGAAACGTCTTAAAGTTAGAGAAGTTGCGAATACAGTACGAAGAACTTTCTTCCCTGAACCATTACCAGCTTGATACCCATTACCCTTTGATCACTGTTAGGGTGTATGTCTTGCAAACAAGGGGCCCTCTTCTGCATGACTAGAATGCAGCCATCAGAGCCGGGGTTAGCAATGAGCTATGGGTTCCCATTTATCCTGATAATGTCCTTTGTAGTGAAAGGATCCGGTTCAGGATGCACTATTGTGTTTAGTTGTCCTGTCTCCTGGATCTCCTTGAGTCTGGAGCACTCCTCAGCTTTTTTTTTTTTACTCTGATGACCTGCAGTCTTGGAAGGAGGCAGGCCAGTTGCTGTGTTGTGCCCCTCAGCCTGGGTGTGTCTGATGCTCCCTAAGCATTGGATTCCACTCATGCATCTCGGGCAGGAATAGTGCACAAGTGCTCCTGTGGCCTGCCCATTGAGTCCCATCAGGTGGACTGTGATTCGCTTTGTTCCATCGCTGGTGACGACCCTTTTGAGAATTATTTATGCTGATTCTCTGCTTATCCCAGGTTTGGCTAGCAAGAGTTCCTTCACACAGGCTTCTATGTCCCTTTGACCTGTCCCCTTGTTCTTTCATCAGTTCCTTACCTTCTAGCACACAATACCCAAGGGTCATCTTATACTTTCCATAACTCAGCCCTGGAATCCATCATTTCTCCAAGGTTCCTTTGAGTGATGAGTGGTATTTAGAAGGTGCTAGTTGTGCTCACTGCTGTTGGTTATTGTTCCCAGGCCTGAGTGGTCGAGGGTAGGGAGTGTGTGTGTGTGTGCGCGTGCGTGTGCATGTGTACACATATTTATGACCATATTTACTTGTGTAACTATTTGTATATACTGAAAGTCATGATTTCACACCAATACCTCCAGTCCGGTCTAACACCATAGGGTTCCCCTTCACACTTGCAATGCCCTTCTCTCTCTTTTTAAAATTTATTTATTCATTTATTTTTGAGACAGAGTCTCGCTTTGTTGCCCAGGCTGGCGTGCAGTGGGGTGATCTTGGCTCACTTCAACCTCCGCTTCCCAGGTTCAAGTGATTCTTGTGCCTCAGCCTCTCAAGTAGCTGGGATTACAGGCATGCACCATCATACCTGGCTAATTTTTTGTATTTTTAGTAGAGATCGGGTTTCGCCATGTTGGCCAGGCTGGTCTTGAACTTGTGGCCTCAAGTGATCTGTCTGCCTCGGCCTCCCAAAGTGCTGGGATTACAGGTGTGAGCCACTGTGCCCAGCTGTGTCACGCCCTTCTCTGACCTTGAGAAACTTGGCTCCCTCTATTCTCAGCATCCTCAGTTACTCCACCTGGCCCCTGTAGGTATGTAATCAACTTCCTGTGCCTGCCTCCCCTTCTCATATGTGCCATCCCCACCCTGTTTGGTCTCCCACACCCGGGGCCAGGCACGGCCCTGCACGGACACCCTTGCTTCTTTCACTCAGGCTTCCAGATCTAGGCTGCTGGGTCCCTGTCACTGCCCCATGCCTGCCCGTCTTCTTCCTTCCATTCAGGCTCTAGCATCCCGCACCACTGCTGCAGCCCCAACCCTGCACAGACCTGCCAGGCTTGGCCCTACTTTTTTTTTTTGAGAGGGAGTCTCGCTCTGTCGCCCAGGCTGGAGTGCAGTTGCGTGATCTCGGCTCACTGCAACCTCCGCCTCCTGGGTTCAAGTGATTCTCTTCCTTCAGCCTCCCAAGTAGCTGGGATTACACTTTGCCAGCCACCATGCCCAGCTAGTTTTTGTATTTTAGTAGAGACGGGGTTTCACCATGTTAGCCAGGCTGGTCTTGAACTCCTGACCTCAAGTGATCCTCCCGCCTTGGCCTCCCAAAGTGCTGTTATTACAGGCATGAGACACTGCACCCGGCCTTGGCCCTGCTTTTAATGGTTCTGACTTAGTGGAATTTTCCAGCAGTGTTTCTTTCACCCTTGTAATTTCAGGGACGGGCAGCTCTGGGTCATATTTATTTCAGAGAGTCAGTCAAGGTAAAGAATTGTCTCTGGTGGCTGGGTGCGGTAGCTCATGCCTGTAATCCCAGCACTCTGGGAGGCTGAGGTGGGCGGATCACCTGAGGTCAGGGGTTCAAGATCAACCTGGCCAACATGGTGAAAACCTGCCTCTACTAAAAATACAAAAATTAGCTGGCTGTGGTGGCGGGTGCCTGTTTTCCCAGCTACTCGGGAGGCTGAGACAGGAGAATCACTTGAGCCCGGGAGGCAGAGGTTGCAATGAGCAGAGATCATGCCGTTGCACTCCAGCCTGGGAGAGAGAGCAAGACACTGTCTCAAAAACAAAACAAAACAAAAAAAAGAATTGTCTCTGGACTTGAAAGGACTCTGTATACTTTCTTAATACAGATGTGTGAGCCAGAGAGAACTGGGAATGGAGTCATCCATCGTTGAGTTGACCTTGCTCGCACACCTTGTTTGGGCTTTCCTAAATGACTGAGGATGGCTCATTGCTCCACTGGCCTCCCAGTTTAGCAGAATAAGACAAATGTGATGTGTGACCGCAGTGGTGTGTGATCAGGGCGTGGCGTGTGATCAGGACTGTGGGAGATGGCATTGTTAATACTGGTGGAGGCCAAAGAAGGCACTAGTGGGTCAACTTCGTACCAGGAAGACTGTGGGGGAAGAGATGCGGCATCCAGGGGGAAGACCGAGTGACTGTGGCAGCGAGAAGGGAAGGTCTGAGCTAGACAGGGAGCCAATGTTAGTACAGCCTGAAGGCACAGCACAGCCTGGCATTTTCTGTGAGCAGCAGATAATTGGGTTTGACCTCAGATGCATTAGAGAGGGATGGGGCAGTGGTCGAGGAGGCTGGAGTGGTAGGTGGGCCAGTCAGCTGGACCCAGCCCAGGGACACTCTTGAATACAGTAGCAGTGTGCAGGGCTTACGTTGCATTGGAAAGGCAGCGGGTGAACTGATGGGGAGGTCTGTTTGCCGGAGGCTGATGTCTGTTGAGCTTCAGTACTGGCCCTCTGGAGGCAGTGGTGAGGACAGACTGCAGTAGAAGATTGTGGTTAAGCTCTCTTAAGGACACAAGGCCATATTGAAAGTGTTTTAGAAACCACAGATCCTTTGTAGTGCTTTCCAAAATGTGCTCCCTGGGGCACGGGTATCAGTCACTAGGGTGCTTTTCCAGTGCAGATTCTCATGTCCTATCCCAACCCTGCTGATCTGGGCTTTGTAGGAGAGGGGCCCTGGAATTTGCCTTCTGAACTTTGAGATCCACTGGCCTTTTGTATAATTAAGAGTGGACAATGGGGATTTATGTTATTACTTCCACTTGATTGAGCCCACTTACCCGAGTGTAATTGGGGCACAGAAAGTCGTGGGACAGGTCAGGCGGATCACAAAAGACTTGTCAGGGTGGTGCTTGCCCCTCTGAATCTGGTGAGGGAGTGAGTGTCACATGCAGCTGTCACAGCACTTTCACTTCACACCTCTGTTCAAGCTCCCTGAAGAGAAGTAACAGTTAACCATGGCTACTTTTCTTTTGAAAACCTGTAGAGCAGCCTTCCAAACGCAGAAGGGTCGAGAACAGCATCCCTGCAGCTGGAGAAACACAAAATGTAGAAGTAGCAGCAGGGCCCGCTGGGAAATGTGCTGCTGTAGATGTGGAGCCCCCTTCGAAGCAGAAGGAGAAGGCAGCCTCCCTGAAGAGGGACATGCCCAAGGTGCTGCACGACAGCAGCAAGGACAGCATCACCGTCTTTGTCAGCAACCTGCCCTACAGCATGCAGGAGCCGGACGCGAAGCTCAGGCCACTCTTCGAGGCCTGTGGGGAGGTGGTCCAGATCCGACCCATCTTCAGCAACCGTGGGGATTTCCGAGGCTACTGCTATGTGGAGTTTAAAGAAGAGAAATCAGCCCTTCAGGCACTGGAGATGGACCGGAAAAGTGTAGAAGGGAGGCCAATGTTTGTTTCCCCCTGTGTGGATAAGAGCAAAAACCCCGATTTTAAGGTAGGTTATGGAAAAAAAGAATGCCTTTCATCTGTGGTTGCTTTAGACAGGCACTTTCTTCCTGCAGCAGTGATATTTAGGATAGACATGGAAGTTTTACGCTCTGTTTGGATCTAAACTTCCTTGTGAGCCAAGGTCCATCCTAAGCCTGTTGACTGAGGTCTGAGTCATGGCATGGCTCCTTCTTGCCGGGTGCTTAGTAATGACAAGGGACTGTGCTGAATGCTTTATGTGTGTCAGCTCATTGACTCCTCATGAGACTCTGTGAATGGTTACTTTTATTCTTGCCGTTTTACAGAGGAAGACATGGAGGCCTGGAGAGGTTAAGTGACTCGCTCCGGTGGCCCCATTAACAAGTTTCAGAGCATGGCTTGGCTCTAGTCTGCCTGGCTGGGCTGCTCATGGGGACAAGGCTGGTGTCAGAGGAGTCAGGTGAGCTGGGTCATGCCTCGAATCATGGTTTTTCTCTGTCTTCCTTCTTCCTATAGGTGTTCAGGTACAGCACTTCCCTAGAGAAACACAAGCTGTTCATCTCAGGCCTGCCTTTCTCCTGTACTAAAGAGGAACTAGAAGAAATCTGTAAGGCTCATGGCACCGTGAAGGACCTCAGGCTGGTCACCAACCGGGCTGGCAAACCAAAGGTCAGAGTCAGAGCAGATTGTGCCTTGTCTTCAAGGCTTGGGCAAACTTCGTTTCTGTATCTGTTCAAAGATGATTTAACCTCTAGAATGGGTTCCTAGTTTGTCTGCTGAGAAACAAAAGTTAATTTCACAGAAAGATCTGCACACTTAGCTCTACTTATATTTGGAGTCAGATTAACCTGTTTGTAGTTAATTGTACTAAAAAGAATAAGGCACTTGGAAATAGAGGATCATGAATTCACCACACTATGGCCCCTGGCTGTGGGGCTTGGGGGAAGCCCTGTGACCAGCAGCATACGGGCTTTGGGGTGGGCGCCCTCCTGCAGCCTTCTCCCTCTGTCCCAGGCCTCTCTTTCTCTGGGGCCTCCAACCAGGCCCCTTGAGTCCCTCCATTGCAGTGCCTCTTCTCCTGCCTTTCCTTCTTGCCCCCTCAGTCTCCTGCTAAGTCCTTTTGTGCCCCATTTTGAGTAGTAAGTGGTTTCATTACTGTCTACCCACTGCCCACTCTCCCTCCCCTTTATCCAGGTTAATGGAGAGAAAAAGAGGATGAAATGAGGGAGTGGGTGAAGGCACAGAAACACGAGGGCTCACCTGGGCACCTGGGCTGCTGGCCCTGTGTCCCATCCACCTCTTGGTTTATTTGCTGGATTTATACTGGTCCATCTGTCTTTTTCCTTCTTTCTACTTCTGCAGCACGTACAAGGTGTACTGAACTTGGAAGGGTTATCTGAAGTTACAGTGCGTAGCAGCACTCGGGAAGGAGAGTAGGGTGGGGAAATAAGCCTGTAGACAGAGGATGCAGTGGTGGGGAAGGTAACCTGTTGGTGGGTCGTTTGCTGTGGCCTGGTCTGCTGGTCTCTGGGAGGAAGCCCAGTGCCTGCCCTGCGGGAGGAGGTTGCGTCCCCAGTCTGTGGGATCTGACTTGGTTCTGGATCTTGCCTCTTCCAGGGCCTGGCCTACGTGGAGTATGAAAATGAATCCCAGGCATCGCAGGCTGTGATGAAGATGGACGGCATGACTATCAAAGAGAACATCATCAAAGTGGCAATCAGCAACCCTCCTCAGAGGAAAGTTCCAGAGAAGCCGGAGACCAGGAAGGCACCAGGTGGCCCCATGCTTTTGCCGCAGACATACGGAGCGTAAGTGCTTGCATGGTAGACTAGTGCAAACTTCGTCCTGGCTGGCACCAGTTCATGGATCACGGGGGGATTAACCCGGGATGAATTAGCTTCCTGTTAGGACAGAAAAGCCAAGATGTGCTGTTCCTTGTGGTAATCACTGTGGTTCCACTGGAGCAAGGCGTCCAGAGCAGGATGCAAGCCTAGGCACTGACCTCTGCCTGGTACTGGCCAATTTACACTTGTCATTTATTTCAGACAGAAATAAGGTAGTGATTATTTTAAAGTCCCCTTTGCCAGTTGGATCTGTGTGTTTACAAAGAAATCTCATACCCATGTGTGTGCCAGTCTACGGCCCTAGCTATGATCCACATAAGCTGTGCTGTTCGCTGGTTTGGGATGAGGAGGAGATAGCAGAATTGCCAGGTGACTGGTGAGGTCTGAGAGGTGATAGTCACACTGATCCCCTCTGAGTGTGACTGGTGCTCAGGGTTGATCTTTGCCAAAACTGAACAAGGCCAAGTCTGTTGAAGCAGTTTTTACTTCATAAACAGAATTAAGGAGGCAGGGATTATCTTATCCTTTTTTTTTTCACCTTTTAACTTCTGGTTATATTAAAACTGTCTTGGCTTATTTTCACAAATAAATGAGGGGCCACGAATTGTTGCTTCAAAAGGTCCATTCAGTGTTTGCTCTTTTAGGAGGGGGAAGGGAAGGACGCAGCTGTCTCTACTGCCTCGTGCCCTGCAGCGCCCAAGTGCTGCAGCTCCTCAGGCTGAGAACGGCCCTGCCGCAGCTCCTGCAGTTGCCGCCCCAGCAGCCACCGAGGCACCCAAGATGTCCAATGCCGATTTTGCCAAGCTGTTTCTGAGAAAGTGAACGGGACGCTGGGAGACAGGAAATGCCTTACTTCACTCTGGCCCGGCGGACCTCCCACCACCCAGCAGTGCACTGGGGATGGACAGGCCTGGTGTGCTGCCTGCTCGCAACCACAGATGGCTCCTCGGCTTTAGACAGAAAGGGGAATGGGTTCTAAGTCAAGAGCCTTTCAGTGCTCCCTCATATTGAGGGCAGTGGCAGAAAAGTGACCACTCTGCAGGCTGGGCCCAGGATGTGGTGTCCTGAGATAGTTTTGTATCTTAAAGACTGAGGCACAGAAGTGAAACGAGAACACACTGTTTTTGAGACACAGTTGTCCAAATGTTTCTGGCCAGCTCCGGCCCCTTTTTGTATGACACTTCTCTTCCACCCTGCACAGCACATGTGCCCGTCATTCTTTTAATTTTAAAAGATGAAATGGCAGATGCTAGTAATTCACAGAATGGCCTCTTGTGGGGGTGGGTCTGAGGGAAGTCAGCTATAAAACATTTGCTGGAGTTTTGTTCAATGGGGCTGTGCATTTTTATATTATGTGTTTGTAAATGACATGTCAGCCATTGTTTCATGTTTCCTAAAAGCAGAATATTTGCAACATTTGTTTTGTATAGGAATTATTTGTGCCACCTGCTGTGGACTGTTTTCTTTGCCTAGTGACTAGTGACCTGTGTTGTCTAAACATGAGTTTCAGCCCTTTGGTTTTGTTTAATACCATGTCAAATGCAAACTTCAATTCTCCCCATTTAGCTTTATTAAACTGACGTTCTCTTCAAAACTTCTTGCTGAATGGTACTCAGATGTGCATTCACATACAGATGTGTTTTGAAGTGGGTGTACCTTGCTTTACCTAATAGATGTGTAAATAGAACTTTTGTAAGTCAAATCCCATTGTCACTTTGATTTAAATTATTCCAGCTGTGATGTGTCTTCATTTTATAGCAGTTTGACATTGGAGCTTTTGAGCTTTTTTACCTCACATCTTTTATCAAATAATATTTACTGCTTTGAAAACAGCATTGGCCAGTTCAGTAGGGGAAGCTTGCTTTATTAAGACACTCGAGAAAGACGTCAGGGAATCCTTGTATATGTCATGGGAATCAACTCCTCATTTATCTGTTGTGTAAGTTTAAGTTTTTGTGCATCAGTCGGGTTTTCTGTATTTTTTTAACCTAACATTTTTTAATATAACCGATTAAAAAGTAGACAGAACAGTAAAATAAACTCCTGTGTGCCTACCATTCAGCGTCCAGCATTCCTCAACTCCCAGCCCCTCTTCCTTCATGTCTGTTTCCCCTCCACCCTCTGTTATATTGAGGCACCTTCCAGATGTCATTGTGCTCATCCAGTAATGTTGCGGCAGGTGTCTCAGGAGGACTGAAAGGCCCTTCATGTCATCAACTGTCCACTCAAATTTCCACCTTCCTACAAATATCAGCTCTCCTCCCTGTAAATTATTGGTTGGTAAGCCTCTTAAGTCTTAAAATGTAGGTTCCCCTCCATCTCTTTTTTATACAAAACCAACTTTTTACTAGGCTTTACTTCTGAATTAAATTCAAGCGGCGGCTATTGACAGCAGCAAGAACCTTTGCTGTCCCACGCGTTCCTCCTGCAGTGTTCTCTGTGATGCTGCTTGGAAGGCTGATCGACTGTTCAGCTGGTGTGATGATTTGGGTAGCTCAGAGCCCTCATGGTTGGGGACCTGACACATGAAGAGCCCTGAATATCACTATGGGTGAGTGTGGCCTTACTTTTTGCTGCTTCACATTAACGGTTTGGCTTTGCCTGCAGCCAGTATTCTGACCTTAATGTCACACTTGCAGATGTCAGCCCAGGCTTGGTACAGGGGCAAACCTTTTCAGGCTTGAGCAGAACCCAGTTAGGTTCCGGGTGTTGACTGTTCTAGAAATGGATTTCCAGGACTACATGAGTGGGTTTGTGTGTTTTCCCCAGAAAATCCAGAACTGATGATAAATAGAAATGTGAAAAACTACTTCAGTTACTTGACTGTTAGTAAAAAAAAAAATCAGTAATTCATCCTTGTCCACCTAGGTAGGCGGTTTATCCAACTTCTGGGTCTCTTGCCCATGGAAATCACCATCTTGGATCTGTTGCTCTCCCAGAACAGTATTATGAATAGGGCTAAAGGTCAGAATACCCCCACTGCCCTTATGACAGATGGGAACATCTCCCAAATAAGACAGTCTCAAGCATTCATGTAATAAAATAACTTTATTAGAATCAGGAATTTGTTAAAATAATATCCTTCACATAGCTAAAGTGCAAATTCTCTTGCTCTATAGTAGAAGCAAGCACATCTGTCAGACCTCCGTGGTGTGCTTATAAAACCAAGACGAGAAGAGTTTTAAGTACCACCTCTGGCAGCATAAGAGTATGAAAACATATTTTATAAAGGTTTGAATAATTATCATTTGGAGCCATTTCATATATCGTATATGTCTTTTCACTTATTTTTCTTAACCTTTCAAAAACTACTCTGTGCTATTTATACAACTGAAGAACTGTATAAACTACTTTAGAGCAGTGGCCTCATTACTGTCAGGAACGGAATTACCAAATCAAAGAGACAACACTGCGTATTCGCCATCACTCACACACTGACAAAGTGCAGTAGTGTTAGACATCATGGGCTCTGTCACTGGGAAAGGGACCCAGTGACTTCCACCACTCTGACTCTAAATAGCAGCAGTCATATTGGCACCTGTACCATATGATTCAAAGAGAAGATTCTACTTCCATTGGATGACAGCTTGGAAACTCGGCCATATTACATAGAGCACTACATCATTTCACAAGTTGCGAGAAAAATAAGGCCACTCTGAGGCAATCTCTTCTGCCTCCCAGGGGGATGGGACACGGGACAGTGCAAAGACCATGGAAGGTGGGGGTCCAGGCAGTAAGTAGATGAAACTCCAGGACCAAAGGGATGCAGCCTGGCCATGGCTGAAGGTTTTTGCTCCATTCAGTAGAAACTGGTGCTCTAATTCATTATGAAAAATGCTTACTTGGTGTCCACATGGCACTTGTTTTCTCAGGTTAACATCTGCCTACAGAAAACTCAGGCAGAGGGGTGAGGGCAGATGCCTACTAGCATAACACCTGGTTTGCAGCACGATACAGGTGGAATGACAAGCCCAGAGAATTTCAGACGAAAACATCTGGCCTGAGTTGCTACAAATGAAGTGTGAGAGAAACGCGGATACACAAAGAAAACCAAACTGCCCGCCCACCATGTTTCCCCCTCCAACAAACAGCTCTTTATGGCTACCCCCTATTCTTAATTAGAAAAATAGTCTCAATATGAAAAAAAAAAAAAACAGCTGCTGGCACTAAAGTTTGCAAACTATGGCTCAAAAAGTCTTCCTGCAGGTAAGTAAGGAATGTCAGCATTCATTTTCTCTTCTATGAAGTTTGCTTGGAAGTTAGTCACCACTAATCTAAACCTTGAGAAAGTGAGCTTTCAACCATTTCTCTCAGCTGCGACTTGGGTCTGACTTCCCAGTTGCAGTCACAGAACCTCTCAGCCTGTTTCAGAGAAGCACTTGGAGGAGTTATGTCAGTGGCTCTGGGCCCCGTCCCACACCTCTTGGCCGCTCCTCCACCTTAGTGCAAATTCTGCTCCAGAACCTTTGTTCTGGTCACACGGTGGCACTGTTGCCACTGGCAAGACACAGCAGACACCATACAATACTGACTAGCTTGCTCCAAAGAAGAAAATAAATAGCTTGGTTGAATTATAAGTTATTTTAGAGACAAGGCTTCATAACTTAGTTTTTTTTTTTTTTTTTAAACTAAAACATTTGGAGGTAAAGAATGTTTCTCCTTTTGCTTTAGGAAGTGACTAGGTTTCTAGAAATGCTGTTTTTTTTTTTTTTCCTACCTCAGGACAGCCTTTGTCACTGAGGATTTCTAGGGTTAGGGCTTCACAGGAAGCGTCTCCTTGAACCCAGAGTGGTTGGGTTGAGCTTCTGGCAGTGCCACCGAGTACTCAGTTGTGGCAAAAAGCAGGGTGTCCAGGGTGGTCTCAGTACACTTGGCGATGAAGCGAATGAAAGGCCTCACGTCGCCCTCGTTGGCAGCTTCCAACACGTGGTAGTACTCGGACCGCTGCTCCTTGCGGATGGTGATGGGCGGGTAGCCCGCCTGCATGAGGATGAGGTTCATGAGCAGACGGGAGGTCCTCCCGTTGCCATCAATGAAAGGGTGGATGTAAACGAGTTTATAATGGGCTAAGGCTGCAAACTCCACCGGGTGCAGGTTCATGGCATCCTCGGAGTTGAGCCACTGTACAAACTCCTGCATCTGCTTTTCCACATCCTGCGGATGGGGAGGGATGTGGTGTCCGACCAGGACCTGTGTTGTCCGAAACCTGCCGGCTTCCACGGGGTCCACGTAGCCCAGCACCCGCCTGTGGATCTCCAGCACATCGCTGATGGTGACGGAGCCAATGCGCGAAACCAGAGTCGTGTTGATGTACTTCATGGCCGCATGCATGCCTATGACCTCGTTCTGCTCCTCCAGGCTCTTCCCGGGCACGGCGTAGCGGGTCTCCAGGATGTGCCTGATTTCCGAGAGGGTGAGGGTGTTGCCCTCGATGGCCACTGTGTGGTAGATGTGATGGTAGTAGGTCTCCTCCATGACCCTGCGCAGAGCCGAGTTCCCCTTGGGGATGGACATGACCTTCTTCACTTTGCTGTCGATGATGCTGAAATACCTCTGGTCGATCTCTTCCACGAGAGGCAGTGTCCGATCGCGGTTGACCAGTGCTTTCTCATGGTAGGGTGAGATGGTCAATGCTCTGGTGTACAAGTAGTCCGCCTGGATGATGTCCTTGTCTTCTTCCGAGAAGATGCCAAACTCGGTGAGCGCGTCCACGAAGTCCGGGTCCATCTTGAGGGCGTGCATGAAGAGCTTTTGGGCTTTTTCCCGCTTGCCCTGGCGCTTCATCTCCAGGGCCTGGTTCAGGGCAGCTCTGGCTTCCAACTTACCCGCTGGAAGAGAGCCAAAGAAGCGCTGTGAGGGAGGGAGGCTAGGGGGCAGAGGACATTCAGGGGGGCTGTCCCCTGTGCTGGTCTCCGCAGGAAACCATGATGACCAGCCTGTGTCCCTGGCCTTGGGGAGCTTGTTGCAGCCGCATCGTGTGTACTCAACATGCCCAGTACCACTCTGTTCCCCCAGCCGTGTGGTGGTATGCAGTCACTATCCGTGTGTCCCCAGAACCACTCTCTTATATTCTGGGAGGCACCTCCTTGGCTTCCTAGCCTCCTGCTTTCTGGACATAGAAAGTTCTAGGCATTTACTCTGCCTGGGCCCTCTCTGCTGGGCCTTTCCTGTGGGCTCCCAATGTAGGCCCTCTCCTACATCTCCAGCTCATCTTGTGCTGGTGACACAGGTTCCTGCCCCTGGAGGCCCAAAGGCGTTAACAACTCCCCACTCTTCCTAGACCCTGGGGGCTTCACCATCCCGGGACTGTTCTTTAACTCTTTTAACCCAGTGGTTTGATTGTGTGCCCCAGGGGACATTTGGTGACGTCTGGAGACCTGGTTAGTTGTGTAACTGAGGAGGTGGAGGGAGTGCTACAGGCATCTCATGGGGAGAGGCCAGGGATGCCACCACCATCTAACAATGTACTTTCAGTCCCCACCACAGAGGACTGGTGGAGGTGGGGAGCCTGCTCTAGCCCTAGCCCTCCTGTCCTGGCCCCTCTCGGCCACCTGAGGATCAGCCCCACACATTCAACTTCCTTTAGTTCCTCGAATGCCCCCAGGCTCTCTTACGACAGTTATGTCAGTTATGACAACTAACCTCTGGTCTCTGCCTGGAGTCCTTTTCCTTGGATGCCCTTCACCCTGGATGACTCCTACTTAACAACTGGGTCCCAGCTCAGGTGTCACTTCCTCCAGGGAGCCTTCCTGGTATGCTCCTACAGCCCTTTATGCTTCCCCATCACCACACTTGTGACACTGTCTCAGTCACGTCACCTTGTCTATACTAGGAGCTCTGGGCTGACTTGTTCACAATACCCCGATGCCCCACATACAGGACATGACACATTCTATGTCTGTCTGTCCAGTTAACAAGCATTGAGGAAGACGGCCAGTCTGTCTTACCTGGAGAGGCCTTGGTCTTGGCCACCAGCAGCGTCGCGCCCCTGGAGGTGATGCTGAGCTCCGTGGATGGGCTGGTGCACTTGGTGGCGGCATGCTGCGCCCTGTCCGGTTTGCTCCTGAGCAGGTAGAGGCCTTTGAGCACAGCCAAGCACTGCTCCTCCACAGCCCCCAGCGGCAGCAGCAGGGCCAGCAGGGACCCCAGCACCATGCTCAGCAGCGTCACCCAGAGGAAGCGGCCCCAGACCGAGACCCATTTCGGTTCAGTCACCGCCATCACTGAAGCCATTGGTATGAGCATCATCTGGACTCAGGAGAGGGCCCTTTGCACATGTCCACAGGCAGCTGAGAGAGAGCAGGATCTGCAAGGAGCCAAGAGTTGCAGGAGAAACAGACACGTTCAGGACACAGTGTGACTTCAGCTGGGAAGATGGGTTTGGAGACTTCTGCTCTTTTAGCTCACTAGAGAGATGGGGTGGGGGCAAGTCAAGGACTGGATCTCACTAGAGGAGGGGCCAGCCTAGAAGGACTGGTGCCACCTCCTGGGCAGTATGAATGTGAAAACACTGCTGTGGTCCAACAATTAATGAGCACCTGCCATAATCCAGGCCATGTGCTAAGCACCAAATGCCTCACATGGGTCACCTCCTGCAATCTTCAACGACTTGAGCTGATGTTTTCACCCCTCTCCAGGTGAGGGAACTGAGGTTCAGAGAGGTGAAGTCCCTTGCCGAAAGTCTCGCCGGGAGCAAGTGACAGCCTTAGGACTTGAACTCAGGAACCCCACGGCTCTAAAGTGTCCCTCCTTCCCATATATCCCTGTGGCTTCTGACCACAAACACTGGATTTGTGGACATATGTCAAACATTTGGGACATAAATGACTGACAGACACCCAGGCAGATCAGCCACAGCAGTTCTGACGCCCAATCTTTGATAAGCACAATTGTTGGGTGGCCTCATTTATTGCCCTCACCCTGATATTCAGCCACAGCTCCCACAGTGCCCTTCCCCTCTCTGGCCTTCCGCTTCTGGCCTGTCCAGAAGGGACCCCATCAAGAGGATGAGCAGTTCGAGCATCTCGAAAGGAACTCAGGCTGTGGGCCACAGTGCTTGGCCTCAGTGACAACACGGCTTGTATGTGCTTGGGGCTGGCAGTGGGAGTGGAGGTGGGGCCAGGCATGCAAACACTATGCTGACAATAAGCACTTATTAAGCAACTATGGTGTCCTAGGTGCTGAGCAGTGTACTGGCCACGCATTGCCTCGTTTCACCCTCATGCCACCCTATGAAGGAAGAGCTACCCCTAGCTCCATTTTACAGACAAGGGAAACCAAGACACAGAGAGCATAAGTTAAATTCCAGAAGGCCCACAGGAGGTAAATAGAGGCATCCGGAAGGAAACCCCAGGGCCTCTGAACCCGGTCCCCAGGTCTCGATTTCTACCTTATTACTAAGCAGGGCCTGTGCACCTGCTCTGGGCTGGTCCTGACCCGGGAATGACTGATGGATCACGGGGTTCTGAGTCTCATGGGGATCCTGGCCCATTGCCACAGAACATGTGAAATGGCTTGGGGTGCGCTTTAATAGGGGTGCGCCTGGAGTGCTGCGCGGGTCCAGGGGTCTGGGCGGGCTTCCCGAGGGGACAGGCTCCTGGGCGGGGCGGTAAAGGAAAGGGGGCAGTTCGCCGGTGCCAGGGCTGTGTGCGGGGAAGGAGTGCGTTCTGGGAGGCGCGAATCTCTCCCCCACACTTCCCTAGAAAGGGAGAACTGAGGCCCGGAGATGGGAGGGGACCGTTCTGAGTCCCCTCCAAGACTGCAGAGCCTCCCTTCCCGAACCCCGCCCAGGGCTCGCGGCCCCGTCGCACCCTTCCCGGCTTCATCCTCTCGAGCCCCTAGGGCTTGCCCCCTTCTCACCGCGCGCAGCTGTCAGAACCCCAACCGCCTTCCCCGCGCTCCCAGCTCCGGGCCGCCGGCTCCCGGGTCCTCCTTCTCCGCCGGCCTCTGGCCCCGCCCCCGGCGACTTGCCATTGAACCGCCCGCAGCCCTCGTCGCGGCGGATTGGCTTTCCCCACTTGTCCTTCCCTCGCATTTCCGGGTTCCCGCGTCCGCGTCGGCTTCCCCGAGAAAGACGCGCCGTGGGCCACTCCCATTGGTTGTTGCTTGCGTTTGTCTCGTTCACGTAGCAGCCAATAAGCAGCGGGAGGGGCGGGGCCTAGGCCACAGGCAGGAGGAGCAGGTGCTGGAAACCCGACGGGCGTGCGGATTTGGGGCACACTAGGTGGCGGGCCCGGAAACTGGAAGTTCCACGGCGGTCTTTTCCTCGGGTCTCCTCGTCCTGGAGCCGCTGTCGTGTGCCTCATTTTTCCCGGTTGTGAAATGAAGATGCTGATGCTTTTCACCCTTTCACCCGGTTAGCCTCATTGACTGCGCAGCCCCTGTTCTTAGCCTCCACCCCATGCTGCTGAGTTTGCCGCCTTCTTCTTTACGCTTTTCCTCTCTGTGTCTTTTCCTCCCTGACTTAAACAACTTTTTTTTTTCTTATAAAATACAGGGTCTCGTTGTGTCGCCCAGGCTGGAGTGCAGTGGAGCAATTGCAGCTCACTGCAGCCTCCACCTCCTGGGCTCAAGCAATCCTCCCACCTCAGCCTCCCGAGTAGCTGGGACTACAGGTGCATGCCACCATGCCCGGCGAATTTTCTTTTCTTTTCTTTTCTTTCTTTCTTTTTTTTTTTTCTCTCTCTCTCTCTCTTTCTTTCTTTTTTTTTGAGACAGAATCGCACTCTGTTGCCCAGGCTGGAGGGAAGTGGCACGATCTTGGCCCACTGCAACCTCCGCCTCCCAGGTTGAAGCGATTCTCCTGCCTCAGCCTCCCGAGTAGCTGGGATTACAGGCGCGCATCACCACGCCCGCCTAATTTGTGTATTTTTAGTAGAGATGGGGTTTCACCATGTTGGCCAGGCTGGTCTCGAGCTCCTGACCTCAGAAGATTTGCCTGCCTCGGCCTCCCGAAGTGCTGGGATTACAGGCGTGAGCCATCGCGCCCGACCTATTTCTGATTTTTATTTTCTTTAGAGACAGGGTCTCGCTATGTCGCCCGGGCTGGTCTCGAACTCTTGACCTCAAGCTCTCCCTCCATCTCGGCTTCCCAAAGCGCTAAGATTACAGGCGCAAGCCACCCCCTCGGTTCTCCCTGACTTTTTAATTTGTATCCTCTCCAGAAGGAGCTGGCTAGTTCTTTTGGCTTCCCATAGAGAAATTTTTTCTTTGAAGCAGAGAATGGAAACCTCCATCTTAATCCACAAATACTGAAATTAAACATCTAGGGAGGTGCCCCAGAAACGCTAAGCATTTAGAAGTTAGCAGTTCAGATTCTGGGGAGTCAAAGAGACCTGAGCTCAAATTCAGACTTTGCCATTTACTCTCCGTGTCACCTTGGGCACGTTACTCCTAGCCTCACTTTCCCCACTTGTAAAATGGGGACAAACAGCCTACCTTGCTTTTGGCATCCAGTTCAGGATTTGCAGAAGGCTTGATGCTTCAAGATCTGACCTCCTCTGTGACGTGTATTGCTCTTGGAGGCAGGGCTAGGTGGTGGTTGTGGGGTGTCACTGTTGGGAGTCACACAGCCCTGGGTTCAAATCCCAGCTCTGCCACTTGCAAAGTGAATCACATTCAGCAAGTGACTTGATCTTGTTGATCATCTGCCTAGGCTTTTCTGTAAACTGTGCACAGTGTGATGATATTACCACTTCACAGGGTTTTATGTGAGGGTGAAATGAGATTCTATACATCTGGCACAGAGCAAACTATCTATCTATCTATCTATCTACCTACCTACCTACCTATCTAACACCTATCTATCTTTTTTGAAATAGGATCTCACTCTGTTGCCCAGGCTGGAGTGCAGTGGCGTGATCTTGGCTCACTGCAAACTCCATGTCCTGGGTTTAAGTGATCCTCCCATCTCAGCTTCCCTAGTAGCTGGGACTACAGGCACACACAGGCTAATTGTTTTGTTTGTTTGTTTGTTTTTGAGACAGAGTCTTGCTCTGTCACCCAGGCTGGAGTGCAGTGGTGTGATCTTGGCTCACTGCAATCTCTACCTTCTGGGTTCAAGCGATTCTCCTGCGTCAGCCTCCTGAGTAGCTGGGATTACAGGCGTGTGCCACCGCACCCAGCTAATTTTTTTGTATTTTAATAGACACGGGGTTTCATTCTGTTGGCCAGGCTGGTCTTCAACTCCTGACCTCAAGTGATCCACCTGCCTTGGCCTCCCAAAGTGCTGGGATTACAGGCTTGAGCCACCGCGCCTGGCCAGAAGATCCATAGTTTTTAAGGAACAAAATCAGGGTGGTGATTATTTTGGTGGCTTCTCGTTTTTAATCTTTTCAACCAAGGTCATAAACATTTTTCTCTTGGAGTCCTCTGAATTGCACTTCCTGATGGCCCAAGTAGTAATGTCATTGTAAAAACCTTCCCCAGAGGAGGGCCTGGTAGGCAGCCAGCTTATGGGTGACAGTTAGTGTGTTAGAAAACAGTGAAGCTCTGGGGTCAGACAGATGTGCGTTGAAATGCAAGGCCCACTGCTTGCTAGCTGGGTGACCTTGAACAAGTCACTTATCCTCACTGAGCTGGGTATTACGGGACTAGTGGACCCCTGTCCACACCCAGGTATAAAGCAATGTAATCCTCTGCTTCTAAAGGCACCCTCCTCTCTTTGTTAGCTCTTTAATTAGCTTAGGCTACCAGTAGTAAATCCAGAGGCTATGCAGGAACTGCTAATGAGCAAAACTTCCTGGCCATGAGACAATAGGTAGAGGTGGGGAGCGTGGCAGATTTGAGAGCACATGCCTTGTCTAAAGTGGGCAGCAGCTTCTCAGCTCGAACCCGTATTTATTAGCTGGGATGCAGTCTAAAAGTGGATAGAGTTTTCAATTTTTCAAAATAAATGTGAGGCCTAGATTTTTTAAGCAGTATCTCCAGATTTTAAGGCAGTTGGCATGGCTGCCGGCTGGCTTTCCAGGGCTGCCAGATTGTAACCCCTTTGTAGCCGGTAGTGGAAGACGGCAGGGGAACGCAGGAAGAAAAGACTCAAAGGACTATTACAGCAAAATGAGCCCATTACTGTGTCTGGCCACCAGGGGGCAGTAATTCACCTGACATCACTTACCTCCTTCAATCTCCTTGTCAGGAGTTTACACTCAATTTTAACTCTCGACTTTGTCTGCATTCAGCTGTGTTGAATGCACAAAATATGGTCCCTGAAGCGATATTGAAAAGTTGGCTTTCTCCATCTTAAGCATTCTGTATTAGGTGAAAATTGCCTCCCCGTGGCCCACGGAGGAGTTTTCTAAACGCTTACCTTGACACATGACAAAGAACCCAGAAAGTGGCTGCATGGGAAATATGTCCATTATGCAAAACAAAACAAGACAAAAAACCCTTCTGCATGTTTAAGGAACAGCAGTCAAGCGCTTCTTGCTGGCAGAGTCGGATTCTATTGCTTAGGAAAAACAAAACTCCCCGGCTTGAGGCTACATGGCATTGAGTTGGCTGCAGAATGACTCAACTTCATTAAAAAGAAAATACACCACACCTGTTCTTGCTTCTTCATTTCTCTCATCTTTCCCCACCCCTGATTTTTTTTTCTCTGTCTAACTTAATGCTGTGGCTGAAAAAGAGAGCCCAGCAGCCCTTCTCCCTGCTACTGATTAATCCTCCTTTTAAGACATACCTGGTGGGGGCCAGGCGCGGTGGCTCACACCTGTAATCCCAGCACTTTGGGAGGCCGAGGCGGGCAGATCATGACGTCAGGCGATCGAGATCATCCAGGCTAACACAGTGAAACCCCGTCTCTACTAAAAATACAAAAAATTAGCCTGGCGTGGTGATGGGCGCCTGTAGTCTGAGCTACTCGGGAGGCTGAGGCAGGAGAATGGCGTGAACCCGAGAGGCGGAGCTTGCAGTGAGCTGAGATCGCACCACTGCACTCCAGCCTGGGTAACAGAGTGAGACTCCGTCTCAAAAAAAAAAAAAAAAAAAAAAAAAAGACATACCTGGTGGGGTCAGACCCAGTTTCTGAGGCATCCCCAAGAAACAGGGCTTGGGGGACCCCATATGAGTGTCCCTGGGCTAAAGGCTTGTGTTCTGGCCTCAGGATGTTTCTCATGTCGTATGGTCTCAAATCACCAATATTTCAAAACTCAGACATGCAGATGAGTGTTGTTTTCAAAGCAAATCATTTGAGGAAGTGGTACTTCTTACTTGGAAAAAATTAAACGTAACTGCTTTTCACCTGTTGAACAACTATTTTGTTTCTTAAAAACAACATGAGATCATTACAGATATAGAATCCACAAAAAACAAGAAGAAAAAAATACACATTCACAATTCTACTCCATATTTCTCTATGCACATTTATTTATTTTTGAGACAGGGTCTCACTCTGTCACCCAGGCTGGAGTGCAGTGGCACGATCTCGGCTCGCTGCAGCCTCAACCTCCTGGGCTTAAATGATCCTCCTGCCTCAGCCTCCCAAGTAGGTGGGACTACAGGTGTGTGCCACCACGACTGGCTAATTAAAAAAATTTTTTTTTGTAGACACAGGGTCTCACTCTGTCACCCAGGCTGGAGTGCAGTGGCATGATCTCAGCTCACTACAGCCTCAACCTCCTGGGCTTAAGTGATCCTCCTGCCTCAGCCTCCCAAGTAGCTGGGACTACAGGTGCATGCCACCATGACTGGCTAATTTAAACAATTTTTTTTTTGTAGAGATGGGGTTTCACTATGTTGCCCAGTCTGGTCTTTAACCCCTGGGCTCAAGAAATCCTCCCACCTCAGCCTCCCAAAGTGCTGGGATTATGAGCATGAGCCGCCACAACTGGCCACATCTATTTTTAAATGATGAAATATTTCTGATATCCAAAAGACATCAACAGTGCAATGGGCGCTTGTGTACCTGCCATCCAGTTTAAGAAATACCATGTCACCAATACACTGAAGCCCCACGGGCCTTCTCCCCTTCACATGCCCTTCCCTCCCTCCCAGAGGTCACCACCATGTTGAATTTGGTGCTGCTGCCCCCATGCATGGCTTTTTGCTTTTATCCACATGCATGTATCCATAAATAATATATAATGATGTTATGCAGATTTTTATGCATGATATATACTGTGTGGATCCTTCTGCATTTTGGGGCTCAGAATTATGTCTTAGAGATTTATGCTCATGCTGATATGCATAGTTCTGGTTCATTAATTTTACAGTGCTGTATAGTATTCCATTTACAATTTATTTCCCATTTACCTGTTGATGGGCATTTGGATTGTTTCCAATTTTTCCCTATCACAGACTGCAGTGAAATACTTGTATGATTTTTTGGCACATGTGTGGAAGTTTCTCTAGGACAAAGTTTCTCAAAGAATCATTTGGGAGGGTTTTGGAAAAACAACCACATGGGGCCTTGCTCCAGACCAACGAAATCCTCTAACTGCTCCTCTGATCCTGCTGTATCTTAGCTACAAGTGGAAATAATCGTACCCACCATGCTATCTCATTTTTGGTAGTGGTGACAACTGAGCACTTACTGTGTGCTAAGTAATTTGTATGGTATTTGATTGAATTTTTGTAACAATGCCATGAACTAGATATTATTAAACCCACTTTATAGAAGGCGAAAATGAGGCTCAGATAAATTAAGTAATTAGTCTGAGGTCACACAGCAAGCAAGTGGCAGAGCCAGGGTTCACAACCAGTCTTCCTGACTCAAAACTTGTGGTTTTGACGATTATGAGACCCTAGGCTTTCAGAGATCTCAGGTCACATTTTAGCTCCTCAGCTTTGGAGGTGGAAAAACTAAGGACAGAGCCAGAATACAAATCCAAGTCTCTAGATTCCCTACTCGTTAACATGTCCCCTTCTACTGTAAAAATGCTTTAAGGGTAGGGGAAGGAGCGAGGAGGAAAAATCTTCATAAAGTCATCTTCTCGAGACAATTTCTGACGTCCACCCTATGTCTGTTATCCATTGCTGTGTAACAAATAACCCCAATGCTTAGTAGCTTAAAACAACAGCAAACATTTTTTACTTTACATTATATTGTGTGGGTCAGTAATCTGGGAGCAGTTTAGCTGGATGGTTCTAGCTGGCAGACGTTCTTGAGATTGAAGTCAAGACAGTGTTTGGGGCTGCAATCATCTGAAAGCTTGACTGGTGCTGAAGGCTCCATTTCCAAGGTGGCTCACATGGCTGGTGGCTGGGGGCTTCAGTTCCTCTCATGTGGGCTGCCCCATAGGACTGCTTGAGTGTCCTCTCAACATGGCAGCTGGCTTCTCCAGCATGAATGACCCAAGAGTGTGGTGTCTTTTATGATCTAGCTTCAGAAGGCACACTTTAACCTTCGCTGTACTCTATTGGCCACAACACAGATCAATCTTGGTACAAGGTATGAGGGGGCTACATAAGGCTCACCAGGAGATGAGGATCAGTGGGGCCCATCTTTGAGGCTGTCTGTCTTATGCACTGCCTCTTCCCTTCTCTGTCCCAGTGATTGATTCTGCCTGACAGGATGGACTTCAGGCCTCCTGGGCCTTATGTGGTGGACTCTTTGGGTACCTCAAGGCAGGGAGCTTCTGCATTTGTGAGACTCCTCTGTGAGAACAGTGGACTCCCAGTGGCTGACTGCTTTTCTCCCAGCTGTTTACTGACTGCTTTCTAGCTGTACTACTCTAATTGGCCCAAGAAGCTGCCTACTCCTGCCTAAAAATATGGTCATGTTGACATGGAGACTGACTCAGGTGCTCAATACGCTCTTTTAGATCACAGCCTCTGAAAGATGTGACTAACACTTCTCTTCCTGCATGGGGCCAGGAGGGAGTGAAGACCCAATGGAGCCTACATCCTCCCCTTCTCTGATTTCTCTGTTTCACCTGATTCAAGGTAGCCAGGGTCTGGGGGCTGCTGGGCAGAGGGTCTGTGGACTCCCTGAGTCCAAATTGCAGTCCATTTTGATGCCCCCCAAAAAGCTCTAGTGGAAGCTCTCTGTTGCCATAGTAACGTGGAGATGTGGAAATTAACATGGGTGTCTGGCTAGCTAGGAAAGCCAAGCTCTTAATACTCATTCCCTCTTTTAAATAGATAAGAATTCCCAGGAGGGCTTTGGACAGACATCAAAGGGCCTATTTCAGGTGTTGAGAAAATACTCTTTTAAAAATTATTGTGAAATGAATTCAGCTCTAATCAGAGAGATGGCAGTGATTTGGCATTCTCAGAGGAATTGGAGAAATAAGTTTAGAGCCAAGGCAACTGTTTTTTTTTTTCCTAAATGACAGCTTTATTGAGATATAATTCACATACCACACAATTCTCCCATTTGAAGTGTACAATTCTGTGGTTTTTAATATATTCACAGGGTTGTGCAACCATCACCCCAATTTTAGAACATTTTCATTACCCCCAAAGAAAGCAAAGACCCTTTAGTAGCAATTTCCTGTTTCTCCCCAAGCTCCTTCCCTCAGCCCCTGGCAATCTACTCTCTGTCTGTATAGATTTTTCTCTTCTGGATGTTTCCTGTAAATGGAATCCTATAATATGATGGCTTTTGGGGTCTGGCTTCTTTCAGCATTTTTATTTCTTGTCCTCTTATGGTTCTTCACAGTTTTTCCAACAGCAGTGTTTCCATGCACTTTGAGAACAATTCATTGGCTGGGGGTGCAGCTGCAAAATTAACCCCCAGCCTGGGGATGGATGAAAGGGAGCAGAGTCCTCCAAGGCCACCCACCTGGCCTTCCTTGTTCCTTCTTGAGCCTTCCTGGCTGCTTTGGGACTGTGGTGGGTAAAGTGGCCCTTTGGGAGCATGGCTGGCTGGGCTTCACACTGGCATACAGTGGACATGCTTCCTGTGACTTCCTTTCTTGGGAGAGTTATAATCACAAGCAGCAGAAGATCACCAGGTGCCAGGCACCATGCTACGAGCATCCCTTGAGTTAGGATAATTTCACTGTTACAGACCTTTTTTCCCCTCTCTTTTTATGGGGATTCACTAAACAGCCACCTCTTTTACTTCATGCAGATGTTTTGCTGAGGCTATCACTTGCGTCATTTCTCTATTTTTCAGCCATAAATGATGCACATAGAAATAATCTCACTCTTTGCCCTCTGCTAGCCTAGATATTTTACTTGTTTATTTATTTATTTATTTATTTTGAGATGGGGTCTCACTCTGTCACCCAGGCTGGAGTGCAGTGCTGCAATCTCGGCTCCCCGCAACCTCCGCCTCCTGGGCTCACGCGATTCTCTTGCTTCAGCCTCCCGAGTAGCTGGGACTACAGGCATGTGCTACCATGCCCAGCTAACTTTTTGTATTTTTGTTAGAGACAGGGTTTCACCATGTTGTCCAGGCTGGACTCAAACTCCTGGCCTGAAGCGATCCTCCTGCCTCAGCCTCCCAAAGCTTTGGGATTACAGGCATGAGCCACTGCCCCTGGCCTATTTTTTAAAATATAAAGTGGCTCTGCAGCCCCTTTGTTCTTAATAAGCTTCACAGGGGCAGGGATTTGTCTTTTGTTGACAGCTTGCCTAAGGCTGGCAGGCCACAGGAGTATTATCAACATTGATTGAACAAATACATGATTTTGTTGAATCCTTTGATGCCCCACAAAGTAGGTAGAGTTATGAGACCCATTTTACAGATGAGGAAACCGAAGCCCAGAGACGTGAAGTGACTTGTCACAGGCCATCAGCCTATAAGTGGTGGAGCTGGGATTTGGTCTGATTAAGGGGGATCTGGAGCTCTTAAGCACTCTATTATGTGCAAATATGTGTTATGGGTTGAACTGTGCCTCTCAAAATATGTTGAAGTCCTGACCCCAAGATCTGTGAGTGAGACTTTATTGGGAAACAGAGTCTTTGCAGGTAATCAAGTTTTTGTTTTTAAAAACTGATGCATAATAGATGTGCATAGTTTCAGGGTACATGTAATAATTTAATACATTCATGTAATTTGTTAGGATCAAATCAGTGTACTTGGGATACCCATCACCTTAAATATTGTCTTTTCTTTATGCTAGAAAAATTCAAATTCTTCTCTTCTAGCTATTTTGAAATATACAATAGATTATGGTAACCTATAGTCACCCCACTGATCTATGGAACACTGGGTCTCATTTCTTATATCAAACTGCGTATGTGTACCCATCAATCGACTTCTCTTCATTCTCCTGCCCCCCTGCCCCTTCCCAACCTCTGTTAAACACCAATCTATTCTCTAATTTCATGAGATCCACCTTTTAAACTCCCACATATGAGTGAGAACGCGAGATCTTTGTCGTTCTGTGCCTGGCTTATTTCACTTAACAGAATGACCTCCAGTTCCATCCATGTTGCTGCAAATGACAGGACCTCATTCTTTTTTATAGCTGAATAATATTCCATTGTGGGTATATACTGCATTTTCTCTATTCATTCATCCACTGATGGACACAGGTTGATTTCATATTCTGGCGATTGTGAATAGTGCTGCAGTAAACATGGGAATGCAGATGTCTTTTTGATATATTTACTTCCTTTCTTTTAACTATAACCACTAGTGAAATTGTCAGATCATATTGTCATATCTATTTTTAATTTTTTGAGGAACTGCAATATTGTTCTCCATAGTGGCTGTACCATTTTTTTTCTTTTTCTTTTTGAGTTTAGGAGTGCAGGATTAATAGGCAGGAGAAAGAGAAAGAAAACCACCTGTCTCTCTGGGACTTCCAAGAGGAAAGACTGCACAGGAACCAGTGCACTGGATTTTAGAGTCAGGCTTGAGGAAGTGATGTCTGATTTACATAGGGCTCACAGATTGGTTCGATCACGTATGACATTTACATAGCACACAGGAAAGGCTGGCCACCCCACCCTAATCTTGTTATGTGAATAGGCTTTCCAGTTGACTGGGGTCATCATGTCTGGTCTTTACTGTACACGTGGCTGACAAAGACAAGGGGAGATGGAGCCGCTGTCTTTAACATGATTGGCTCAAGTGCCAGCATCTATGTCTGACACTTGATTTTGCAGGCTGCTCTTTGTTAGAAAGGAAAATGATTTGGGGCTGCTTTTCATTAAAAGGAAAACCTTTCCGAGGACTTCCATATCATCACTATCTGCCTAAGTAATTTATTCTTAACTCCTGTATCATTCCCTACTCTGGAGTGGTAACCCTAACTGCTGTTAGGGGGTGTTGGATGATGACTCTTTCTGGCTACTTTCTGCTGACAAGTAGCATTGTGTGGGGAAGAGCAGCTAGGGCTCCTCCTGGGGTCGATCTAAGGGTCCTCGAAAGAAAGGCGTGTCCGTGCATGGTTCTGTCTGTAGCACCATTTTGAATTTGATTGCTGTCAGCTATTCCGATGGTCTGTAACACTGGTTTGCCTCCACCAGATACTGTGTTTCAGTGAATGTTGTACCTTGGTATCCCAGAGGAGGTCCCCAATATGAAGTGACTACTTTGTCTGGGGTATATACCTGGGGTTCATTGTTTTGAGCCAGGAAAATTTAGGACACTGACACACAAGAGGAGTTTAGGAGCAGGGGTTTAATATGTAGAAGAAAAAGAAAGAAAAACAGCTCTCTCTCTGTTGAGAGGAGACTTCCAAGAGGAAAGACCCCTATTTTTTTTTTCTAATAGGCTTAAAATATACATAAGTGGCTGTACTAATTTGTATTCCAGGGTGGGATCTCTTGACCAGGGTTCCCATCAGCTCCCAGCTTCCCAAGAAGCAAGAACCAACCAGCAAGGGGCTTGATCACCACTAGTGGGTCCAAATAAGGGGGCAGTGTCCTGGGGTTGGGAATGGAAGTTTGATTATGAATCCCTCACCATCTGCCCTGAGACCTGTTAAGCTGGTCATGGGGCTGGGCTGCATCTGATGAAGAAACTTCTGCTAAAATGATTTCTGTCTTCTGTAGGTAACTTCCAACCCAAGTAATACAACATAAATAGATGATTTTGCTACATGTACTGGGGTAACTTTTCAGATTTCCCTTTTCTTTTTCCCCAGCTTTTCCTGTGGTTTTTTCTTCTCTTTTTTGCAGCCAAGAAATGAAATGTTCATTTGTTCATTAATTAATTCAGCAAACATATGTTGATATCCTACTATGTGCAGGCAAAATAAGACATGCTGGTCTCTGGCTGTATGGGCTTGGCAAGTAGCGTTGTCTCTTTTCAGGGCAAATGGTAGCTTTTCCATATTTTTAAAGTTACTCAGGTAATCTCAGGCAAAGGATTAGAAGGAAATGGAGACAGACCCTATAACAACAACAACAAAAAAACTTCAGTTGTCAAGCAAAACCAAATCAAAAGCCCTATCTTTGGGAAACTGTCTGTTTTACCTCATCAGGTTGTCTAGAACCCACAGCAATGGAAATATTAGGAAGGGCAGTGAAGTTTGTGTGTTATTTGAAATTCTGCCGGAACACCCTATAAAATGGGATGTAAACACTCTAGCACTCCCTTACCCCCTGCCAATTTTTTATTGTAAAATGCACATAACATAAAATGTAGCGTCTTAACCATTTTTAAGTGTAGAGTTCAGTGGCATTAAATACATTCACATTGTTTCGCAAACATCCCCACCATCCATCTCTAGAACTCTTTTCATCTCATGAAACTGAGATTCCGTACTCATTAAACAACCACTTCCCATCCCCACTCCCTCCAGCCCCTCACCACCACCATTGTACTTTCTTTCTCTATGATCTTAACTACACTAAGTGAAACTGGCCGAATTGTCCCATAGAACTGATGTTTATGGTTTCTTTGAATAAGCATAGAAATTGATCCTCCCAGTCTTAAAAACATGAAAAAGGTACATTTGTCTTATCTGAGTTCCTTTCTTGGGAAACCAACCATCAGGTCTCCCAGATAGGATCAAGGAGCTGAAACTCACGAGGCCACTATATCTGGACAATAAGATGCCATGATTGCCTAACTGACCACCTGCTTCCTATTGCCCAACTCCTCTTCCTTATTCCTCCCTAATTCCTGTTTTCCTGCATGTAGCTACATTTCCTCCCTGCTATATAAACCCTTGAGTTTAGTTGGTCAGGGAGATGGATTTGAGGTTGGTCTCCTATCTCTTGGGCTGCAGCACCTGAATAAAGCCTTCTTCCCTGGCAATACTCATTGTCTCAGTATTGGCTTTCTACAGCAAGCAGCAGAATCTAGACCGAACCCCTGGCATTTGGTAGCATAAGTACCTCATTTAAGTGTAGTCATACAGTATTTGTCCTCTTGTGACTGGCTTATTTCACTTAGCATAAAGTCCTCAAGGTTCATCCATGTTGTAACATGTGGCAGAATTTCCTTCCTTTTAAAGGCTGAATAATATTCCTAGTACTCACTTTTTTTTTCTTTTGAGACAAGGTCTCACTCTGTTGCCCAGGCTGGAGTGCGGTAGTGTGATCTCAGCTCACTGCAGCCTCTACCCACTGGGCTCCAGCAATCCTCCCACCTCAGCTTCCTGAGTAGCTGGGACCACAGGCACGCATCACCATGCCTGGCTAATTTTTGTATTTTTTTTTTTTTATAGGGATGATGTTTTGCCATGTTGCCCAGGCTGGTCTCAAACTCCTGAACTCAAGCAATCCACCTGCTTTGGCCTCCCAATATGCTGGGATTACAGGTGTGAACCACTGCGCCTGGTCAGTGCTCCATTTTAATATGTTCTTGTGTGTAGCTGAGAGGTCAGCCTAATATCATTTGACCATCGACTGGTGTTGAGGCTTAGTTGAAAAAGTGGGTTAGGATAGAGAAACAGAAAACCTTACATTATGAATATTTTATCTTATCTTTTAACTTACACATACTAGTATTCTGTATACTAATTCGTACTGTGAATACTAATATTAATATTGGGTTAATGGTTGATTAACAAATGAGTTAACTGGGTGAAGTCTCACATTGTCTTCCCTGCATGAATCAGGTGATTTCCTTTTTTGGTTCATTTTGAATTTAATGAGAATTTAAAGACACTGGCTAAGTAGCATACAGAACCCTTCCAGATTTTTATAATTTTCCTCCCCCTCCATCTTTATCTTACAACTAATTCTTCATCAATTTCTATTTAGAAGCTTGCTTTTCTCAGGGCTATCCGAAACACTTAACTTAGTTTTCACAGAAACAACTTTTCTTTTTCCCTTCTTTTTTTTAGACGGGGTCTCACTCTGTTGCTCAGGCTGGAGTGCAGTGGTGCAATCACAGCTCACTGTAGCCTTGACCTCCAGGGCTCCAGCCATCCTCCTGATAACCTGGGACCACAGGCATGAACCACCATGCTGGCTAATTTTTGCATTTTTTGTAGAGATAGTGTTTCACCATGTTGCCCAGGCTGGTCTCAAACTCCTGAGCTCAAGCGATCCTCCCACCTTGGCCTCTCACAGTGCTGGGATTACAGGCATGAGCCACTGTGCCTGGCCTTTCCCTCCTATTTTATCCTGCTACATACTACTTAACTAGTTACAAATGAAACTGGCATAAATAGGTTTGGCAGCAAACAACTGATTTTGCTACACATACAGCTCAACACGTGGCAGCTGGTGGCTTACTGGTCTCTGATGTTGGGTGTGCAGTGACTCAAGCTAAATATGAGAAAACATCAGACAAATTCAAGTTGAATGAAATTCTAGAAAATAAAGGCCAGTACTTTTCAAAAGTTATCAAGATCATAAAAGACAAAACTATTACATATTGGACGACACTGAGGAAATATGACAATGAAGTATTTGGCTGATTCTGAATTGTATTCTTTTACTAGAGAGAACTTTATTAAAACAATTGGTGAAACTTAAATGGGGTCTGGGGAGAACATGGTAATAGATCAGTGTTCATTGCTTGATTTTGATGGTTGTATTATGGTCCTGTAGGAGAGTTACATGCAATGTGGAATCCTGGATTGGATCCTGGACCAGCAAATGGTCAAAAAAATTTAGTTTTTTTTATTAAGTGTTCATTAACGGAAAAACTGATGAAATTTGAATGTCCATAGAGTCACCAATGTTCATTTCTTGGTTTAGATAGTTGTTCTATTGTTATGCAAGATATCAACATTAGGGAACGTTGGGTAAAGGACACAGAAAAACTCCAGGTATTCAATTTTTGAGTCTAAATTTTTCAAAAGAAAATGTTCTTGCTCTTTTTTTTTGAGGCAGAGTCTCACTCTGTTGCCCAGGCTGGATCACCCAGTGGTGCGATCACAGCTCACTGCAATCTCTGCCTCCCAGGTTCCAGTGATTCTCATGCCTCAGCCTCCTGAGTAGCTAGGACTATAGGCGTGTACCACCACGCCTGGCTAAATTTAATTAATTTAAATGAAGGCCAGGGGTTCGAGCTCCCAGGTGAGGCCAATGAAGTTGCTGGTCCACAGACCACGCTTTGGGAAGCCCCCACATCTTGGTTGATTTTAATTATTTATTGATTGATTTTCTGGGCATGTGAAATATTTCCATAGCTCTAGGAGTCAGAGGTATACAAAAAGGTGTTCCAAATGAGTGTCTCTCCTTCTACCTCTCTTCTACCCCAAGGAATCTGTGGCTTGGGAACTCTTCAAGAAATGCTGACATGAAGTTTGAGAAGTGCTGGTTCAGAGAGGCTTGAAAAAGCACCTGGGCTTTATTTGGAAGCGGAGCAGCAGCTGATGCCTCCCTAAATGTTCTGCAGATCCCAGAGCAAAGACCTCTGAGTCTACCGCCCCACCCTGCCCAGCCACGGCTCACTCCTGCGGTGGGCTCTGCCAGAGGAGGAAGAGTGGGACCCTCAAGCTCTCTCTGGGTCCTCAGCTCCAGGTCAGATAACCATTTTTGGGAGAGGGTTGAGATGCTGCAAGGGTGGCTTTGGAGGGAGCTCTGACACTTGGGAATTCTGATCATTTCTGGCACATCTGGGTCTAGGATTAAATAAAATATGGGTTACTTCCCAGGTGAGAGGTTCAGAAAATGGGAGGCATCTCTTTGGCCTGCAGCATGAGGATAGTTCAGTTGTCTTCCCTGTGACTGGAAGAAAAGGTGGCACTCTCTTTCCCAGTGTTGTCCTTGGGGCTGTGTCCCCCTAAAATACAAGTAATAGCCCACTTGGCAGCCCAGGCTCCCCATCTTGGTAATTTGGCCTGATAAGCCCTGAAAACCCCCTGCTCGTCCCTCCTCGTCCCCTCCAGTTTTGGCTTCTTGCCTGGGTGCCCAGAAAACTTTGCCAAACCTTAACCAACTTCATGCTACAGCTGTGCCTTGGTGTTCCCTCTAGAGAGAGCGTTTTGTGATAGTACCAAGCACTGCAACAGAATACGCTCACTTAAGCTTCCACTGAGAGCCCGTCCTGGGCCCTGGGAAACCGCAGTAAACAAAACAGACTCAATTCCTGCCCTCACACAGCTTACTTTCTGGTGGAGGAGAGAGACACTAAATGAAATAGGTAAATGATATGGTATATTCGAGGCTGACAAGCCCTATGGAAAAAATAAAGTGGGGAAGAAGGTGAGGAGTGGTTTGTGATTGAGGTGGTGAGTTATGTGGATGTCTGAAGGGAAGAGTGTTGCAGGGGGAACAGCACATGCAAAAGCCCTGAGGCAGGAGCTCATGCTGTATTTGTGGAATGGCAAGGAAGCCAAAGGGGGCTGGAGAGGGCGAGGGACGGGGAGCAGGTGGGAGATGTGATCAGAAAGATGGCCTGGAAGGGTTAGATCTTAGGGCCTCAAAGGCCCAATGTAGGGATCTGGCCATCATCAGAGTCAGTAAGGCAGTTGCCTGAGGAGTGACGTGGCCCACCATAAGGGATGCAGTGATGAAGCTCTGCAACCTCCTTGCCCTGTGTCCTCATGCAAGAGTCACCACTGCTCTGTGCCTCGGTTGTTCCTTCTCTTAAATGGAGACAATAACAAGACCTGCTTTATCCTCCTATTACGAGGATTAATGATGTAAGGGGCCAGGCATGGTGGCTCACGCCTGTGATCCCAGCACTTTTGGAGGTCAAAGTGGGAGGATTGCCTGAGGCTAGGAGTTCAACACCAGCCTGGGCAACACAGCAAAACCCTGTGTCTACAAAAATAAAAAATAAAAATAAAAAGCCGGGTTTGGTGGCACGCACCTGTAGTCCCAGCTACTCGGGAGGCTGAGATGCGAGGGAGGGTCGCTTGAGCCCAGGAGGTCAAGGCTGCAGTGAACTTTGATTGCACCACTGCATGCCCGTCTAGGTGAGAGAGTGAGATCCTGTCTCAAAAAAAAAAAAAAATCTAATATAAGTAAAGTTCTGATCAAGTGCTAAGTAAATCTCAGCGGTTGTCATTATCGTTATCCAGAATAATATTTGCCCTCTGGTTTCATGTCCTCCTTCCCAAGACTCTTAGAGTTCCTCAGACTCTAGGAGGAACAAAAGATAGGTGCCTGGATTATCCAGTCTACCTCAAGAAATAGCTTGTGAGCAGCTACGATGTGCTGCGGGATGGTGTCCAATAGCAATAAAATCCATGAGAGAGTCCAGGGACTGGATGCACATCTGGGACCATCTAGCTTTCTTTTATTAGAAACAGAGTCTCGCTCTGTCACCCAGGCTGGAGTGTAGTGGCGCGATCATAGCTCACTGCAGCCTCGAACTCCTGGGCTCAAGCAATCCTCCCGCCTCAGCCTCCTGAGTAGCCGGGACTACAGGCACACACCACCATGACCGGCTAATTTTTAAAATATTTTTTTAGAGATGGGAGATGTCGCTATGTTGCCCAGGCTGGTCTCAAACTCCTGGGCTCAAGCGATCCACCTGCCTCGGCCTCCCTAGTGCTGGGATTATAGGCACGAGCCACCGCGCCCAGCCCATCCAGCTTTCTTTACACCAAAGGGCTGCTGCACAGAGATCTTTCACCTGGAATGTTCTTTCCCACATCCCTGCTTCACATAGCAAAGTCTTGCTCATAGAGGTTTCAGCTCCTTCCTTGGGGCTCACCAGACCCTAGGTGAGGGCATTGTCCGTGTGGTCCGAAGGCTCTGCTGCTCTTTCCCTGAGCATACATCCCTCTTGTATCACGTCTCCCTCCCCAGCATACCATGGGCTCAAGAGGGCAGCCCTTGTCGGCAGCCCCCAGTGCAGATCTTGCACACAGTGCAAACCTCCCAGATATTTTCAGTATGAATGGAACACTTTTTTTTTTTTGAGACGGAGTCTTCCTCTGTCGCCCAGGCTGGAGTGCTGTGGCGCGATCTCGGCTCATGGCAAGCACCGCCTCCTGGGTTCACGCCATTCTCCTGCCTCAGCCTCCCGAGTAGCTGGGACTACAGGCGCCCGCCACCACACCTGGCTAATTTTTTTGTATTTTTAGTAGAGACGGGGTTTCACTGTGTTAGCCAGGATGATCTCGATCTCCTGACCTCATGATCCGCCCGCCTCGGCCTCCCAAAGTGCTGGGATTACAGGTGTGAGCCACCGCGCCCGGCCGGAACACTTGTTTAAGCATGAAAAGCTCACCTTGTTTGGGAGCTGATTAGTTCTTATTGAACCTTACAACTTCCATTTATAAAAGCCCTCTCTGTGGCTATCCCTCACTGTACCTAGCATGCATCTTGGGGTATTCCCCAGAGTTCCAGCTGAAGCTGGGAAGCCAACTGAGTAAAAGAGAGAAACTCCCAGGCGAGGACGAGTCAAGGGTTTATGGCTGGATTCCTGCATGCTCTTGCCACAGCACCTCAATGTGCTGCAAGAAAGTGAGCTGTTCGACATTTCCCTTTATATGGCTGGATTTAATTGCAGGCGATAGAGTGTTAAATCTCAAGTGCTGGCTTTTCTGACTTTCAATGGGAGGGGAGCAGAGAGGCTCAGTTAGAACCTGAAGGGAGGGCAAATGGCAGTTTGCACTCTGATTCGAAGGGAAGCGAAACAACCTCAGAAACTGCAGAGAGAGCCTCTTAGTAATGATACCTAATATGTGGCTCCTGGGGAAGTAGCTAGAAGCACTCATACTGGTAATAATAATAATAATACTAGCATTTGTACAGAGGTTATTATTATTTTTGAGTCAGGGTGTCACTCTGTCACCCAGGCTGGAGTGCAATGGCAAAACCTCGGGTCACTGCAGCTTCCACCTCCTGGTTTCCAAGCAATTCTCTTGCCTCAGCTTCCTGAGCAGCTGGGACTACAGGTGTGCGCCACCACACCTGGCTAATTTTTTGTATTTTTAGTAGAGTCAGGGTTTCACCATGTTGGCCAGGCTAGTGTCAAACTCCTGGCCTCAAGTGATCCACCCACCTCAGCCTCCCAAAGTGCTAGGATTACAGGTGTGAGCCACCGTGCCTGGCTGCAAGTGTTTTTATCTAACATACATCGTAACTGTACTTAAAAATGTTTGTTCCACGAGAAATGAAGCTTCCTGAGGACAGAGATTTTTGTTTGCTGCTATATTCCCAGCATAGTGCCTGACACATGATAAGTGCTTAATAACTGTTTGTTGAATGAATGAATGACCTTAAATCATCCTCCACACCTTGGGTAACATGGACATAATGCACAGAAAGTGGTGTGCTTGGTTCCTGGCCCCCAGTAAGTAGCATTTGATGTTTGCAATTAGGACTATTAACTTGGGCCATTGGAGGAATGTGGGGTCCTCTGGCCAGAGGAGCCCCCCACTACAAGGTAGCAGCCATCTTCCCACCCCTTAGGTTCCAGGTGGGGGACTTGAATTCAGGAAGCCTGAGACATTTATTGGCTACTTCTGAGCTCTCGGTCCAGATGGCTGGACCTAGCTGGCTCCTGACAATTGGAGAAAAGCTGTAGAGCCTAGAGGGAGATGTTCACAGTACATGGAAGATCAGGGTACGCAATGGCCGGATCAGTCCTTAGCCATTATTTATTATCGCTGCAGGCATTTTTGTGAAGGAGATGGCAGGCGTTTGGGCACATAGCTCCTTCCAGATGTCCGCCATAAACACTCTGCACTTGCCGAGTTCTCGGGAACATAAAACCCGCTGTCAATGGACTTGCCGAGAGCCTGTATTTGCTGCGTTTTTGTTCTTGTTTAGTTATTACATTAAGTCTCCTGTGATTACAGAGCCGACAGCTGGTAAGGATTTGCATATGGCATGAAATTAAGTTAGTTCATTTTAATGTCTAAACTGAGCAGGGTGTGAATTTGTCTGGTGAAAACTCTGTCTCCCTTATCTTTGTTTGCACATCTGCTTTCGGCTGTAGCCTCTGATGTCTTCAAATTTGATTTCTCCCCACTTCACCCAGGGAAGAGAGGGAATTGGCTCCCCCTTCTAGAATTCCAGAAGGGACTTTGCACTTTGGGGTTTAGAATGTTCTCTTTTAGGTTTCAAGAGGAATTAAGACTCCAGGGCTGCTATGAAGAGACCAGCATTCTAGCCCCAGCTTTGTGACTTGCTTGCTGTGTTGCCCTGAGCAAGTTACTTTCCCTCTCTGGGGCTCAATTCCTCATCTGTCAAGTGAGAGATTGGAAGCAGATGAGTGTTCATCTGTTAGGGCGCTTTTGACATTTGGGATGGGACAGTTTTTTATTGCGTGGGACTGAGCGAGGTAGTGTATGATGTTGAGCATGCCTGGTCATTGGGCATTGTATGTCAGCCACACCTCAAATTACTGAAAACCAAAAAGCACCACCACACATTTCCAAATGCATCTGTAGCAAACCCAGCTAGTGCCCTACTCATATCCCTGCATCCCTTCACTGTTTTTGTACTCATCATCTGTCAGTGTGCCCTCCCTCCTCAAATGCCAGCACCTGTGTCTCTTCATGGTGGACTGTCTTCAGATTGCCAGAACTTGCTTTGCTAGGAATCTATGTTCATTCTCCACCCAATGGGAAGCTCTTAACCAATGACTGACAGGTGTGTGGGTGGGGGATGAGTGCTCCAGCTCCCCAGTCTTTGACCTGGTCAAATCTAAGATGAGGGATTGAGCGAAGGTTGCCCTCTGTGGGGCTTTGCCTACTGGTTTGTTGTGGGAATACACCCTAATAAATGACTTTTACACAAATTATTATCACAGTCCACTTCTAGAGCACCCAGCCCAAGACAGCCTCCAGGGGGCAGTATAAGCCCCTCTTGATGACCACTGAACCAGATGATCTCACTGGATGATTTTTTCATTCAGCAAATCTTTGGTGTCTAATATGTGCCAGGTCCAGGGCTGGCTGTGATGTTAATTTCATGTGTCAACTTGATTGGGTAAGGGATGCCCAGATAGCTAGTAAGACATTATTTCTGGGTGTATCTGTGAGAGTGTTTTTGGAAGAGATTAGCATTTGAGTTGATACACTGGGTAAAGCAGATGGCCCTCCCCAACGTAGGTGGGCATCATCCAATCTGTAGGGCCCCAGATAGAGCAAAAAGTTGGAGGAAAGGCAAATTCTCTTTTTTCCTTCTTGAGTTAGGACATTCATCTTCTCCTGTGTTCAGACATTGGCACTCCTGGTTCTTGGGCCTTTGGACTCTGAAGCTTACACCAGTTCCACCTCTTACCTCTTCCCTCCTCTTCTTTAGTTCTCAGGCCTTTGGCCTTGGACTGGGAGTTTCACCATCAGCTCTCTTGGTTCTTAGGCCTTTGAACTTGGACTGAATTACACCACTGGTTTTCCTGGTTCTCAAGCTGCAGCATGGCAGATCTTGGGACTTCTCAGTCTGCATCATCATATGAACCAAATCCCACAACAAATCTCCTCTTATATAGCTACCTAAATCTGTAGGCTCTGTTTCTCTGGAGAACTCTGACTGATACACTGGATATAGAACTATGAACATGATACGCGTCTGCCCTGTAGACTTATAACCTAGTGAGGCCAGCAGGCAATAATAAGTATAGTAAGTGGTGGCAGTGGTGGTGGAGGGATTCTATGAAGAGGGGACATTTATGCTGCACTTACAGGAGTAAAAGAAGTGAGTGAGCCAGGTTGAGAGTAGGGAAGAGAGCCTGCCAGGCAGATGGAATAGCATGTGCAAAGGCTGGGAGAAGAAAAAGGCTTGGCATGTGGGAGGACTGGTTGAAGGCCAGAGGGGCTGGAAAGCAGGCAGGGTGATGGGGAGAGAGGTGTGTGAGATGGGGTGGAAAGCCAGGCAGGGGACAGGTCTTGAGGGACCTGGTGGTGAGGAATTTGGATTTTATTCAAAGTGATGGGAAGCCATTGAGTGGTTTTAAGCAGGAGTAGTATGATTCAGTTGATATTTGAAAAACATTACTCTGGCTGTTGGGTAGAATATGAATCAGAGGGAAGTGCATCAGTCAGGGTCTGGTCTAGGTATTTCAAACAGAGGGGACTTAATACGGGGAAATGGTTATACAAGTGTTAAAACAGCTGAGAAGTCAAATAGGGGACAAGGAGGTGACCCAGAAATGATTACTATCAAGACTTCTTTTTACTTATGGCCAAATGGACAAAGTAGGGAGGTGATGTTATCAGAACCCAGGAGCTGGAACCATTTGGCAGGAAGGAGAACCATGGTTGGGGCTGCCCTGCTGGAGCTGGGACCATGGAGGTGAAACCATTGGGGGAGTTGTGGATGTTGCTCAGGGATTCCACCTGAAACAGGTGGAGGGCCAGAGATGCCCTGGTTTCTCTCTTCATCCCTCCCTCTAGTCTCCCACTGGTGCCTTCCAATGGTTGCATTTATCTGGAAGCCAGAAGAGCCTGGGAAATATGGTTCCCTGGGATGTAGAGCAAGACTGGGAAGGGTAGGGATTGGATCTGAGCCCAAAAAGGAGAATGCTCAGCATAGGGGCCAATGAAAGCTCCTGCAAGAGTAGCGGTGAGAGATGATGGTGCCTCAAGTCATAGTGGTGGAGATGGAGAAATGCAGATAGAGTGAAGTCTACCTTGGAGCTAAAACCAACAGGGCATGGGTGTGGTGGCAAAGGAGAGGGAGGAATCAGAGAATCTGAGGTTGTTTTTCCACAAGCAACTGTTAGACAGGATAGTTTTCAAGTCAAATCAACATATAGGGCTGGAGTGTCAGCACACCAGGGTTCTCTCAGAAGATTTCCCTGCTCCTTAACTCAGCCAGTGAAATACTTGAGGGCTCCAGAGCCTCTTCTTTGATGAGAGTCTCACCATGGGGACTAAATTCTTGTTGACATAGTTCTCACTCTTAACATCCTCTCGGGTCATGAGCAGCTCTTCAAGATGATCAGAATTCTTATGTTTATAATGCTCAGAGCAGATTCTGGGATTTAGAGCAACCATTCTGAATGAACACTTGTAATCCAAGTCACTTCTCCACTTTCAATATAGTAAATTGTGAAGAGTAGGTGCTCCAGAGTCGTGTAAATCCAGATTTAAATCCAATTCCAGCCATGTATTCTTGGGAAATGTATATAACTTCTTTGAGCTTAGTCCCTCTTTTGGAGCATGGGATTGTGTTTGTTAATATGTTTTCATTCTAAGTGACAGAAACCCAAGTTAATTAGAATAAACAACATTAATAGAGGCAATTTATTAGAAAGCTCCTGACTACAAAGAAGAGTTGAAGAGTCAAGCTAGGGGAATGACAAGGAAGCATCTAGAGTCTACCAACTGGAGGCAGGACTAGAGATCTGTAGACATGTCTCCACTGCCTATCACTGCCTATTTCTTGGCATTGATGTCATTCTTTTTTTTCTCTGCAGTCTCGACTTTCTCTGCTATTCAGTGTACAGGATGGAAAACACGGATGCAGTGGCTTCAGGTTTTTATATGAAAGTAACATCAGCCATTCAGAGAGAGTCTGACTTGACATCGTGCCACATTCAAAATTCTCAGGGTAAGGTATCACTGGCCTGTTTGGGATCAGGTGCTCATCTTTGAACCAATCAGCTGTGGCCAAGGGGTAGGGTAGGATTACATTGTAAAGTGGCTGCTCCTGTTGTAGACATAAGATTGGGAGAGAAGAAGGGAGCACTGGGGAGGCAATCCCATAGAATGCTACTGCTGGAATAATAATGGTACTTGCTACCAGTGTTGCTATGACAAGTGTGCTAATGCTTAGCATAGTTTCTGATACGTAGTAAATGCTCAATAGATATTAGCTGCTATAATAATAATTATTTTTGATGAAATCTGATCAAGGCCATTCTTGAAGCCAGTACAGTACTTATAAAATTAATGGATACATTTCCAGGGAAATCCCTAAGATGGTATTAGGGCATGAAGCCAGAAGACAAAGAGCTTCATGTAAGATATCAGTCATTTCACTTGAGTCCTTAGGGAATCCACCATGATATTGTATTCATATTTTTTTCCTCTCCATTACAAGAAAGTAGGAAAAAGTAAGATGATGAATTTTACTTTCACAGATGAAAATGGAAAGGGGACTTCCTCTCAAGACTTGACCAAAGGGCTGAGCTGAATAAGGCAGGATTTCAGATCCAGCTCCATGTATATGTCTGTGAAGATCAGAGAAAGACATTGTCTAGGTCTTTGAAGAGGTCCTGAAATCTTGTTCATCTTCTTTCCATTACCCCAATTCCCCAATCTATTTTTGTTTAACTTTTTTTGTTGCAAATGACAAAAATTCAGCCAAACTAGCTAAAGCTCCTAAAGTGTTTTTATTAGTTTATATGTCTAAGAGGATAGGCATGAAGATATTGATAGGCACAACAGAAGCCACAGATCAAACAATGTATTTGGGACTCTTTCTCCATTTCTTGGCTCTGTTTGTGTGTTGATTTTATTATTTAAGATTTCTCTTGAGTGGCAGAAACATGTGGCTGGCAGACCAAAATTCCAACATTATGACCCCAGAGGCAAAATATAGTCTTCTCCATGGCTCCAGCAGAGGATTACTATGGAAGAACTCTGACTGGTCCTGCTTGAGACACATGCCTACCTCTGAACCAGCCTGGCCTGGAGGGTAGGGTTCTCTAATAGACCACACTTGTTGCTATAGAAGCTGTGATTGACAGCTCCACTAGAAGCACATAGAATAAGGAGGGCATTTCCAAGGAAAGAGCCTATTGGGAAGACCAAGATCACAGTGTCCACTACAATTCCTCCTGGGGTATTAGCAAGCACAAAGGCATTAAGAAGACTTTTATGCTTGTTTTAGGGTGAGCGGAAGGGGAAAAACCTAAGATTACATCTCATTCTGCAGTAGTTCAAGGAAATGAGAGAAACTTGGGTGGAAGAGGTGATGGTATCAAAGAAGCTCATTTGGAGAAAAGAAAAGGAGTGATACAGCTGCATAGCTATAATCTTAATCACTTAAGACAGTGGAGCACCCTGGACCTCAATGCAGGAGAGAAAGATTCTGCCCCTCTATGGAGAGGAGAAGCCACCAGCAGGCATTGTGTTTTTCAGCTGAGTAGATCCACAGCCCTTCCATGACAGGGGCCCTTGTCCATAGGAGGTAGCTTCTTCACTGACAAGCCATCAGAGAGCTAAGGATAACCATGTACTATGGTCAGTCCCTGCGTCAAAGTTAGTCAGCATGGAAGGCCAGGTTACTCTGGTTCATGATATGAAGTCATAATTCTTATCCTAGCCACGTCTGTGCTGAACAGTTCTGAGCAGGCTTCAGTTAACTCTGTTCAGTTGCCCCCTCCATGGGGCTTCTCAGATGCTGCAATGTGGAATTCCACTGGGAATCTGATTGCAACCTCTGCACTTACTACCTTGAAGCTGGAAGGAGCCATTGCCCCTTGGGTGGTCCTGACCAATAGGAGACAGGAGCTGATGGATAGTGTGTTTGCCTGCTCCCCTTAGATGGACAGTTCTGACATGCATTTCACCATCTCTTTGAAAGATCCCATAGATGGAGCACCCAATTACAGGTGGTAGTGGCCAACTAGATATTTCATGCTTGTGTTGGCTTTTCCCTCTTCCCCCTTCATGCCCTCGTTCCTGCTCCCTGAGAGCATGTTCCTAAATCAATGACCCACAGGAAAGACACTGCTTTCAGTAAAACAGTTTCCAGTTTTCATGATTATGAATGGTGCTGCAATGCACATCTTTGTACCTAAAACTTTTTTTTTTTTTTTTTTTAAGATGGAGTCTTGCTCTATCGCCCAGGCGGGAGTGCAGTGACATGATCTCTGCTCACTGAAACCTCTGCCTCTCAGGGTCAAGTGATTCTCGTGCCTCAGCCTCCCGAGTAGCTGGGATTACAGGCACCCGCCACCATGCCTGGCTAATTTTTGTATTTTTAGTTGAGACGGGGTTTCACCATGTTGGCCAGGCTGGTCTCAAACTCCTGACCTCAGGTGATCCACCTACCTCAGCCTCCCAAAGTGCTGGGATTACAGGCATGAGCCATCACACCCGGTGTACCTAAAACTTTTTAGGTTGTGAAAATTATTCTGGAGAATAAATTCCCTGAAGTGTCATTGCTGGATTGAAGGGTTTGCCCGTTTACTAGTTTGATAGTAATTGCCAAATTGCCCTACAAAGCTGCTGCAGGAATTTGCATTCCATGAGTTCTCCAATGTTGAATATTATTAACCTTTAAAATTTTGACACATAAATGAGGGAAAAAGCACTTCACAGTTTTAATTTGTAGATTTTTGATGACTAGTTTAGAGGCCATTTTTATACTTCTGAAATTGCCTATTAATGTCTTTCCCTTGACTTCTTTTTTTCTGTTAGATTTCTGCAATTTTCATGAATTGTAAAAGCTCTTTTAAAAAATTAATTTCAACTTTTATTTTAGATTCAGTCAGTACATGTGCAGGTTTGTTACATTGGCATATTGTGTGATGCTGAGGTTTGAGGTATGATTGATACCGTCACCCAGGTAGTGAACATAGTATCCAACAGTTAGTTTTTCAGTCTTTGCCCCTCTCCTTCTCTCCTCTATCTGGTAGTCCCCAGTGTCTATTATCGCCATCTTTATGTCGATGTGTACCCAATGTTTAGCTCCCCTTTGCAAGTAAGAACATGCAATACTTGCTTGTCTGTTCCTGCATTAATTTGCTTAGGATAATGGCCTCCAGCTGCATCCATGTTGCTGCAAAGGACATGATTTTGTTCTTTTTTATGGTTGTGTAGTATTCCATGGTATATATGTGTCACATTTTCTTTTCTTTTCTGTACCTCCCTCCCTCCTTCCCTCTTTCCCTTCTCTTTCCTTCCTTCTCTTCCTTCTCTTTCCTTTTCTTTCTTCTTGCTCTTGAGATAGGGTCTTGCTCTGTCACCCAGGCTGGAGTGCAGTGGCATGATCTTGGTTCTCGGCAGCCTTGACCTCCCAGGCTCAGATGATTCTCCCACCTCACCCTCCTGAGTAGCTGGGACTATGGGCATGCACCACCATGCCTGGCTAATTTTTGTATTTTTTGTAGAAACAGGGTTTCACCATGTCACCCAGACTGGTCTTGAATTCCTGGGCTCAAGTGATCCACCCATCTTGGCCTCCCAAAGTGCTGGGATTACAGGCCTGAGTTGCCGGGCCCAGCCTGAGCCACTGCGCCTGCACACATTTTCTTTATCCAGTCCACCGTAGATAAGCATCCAGGTTGATTCCATGTCTTTGCTATTATGAATAGTGGTGTGATGAACATACAAGTGCACGTGTCTTTTTGGCAGAATGATTTATTTTTCTTCGGTTTTATACCCAGTAATGAGAATGGGTCAAATGGTAGTTCTGTTTTAACTTCTTTGAGAAATCTCCAAACTACTTTCTACAGTGGTTGAACTAACTTACATTCCTACCAACAGTGTGTAAGCATTCCCTTTTCCCTGCAGCCCCATCAACATCTGTTACTCTTTGACTTTTTAGTAATAACCACTCTGACTGGTATGAGATGGTTTTGATTTGCATTTCGCTGATGATTAGGGATGTTGAGCATTTTTTTATGTTTGTTGGCTGCCTGTCTGTCTTCTTTTGAGAAGTGACTGTTCATGTCCTTTGCCCACTTTTAAATGGAATTATTTGGTTTTGGTTGTTGATTTAAGTTCCTTATTAATTCTGGATATTAGACCTTTGTTAGATGCATAGTTTATGAATATTTTCTTCCATTCTATAGAGTGTCTATTTCCCCTGTTGAGAGTTTCTTTTGCTATGCAGAAGCTCTTCGGTTTAACTAGGTCCCACTTGTCAAGTTTTGTTTTTGTTGCAATTGCTTTTGAGATCTTAGCCACAAATTCTTTGCCAAGGCTGATGTCCAGAATGATTATTTCCTAGGTTTTCTCCTAGGATTTTTGTAGTTTGAGGTATTACATTTAAATCCTTGATCTGGCCAGGCACGGTGGCTCACACCTGTAATCCCAGCACTTTGGGAGGCCTAGGTGGGTGGATCACTAGAGGTCAGGAGTTCAAGGCCAGCCTGGCCCACATGGTGAAATCCCATCTCTACTAAAAATGCAAAAATTAGCTGGGCATGGTGGTGCACATCTGTAATTGCAGCAACTCAGGAGGCTGAGGGATAAGAATCACTTGAACCCGGGAGGCGGAGCTTTCAGTGAGCGGGGATCATGTCGCTGCACTCCAGCCTGGGCAAGAGAGTGAGACTCTGTCTCAAAAGAAAAAAAAAATCTTTGATCCATCTTTTGTATATGGTGAAAGGAAGGGGTTCAGTTTCATTCTTCCACATATGAATAGCCAGTTATCCCAGCAGCATTTATTGAATAGGGAGTCCTTTCCTTATTGCTTATTTTTGTTGACTTTGTCAAAGATCAGATGGTTGTGGGTATACAGTTTTATTTCTGGGTTCTCTATTCTGTTCCATTGGTTAATGTGTCTATTTTTATACCAGTACCATGCTGTTTTGATTACTGTAGCCTTAAAGTATAGTTTGAAGTCAGGTAATGTGATGCCTCCAGCTTAAAAGCTCTTTTTTTATAGTTTGAGGTATTACATTAAATCTTTGATCAATCTCTGGTTAATTGTTGTATATGGTGAAAGGAAGGGGTCCAGTTTTATTCTTCTGCATGTAATAGCCAGTTATCCCAGCAGCATTTATTGAATAGGGAGTCTTTTCTTCAATATGCTGACTGCTTATTTTATCTTGGGGTTATCTTTTTAAAAATATCTGCCTTGACACATATACACCGTGGAATACTATGCAGCCCTAAAAAAGATGAGTTCATGTCCTTTGTAGGGACATGGATGAAGCTGGAAACCATCATTCTCAGCAAACTATCGCAAGGACAAAAAACCAAACACCACATGTTCTCACTCATAGGTGGGAATTGAACAATGAGAACAGTTGGACACAGGAGGGGGAATATCACACACCAGGCCTGTTGTGGGGTTGGGGGAGGGGGGATGGATAGCATTAGGAGATATACCTAATGTAAATGATGAGTTAATGGGTGCAGCACACCAACATGGCACATGTATACATATGTAACAAACCTACAGGTTGTGCACATGTACCCTAGAACTTAAAGTATAATAAAAATAAATAAATAAATTTACACACACACACACAAAATCTGCCTTGAGACATTTTTGTACACTGAACATATATAAATTGTGTAACAATAATAATAAAAGCCAAAGAAGGCCGAAGGGCTTCATCCTCTTATCCTCCTCCATTGCCACAAGGGTCTCCATTCCCGCTCCTCTCCCAGATGTTCCAGGAGCTACACATCTGCTTCCTGTGGGTCCTCCCCAGAGCTGTGATCTTCTGTTAGGCTCTGGGCACTGCCTTCCTCCCACTGTACCAGGACCCTGGGCAGAAAACCAGCCTTGTTGTGGGACATGAGTCTTCAAAGGAACTTGGTTTTGGGTTGGTTTCTCAGAAGAAGACCCTGAGGCAAGGATTTATGTGTTCCATGGAAAATAGGTCAGGGAGTGGTGGAAGCAGGGCAGGAAAGAGGAGGAAACCAAATAGCGTGCAATCTCAAACAAAATCCTATGAAAGGCGGCCTCAGCCTGATTCCACAGGGGACACCTTGGAGTGTGAGTTACATCTCAGAGTTAGTCCACGCTTAGCAAAGGGAGCTGGATTTCTTACATGTGCACCCATCACTCATTGGATAAGGGCTGCCTGGGAGAAATGCTCAGGCATTTCTGGCCTTCTGTAGGTGCCAGTGGAGAGCCTCCAGTGGCCAAGGACAGTGCTCCAAAGAAGAGTCTGGAAGCTGGTTGTTGGAGTTAAATGCACACTGGGGTCAATGGTAGGACATCCAGAAAAGGTAACAGAGAATCTGAGTGGATCTGGGCAGAGTGCCAATGTTGCCCACTGGAGACCTGGTTTAAGGTGGGAGATGCTGGGATGTCCTGGAAAGAGAGCTCTTAAAGTCTGTGCTCTCAAAATCTGGATCTGGCTTGGTATTCTTTTCTCACAGTGTGACCTTGGGCAAGTCTCCCGGCCCCTCTGACCCCGAGTCTTCTCATCTGAAAAATGGAGGCAATAATTTGTTCCCTTGCCTCAGGGCTTTGTAAATTGTAAAATAATACACAAATGTAAAGTGTTTGTCTGTGGGTTGGGAATTTGTGCATTTCAATGTCTTTGTTTTATATTTTTAATTGGATGAGATGGTGTATTAGTCTGGTCAGGCTGCCATAATGAAATACCAGAGACTGGGTGGCTTAAAGAACAGAAATTTATCTTCTCACAGTCTGGAGTCTGGAATATCCAGGATCAAGGTGCTGACAGGATAGGTTTCTGGTGAGGCTTGCCTCCTTGGTTTTGCAGATGGCTGTCTTATCGCTGTGTCTCACATGGCCTGTCCTTTGTGTGCACATGGGGAGGGGGAGCGATGTCTGGTGTATTAGTCCGTTCTCGAGCTGCTGGTAAAGACATACCCAAGACTGGGTAATTTATAAAGGAAAGAGGTTTAATAGACTCACAGTTCCACGTGGCCGGGGAGGCCTCACAATCATGGCAGAAGGTGAAACTCATGTCTTACATGGCAGCAGGCAAGAGAGAATGAGAACCAAGTGAAAGGGGAAACCCCTTATAAAATCATCAGATCTCATGAGACTTATTCTCTACCAGGAGAACAGTATGGGGGAAACCGCCCCCATGATTCAATTATCCCCCATCGGGTCCCTACCACAGGACATGGGAATTATGGGAGCCACAATTCAAGATGAGATTTGGGTGGGGACACAGCCAAACCATATCATCTGGTATCTCTCTTTCTTCTTATAAGGACACTGGTCCTATTAGATTAGGGCTTCACTCTTATGATCTCCTTCAATGCTAATTACCTCCTTAAAGGCCCCATCTCCAAATGTAGTCACATTGGGCATTAGGGCTTCAACAGATGAATTTTGCTGATAACACAATTCAATTGAGAATATGTGTATAAAATGCTTCCTAATGCAAATAGATATTTCATAAATGTTAATTTCTCCCCTCCCCTTCCACCCCTCTACCCTCTCTTCCTCCCTTCTTTTTTTCCTTTCTTCCAACCAATATTATATGCCAGGTACTGTTCTAGGCTGGGAACAGAGTGCTAAACAAGACAGACACAGTTTCTGCCTTCATTTTCTCTCATCCATGGTGAAGTAAAATCAATAAGCTCAAGACAGGGTCCAAGATCCCAAGTGTGGTGTTTAAAATCAGAGCTAGTACACACAGCCCTAAAAACTGGCTCTGCCTCATGGATATATTTTTTTGGACCTGGACTGACTGTTACCCAGGCTGGAGTGCAGTGATGGGATCATGACTCACTGCAACCTCCGTTTTCTGGACTGATGCCATCCTTCCACCTCAGCCTCACAAGTAGCTGGGACTACAGGTGTATACCACCACGCCTGGCTACTTTTTGTATTTTTTTTAGAGACAGAGTTTTGTCATGTTGCCCAGGCTGGTCTTAAATTCCTGGCCTCAAGCAATCTACCTGCCTTGGCCTCCCAAAGTGCTGGGATTACAGGCATGAACTACCACACCTGGCTTGTGCTGATTTATTTTTAAATTGGTGGCTAACTTTTAAATACAATTTCACTGAAAAATGCATATTTTCAGCTTCTCTTGAAATAGATGAGGTGGCAGCTTGGGCCTGCGTTCTTGTGAGGTGTCTATTGGCTTGAGCTGTGTAGCTACCACCCCTGGGGAGAGAGGGGAACTGTTTCTTGGTGCCCTCTGTTCCTTGCCTGGTCTGATTCAGTAATTTATTACCTGCCTATTCCCTGCAGGTATTAAGATTTGCAACTGCTGGTTTAAATAAATATGACTCTAATTGAAGAGCCTGACTTAGCGCTCTCACTTTTCCCATATGGAGAAAGGAGTCAGTAGAATCTTGTTTTCTATTCTTTTTGCATGGGCTTTAGATAATCGAATGTGGAGTGGGGCTTGGGGTGAGGGTAGGGGCTGGTGGGAATTGGGTATCATTCTTGTGGTAGGCTGGTTGCATTAATAGCTCCAGTTAATTTCTCCCTATAGCTATGCCCTCTGTCTTATAACTCTTAATCCCCTAGCCCCCTATTCTGGCTCTGGGCTTGAGCATGTGACTTGCTTTGGCCAATGGCATTTAGCAAACATAATGCAAGCAGAGGTTGGAGAAAGTGCTTGTGTATTTCCACTTGCTTGCTTGGATCTCTGCAGCCACCATAAGAATGTGCCCAGGCTAGCTGGAAAACATGCCCAGACCAGCTTGCTGGGGGAATAGGAAAGACATGCATGGGAGAGAGAGACAGATGGGAGAGAGTCTGGTTGACCCAACTGAGGCCATCAGCCAACAACCAGCAGACCTCCAGACATGTGGGTGAGCTCAGCTGGGGCTGGAAGAACTGCCAGGCAGCCTACCCACTTGTAAGCAGTAATAAAAGGAATAGTTTGAAGTTGAGCCTTTGGGGGTAGTTTGTTATACAGTATTATTGTGGTGGTAGATAACTGATACATTTGCATGCTGTATGCCACCCCCTCTTTTCTCCTCTCTCCTCCCCACCTCTCTCTCTCTCCAACCCATATTATTGAACACTTACTATGTGTCAGGGATACAACAGTGAGTGAAACTAGATAAGATTCCTGCCCTTAGGCTGTTTACAACAGTAGTCCCCAACCTTTTTGGCACCAGGGACTGGTTTTGTGGAAGACAATTTTTCCACGGACGGTGGGTGGGGTTGGGGGTGGGCATGGTTTCGGGATGAAAATGATTAAAATGATTAGATTCTCATAAGGCATACACAACCTAGATCCCTCGCATGCGCAGTTCACAATAGGGTTCACGCTCCTCTGAGAATCTAATGCCGCTGCTGATCTGACAGGAGGCTCACCCACCACTCACCTCCTGCTGTGCAGCCTGGTTCCTAACAGGCCACGGACTGATACCGGTCCCGGTCCATGGCCTGGGGGTTAGGACCCCTGGTTTAAAATATTGTCCTTGGTTTTATTGTAGAGCTTGAAAAGCTGGAGTTCAATAAGGAAGTGACTAATTTCATCTACTCCAAGCCGTTCTGGGATGAGTTTCTTTCCCATAGAGTACTTTGTTACAATTTCTGTGTTTCCCATTCTAATTGTTCCCTAAACCACTGCAAAGATCGCCACTGGTAGCAACAGCTCTTCCCCGTAATGTGAATTCTTTCAACATGATGTGTAAACCCAGGATGTTCTTAAGTAATTTATGTAAAGAGTGAGCAATTCTTTGTATGTTTTTATAAGGTAGGGAGAGTTTTATGTACTGTAAAGTTTGATGTATTGTCATAAATTACACTTTGGTTTTAGGCCTACGTAAAAAAGCACAATGTTTCTCTGAGTTCTGGGAAATATACTGTAAATAAAACTGGTGGTTTATTTCTTGGCTGGGCATTTTCTCTAATAATATAAAGAGATGTCAACAACTGTATCTTCAGGGCAAAATATGAGGTTCTCTTCCCTTCTCACTACAGAGAAAGAGTGAACAGAGCTTGCCAGTTCTCTAGACTCTTAAAGGAAGCTGAGTGTGGTCTAGAGCCTGTGTCCTGGTCAGATTTGAGATCCGTGTGCTCCCAGCTGGCCCATCGGTCAGGTAGATTAGAGAAGTCAGCATCCTAGCTGGGCGTGGTGGCTCACACCTGTAATCCCAGCACTTTGGGAGGCCGAGGCGGGTGGATAATTTGAGGTCGGGAGTTTGAGACCAGCCTGACCAACATGGAGAAACACCGTCTCTACTAAAAAATATAAAATTAGCTGGGCGTGGTGGCGCATGCCTCTAATCCCAGCTACTTAGGAGGCTGAGGCAGGAGACTCGCTTGAACCTGGGAGGCGGAGGTTGCGGTGAGCTGAGATCACACCGTTGCATTTCCAGCCTGAGCAACAAGAGTGAAACTCCATCTCCAAAAAAAAAAAAAAAAAAAAAGGAAGTCAGCATCCTTTGGCCCTGGGCTCTTCCCACCTCCCTATTCTCCTTGTGTGCCCTTCCCAAAGACACATGTCTTAGCCAGGATGCTAGAAAAAAATACCATAAACTAGGTGAATTATAACCAACAGAAAGTTATTTCTCACAGTTCTATGGGCTGAAAAGTCTACGATCAGGGCGTGGGCAGAGTTGTTTTCTGGTGAGGGTTCATAGATGATGGTGCCTTCTAGCTGTGTCCTCACATGGAGGAAGGGGTGAGGGATCTCTCAGTGCTCACTTATTTATTTATTTGAGATGGAGTCTCCATCTGTTGCGCAGCCTGGAGTGCAGTGGTGCAATCTCGGCTCACTGCAACCTCCGCCTCCTGGGTTCAAGCAGTTTTCCTGCCTCAACCTTCTGAGTAGCTGGGATTACAGGCACCCACCACCATGCCCAGCTAATCTTTATATTTTTAGTAGAGACAGGGTTTCACGGTGCTGGCCAGCCTGATCTCAAACTCCTGACCTTGAGTGATCTGCCCGCCTCAGCCTCCCAAAGTGCTGGGATTACAGGCGTGAGCCACTGCATCCAGCCTCAGTGCTCTTTCATTAGGGCACATAACCCCATTCATGAGGGCTCCTCTTCCATGACCTACTCACCTCCCAAACGCCCTACCTCCTAATGTCATCACCTTATGGGTGAGAATTTCAACATATGAATTTTGGGGGAACATAACCCTTGAGACCATAGCAGCATGGCAGCTTTGCTTTCAGACCACTGTAGACAGATCTCTATGAAAGTGGGAAGACGAGTCACATTTCCTTTCCTAGCCTCAGTTTCCCCATCTGTAAAGTTACCCAATGATAATTCACAACAACTCTTACTGTATAATTCTATAAATAAGCTTAAACAGTAAATTCCTTCCCTGGGTTTCTACATTTGTTAGATGCATCTTAGAGGCAGCAGACAGTGTGGGATAGGTCTCTAATGGTGGCATTTCAGGTAGTGTGATGAGAAGTGGGGAGGTCATTTTGGTCTGGTATGTGTTTGGGGAGTACTGTTTTCCCTTAAGTCAGGTCATCTACCTGGATACGTTTGTTGCCTGCATGTATGGAAAAGAAATCTGACGTGGGTTATAAGTCCTGGTTTGGCCCCTGTATTGGGTATTCATGGGAAGGTCACTCTCTTGGCACCCGTTTCTTCCTCTGTACAATGAGGTGCCTCTGCCAGCCCTGACATTCTGGAATTTATTGAAGCCAATAATGTCTTTGTGTGTCTGAGCATAAACGATTTTCCTCTAATTTCCTGTCTTCATTTTAGGGACAGAATCCAGAGTGTGTGAATCAGAATTCTTTTGAGTGAAAGCCCTAGAAACTCAGCTCAAATTGGCTGAAGTAAGATAATTTTCTGGCTCAAGGGGCTGAAAAATCTAGGGTGCTGGCTTCAGCCATGGTTGAATCCAGGTGTCCATCAGATGGCATTGTGACTCAGTCTCTGTCTCTGATCTCTGCCTTCCTCTAGGTTGACCTGTGCTGTCAGGCAGCCTCTCCCCACATGATGGTGAAGATGATCACCAGTTGTATCAGATCTTTATCCTACCAGCTTAGCAACACTGGCAGAAAGGGAGCACTTTCTCTGCAGATGTTCTAGCAAAAGTCTCATGGCTGAATTTCATTGACTTAGCTTGAGTCACATGCTCACCCCTGAACCACTCTGACTGACTGACTATGCCTGGGACATGTGCTCACCTCGGAGTTGAGAGGAGGGTTAGCCCCATCCAAACACCACCAAGTAAGAGAGGTAGAGGTGCTGCACAGGAAATGGGGCCCTGAAGTCAGAGGACTGGGGAGTGGGCGCTGAGCAGACATGAAGAATGGATGCTCACCTCCAGGGCCAGGCTGGGATCTTATGGATGGATCTTATGAAGTAGCTCAGGGGCTCTCCATGGTTTTCATTTCTAGAGTCCTGGGATGTTAGGGCCAGACAAAAGCTCAGATCTTATGCATCTTCTGCCCAACTCTGCATTTTACAGATGAGAAAACTGAGCCTTGAGAAGATGGGGGCCATTTGCCCAAAGTCCCTGAGTATGAATCATCTGAGGAGGAGGGCACTGTATCAACAGTGCTTCTCTGAGTGACTCAAACCCAATGCTACACAAGAAGGACTTTTACCCAACCATGACGCTACCAAGCGTGTAGCATCCTAGTAGATTGTTCACCACTTATCACTCATATGTGGTCTAGAGACCAGCAGCATCAGCATCACCTGGGAGCTGGCTAGAAAGACAGAATTTCAGGCCCTGCCCCAGACCTACTGAAATGGAAACTTCATGTGAAAAAGGTCCCCAGCTGATTGTGTGCATGTTGAAATTTGAGAAGTGCTGGTCTCTACCATGGATCAAGGAGTTCCAGGTGACTTTTCCATCTGGCCAGGATTGCAGTTAGTCCTAAAACAAGTTCTCTTCTCCTAAACCTTGCAGAAGAGGAGGATTTTGCAATCTATGAGCTTACCAGGTAAGATGATTTAGTGTCATAGAATGTTCATGGTCAGGAAGGTCTTCTTGGAAGTTGGCCTCCCTCCTTCCTGTTTCTGTGTAGGCAGGGTTGCCATGGTAGTATCTTTCCCACTACTACCACTAATGGTGTGAAAAGAGTCAGAGGTCCCAAGAGCCCGGTTCAGGTCCCGAGGCTTTTATGAGCTGCATGACTTGGGAAAGGTCCCTTTCTTGGCTACTTTTGTGGCAGATGCTATTATACTTTTCCTCTTCCCTTTAATAGAGTTAGCAGTTCCTGCTTTGTTCTTCCCTCAGACCCAATGCATGGATCAAGTGAGATCAAAGATACGGATATGGGATGAAAAACTCAGAGCATTGCACAAATCCACTGCCATGTAATTTTACCCTGTAATGTGTTTGAAGCCTGCTTCTAAGATTTTCCTTTCTTTTCCTCCCTGGACTGGACTCATCAGCAGGTTGGCTGGGTGAATGTCATCATTATTGATATGGCCACCAAGAGCTCAGGCCATTAGGAAGCCCTCTATCAAACATTAATTACAGTGCTCACGTAACCTCAAGTGGGGGCTGGATGTCGCTTCTTCCTTGGGCCCAGGAACTATTTCTGGGAAACAGGAAGCCACATGGTGTTTTATCAAACGTTTATGGCTACTGGTTTAGGGGGTGAGTTTACAAGGCTCTGCAGGCTGTGCACTGGGAAATTAAATTGCTTGCATTTTTACTTAGTTCTAATCATGCCACCAGCCATGGGATTTACGAGGCCATAAAGTCTTGAGCACGTCGCTCACTGAAGGCCTTGCTCGTGGCTGCCTGCATGGTGTCCTTGACAAGAAGCATTCTCCAGGAGCTCCGGGCTCAGCTGTCCGTTTGTTCCACAAACACATTCTAGGCACCTACTGTGTGCTGGGGGTAGAGTGGTGAGCAGTGCAGATGTGGAATTTGTCCTCTTGTTATCTGCAGCTTCCTAAGGATACAGGCATTGCCAAATAGTTTCACAAATAAATATAAAATTGCCAGCTGGGGTTAGAGGAGTGATGGAAAGGTTTAAGATACTATGAGAAGCCACAGAGGTTGAATGGTGTTTCCCTCTGAGAAAAAAGGTATGTCCATGTCCTAACCCCCAGGACTTGTAAAAACAACCTTATAGAAAAGGCCTTTCTAGGTGTAATTAAATTAAGCATCTTGAAATGAGATCACCCTGGATTACTGAGGTGGGCCCTAAAAAATAAATGTCCTTATAAGAGATAGAAGGCCATGTGAATATGGAGACAGAGATTAGAGTGATGCAGTCACAAGCCACAGGACTCAGAGCCACCAGAACCTGAAAGAGGCACAGAGATTCTTGCCTAGAGCCTCCCCCGCGATCCTAGCCCTGCTCCAGAGACACTTCTGGTCTAGCTGGGGAGGTGAGACTGAAGCGACTTCCTTGTCTCGGGTAAATACTTGGGATATTCGTTGTCTTGTGCCAAGAACATTTAGGACATGGACACACATGAGGAGTTTAAGAGCAGAGGTTTAGTAGGCAAAAGAAAGAGAAAGCAGAACAGCTCTCTAGTAAGAGGGAGAGGCTTCCAAAAGGAAAGACCCGCCTGTAGTGGAGTTTGCCAGATTTTATAGGCAGTCTTGTGGAGGTGGTGTCTGATTTAGGTAGGGACCGCAGGTTGGCTGGATCAGGTGTGACGTTTACATAGCATTTGGGGAAGGCTGCCCAACCCACTCTAATCTTACTATGCAAATGGACCCTCCCCTTGGCTGGCGCCATCTTGTCTGCTCCTTACTGTACACATGTCTGACAAAGAGAAGGGGAGATGGAGCCACCATCTTGAACATGATTGGCACAATGGCCGGCATCTATGTCTGCCGCTCGATTTTACAGGCTGCTCTTTGTTAGAAAAGAAAATGATTTGGGGCTGATTTTCATTAAAAGGAAAACCTTACCGAGGACTTCTGTACCCTCTCTATCTGCCTAAGTAATTTCTTTTTAACTCCTATATCAAGCCTAATCTAGAGACTTATCTAGAGTTTATAGTTGAGCCTTAAGTAGTGTACAGAGATTCACAGGTGACAAAGATGATTGCAGGCTGAGGAAATCAAGTCAATGAGGGCTTCCCAGGGGAGGTGGCCCTGAAGCAAGGGTGTTGATTGGCTTGTAGAGAAACAAGGAAGACGCTGATGTCAGAAGCCAAAATAACCCCCACGTGTGAAAACTCTGCATCATAATGAATGCCTACTCCATGTGAGGCACTTTGCCTTCACTCTTATTCAATCCTCAGACAACTTTATTTGTATCCTCATTTTACAAGTGGGGAAACTGAGGACCATTGAAGTTACACACAGATAGTAATTGGCCCAACTGGGATTGGCAACCACACAGGTACCCCAGGACTCTCAATGTGGCTTCCATCCCTGCTCTCCTCTCCTTGTGACCAGAGCTGAGAGAAGTCCAGGTCTCTGGCTTCTGTTCAGGATGCTTAGAAAAAAAAAATCCACCTTTTAAATCTCTTTCTTTCTGGCTAGGAAAATTGTCCATAAGGAGGTGAAATAGGCCAGGCCAGAAAAAAAAATTATCTTTTTTATGAGGTGACTGCTACTAGTGTGAAATCTTCCTTTCAAGAATAAAATATCAGGCCTGATGTTGTGGCTCATGCCTGTAATCCCAGCACTTTGGGAGGCCGAGGCAGGAGGATTGCTTGAGGCCAGGAGTTCAAGACCAGACTGGGCAACATGTCAAGACCTATCTCTAAAAAAGATTTTAAAATTAATGGCATGGTGGTGTGTGCCTGTCGTCTCATCTACTGGGGAGGCCAAGGTGGGAGAATGGCTTGAGTTCAGGAGTCGAGGCTGCAGTGAGCTGTGATTGCACCACTGCACTCCAGCCTGAGTAACAGAGCCAGAACTTATCACTTAAAAAAAAGAAATCAGGGCAGCCTATCCAACAAATGCTGGCTTTTCATAATTCTAATAACTGTAAAGTAAAATATTAGATTAACCAGTGCTCAGGACTCACTATCTTGCCATTCCTGGTGTGGACTCCCCGTGAAAATGGACAGTGTGCCAAATTGGGGAAGGAGCGTGACCCTTTGTTTTTATTTTCTCTGGATGGAGCTGCCTAAATGCAGTTGACAGAAATGGAAATTTGTTCCCCTGAGAAATTTCGCGGCCTCCTGACCTTTGTCACAGCCTGGCCCTGGAGGAGAAGGAATCAAAGATGGGCCGTGTCAGGCTGCTGCATGCAGGGACTCTGGGGACCGGGGCAGCTTATTGGGGGGCAGGGGGATGCCAATGGACTCCAGCATTTTCTTTTAGAAACCGGGACTCACCTGCCATCCTCACACATGCTTTGGGGAACAGAGAGGCAGAGTGAACTATTAGGGCTCACTCTGCAGTAGACGCTACTTTATCCCCACAGTGACCCTGTGTGACAAGTATTTATGTGACTCTTTGTCATTCTGCACACCCAGGATTTCTATTATTTTGGTATCAGAATCTCTGCTTTATCCTAGGACAATTCTCCTCCCCCCAATACAGGTGGCATCAAAGGGATCGTGTCTTAGTTTGGGTCTCCCACCACCTCTCTCCTAGGAAGCAGATCCTAAAACAAGGACTTGAGTGCAAGTCGTTTATTTGGGAGGCAATATCAGATACCAGGGTTGGGGAGAGAAGTGACACAGGGAAGGGCAGGAAGCTGATAAAAGGTGCATCGTCAAGCCCATTTCCACTGTGGGCAAGTGTAATTTAATCCCACTGAGGAGCTCAGGGTGACAGTGTAGAATATGCCCCTCAGGGTTCTCCCATTTGAGATGGGGAGTGGAGTATTCATATACCATGTACCGTCCTCTGAGTTATTGATTGAAGGCTGCTCCTGGGGATGCTGCTTCCTTAGAACTCTTTCTGTTGAGGATGTGGGCAAGAGTACCCTCAGGCAAGGAAGCACAGATGGTGGAAGCTGGAAGTGGGGACTGCCCCCCTGTGCAGGGGGCTGGTTGTGGGAGTCTCAGCATCTGCTGCAAACCAGGGCATTGGCTCTGGGCTGGACCAATCAGGGGCTATCTCCCAGGAATTTGGATCATGAGCACAAAGACCTAAAATGATTGGAGTTCACTAATGCCAAGGCAAACATCCCATATGTATTCCGTTGGTTCCTGCCACTTAATACACCTTTCTCTTCCTCCACCTCCCCGAGCTGCCCTGCCCCTGCCTTTCTGGAGCCTGATGTTTCAGCTTTTCCTTCCATTCTGTGTTTTTCTGTTTGTTTTGTTTTTTTTTGATGGAGTCTTGCTCTGTTGCCCAGGCTGGAGTGCAGTGGCACAATCTCGGCTCAATGCAACCTCCACCCACCCCCCCGCCCCGGGTTCAAGCAATTCTTCTGCCTCAGCCTCCCTAGTAGTTGGGATACAGGCATGTGCTACCACGCCCAGCTAATTTTTGTATTTTTCATAGAGATGGGGTTTCGTCACGTTGGCCAGGCTGGTCTCGAACTCCTGACCCCAAGTGATCCGCCTGCCTCGGCCTCCCAAAGTGCTGGGATTACAGGCATAAGCCACTGTGCCAGGCCGCCATTCTTTTTTTATTCATCCAGTAAGTACTTACTGAGCACCTATTACATTTCCTGCCAATCCATTGCCTGCAACCAAAGGATGCTGGTGGATGCAACATGGCTGCCTCTACACCCCAACACCTACCCCCAAGGGGAGAGTGGACTCATCCATACTCAGGAAATTAGTAGAAATCTGTCCCGTGATGCTAGGGTGCACAAGACATCATTCCTTCATTTTTACAAACAAGGGAAACCTGGCTCAGCCCTGCTCTGAGCTCAGCCCTGCCCTGTTGGCAAAAACAATAACTTTTTTATAACAAACAGAATTCAGCTGGGTGCGGTGGTTCACACCTGTAAACCCAGCACTTTGGGAGGCCGAGGCAGGCGGATCACCTAAGGTCAGGGGTTCAATACCAGCCTGCCCAGCATAGTGAAACCCCATCTCTACTAAATAGACCAAAAAAAAAAAAAAATAGCCAGGCGTGGTGGCGGACACATGTAATCCCAGCTACTCGGGAGGCTGAGGCAGGAGAATCACTTGAACCCAGGAAGCAGAGGTTGCAGTGAGCCGATATGCCATTGCCCAGGCACTCCAGCCTGGGCAACAAGAGCAAAACTCCGCCTCAAAAAAATGAAGACCAAAAAACAGAATTCACTGGAGAGCCACTCAGAGAGAGTTCTGTGTGGTGTTATGACACCATGCGCACCCAGCATGTTTCACAGGGGGCTGTAATTGCCTGTTTAGTTATCCACTTCTCTGGCCAAGCTGTGAGCTTGGGGAGCAGGGGCCGGGCGGGTCTTGCTCATTTCTGTCTTCCCGGCCATGCTTGGCACATAGTAGTTCCTTTATTACTATTTAATGGATGGATGAAAGAATACTTGGATTTGGAGTGAAGCTCTGTGTTGTTCCCTGCTCTGTGACTGCACATAAATTTGGAGCAGAGAAGCTTTTTTGTTTTACCCTGCTCTGTGACTGCAGATAAACCCCTCTCCTCTCTAAGCCTCAGTTTCCTTGCTTCTGGAACAAGCAGGTTGAACTTGATTATCTCTTAGATCCCCTCCAGTTCAACATTCTCTCTGTATTCAGGAGATGGGAGAGGGTTGCACTTACTGCCTTCTTATTATAGGGCAGGGTCATGTGACTAGTCCTATCCAGTGAGTTGCGAGTGGAAATAATAGATGTCACCTCCGGGCTGGAACGTTGCATTGCTGATGCAAGATGCTCCAGAACTCTTTCCCTCTGTCATGGGCCACGGCAACCACCAATGTTGAATCTTGCAAGCAGGGACTTGGAGCAGATGTCCCAGCTGAATGGAGCATAAACAAGAAGTAAACCCTGGTTGTTATAAGTCACTGACTTTTGGGGATTATTTGTTATTGCAGCATAATGTGACCTATCCTACCTGGTGCAGTTACTCTGGGTGGTGTGTGAAAGGTGGGTGTTAAGGGCAAGAATGGAAGCAAGGAGAGCTTGGAGGAGGTTATTTCATTCCTGTGGGTGACAGACTGAGAGTAATCGCCTGATGCCGTTACTCTGGGTGCTTGGGCAAGGGTAGTAGTGGTGGAGGTGGTGAGAAAGAAATGGATTCAATTACATTTTGGAGCTAAAGAGGCCATCACTTGATAATGAATATAAGGAATAAGAGAATGAAAAATCTATGCTAAGGGTCCCTGTCACTCACCACTTTAAGAGCTTTCGGATCACGAGTTGGGCTGAAAGCTCCTCATACAATCTGATATTAGATAATAAATTCTGCTTGTCTTTGCTCAAGAAATGGGTCTCTGCTTTCATTTTTCAGGGCTAAAGAAGTTCCTGCAAGAGAAGAGTGGGGCCTGGGTCTGCCTTTCCCATTGCCAAGATGCCTTCTGCTGGCAACATCATCCATTATGACTGATCATGGCAAATGCCGGTCAGCTGGCCTCACAGCAGGTGTTAGGAAAATAGTCTTTGGCTTGATTATGTTATCTGGCTTTCCCCAAGGAGGTAAGAAAATAGACCTATATCCCTCTGGCTTTGTGCTTCAAGCTCTCTCACCTGCCTTGTGTATGTCATAGCTCAATCAGAAGATGGCTTTTTAGAATAGCTGCTGCGAAAATGGGTTAGCCAGGGAAAATCTTATTAGAAGGAGAATTGTGTCAGGAGAGAAGAAAGAGAAATGCAATTTAGCGTTGTATGTTCTCATTAAAATAAGCGTGCATCTTTGAAAGGAAACAGCATCATTTAGACAGGACAAAGGGGTGGTAAACCTGGCAATTATCCTGGGGGCCAAGGGGCAAATGTCATATGGCAAAGGTCAGGTCACCTTTGGGTTTGTGGTTTGCTACTTTCACTGGTTGCCTTTCTCTTTAGAGCTGAGAAGCTGGGTGAAGGTGTCCATTCCAGGGGACTGTGTCTTAGCATTTTGTCCCCAGTGTGCCGACCTGTGCTGTCCAATGTGGTAGCCACTAGCCACATGGGGCTATTTACATTCAAATTAATTACAATTAAATAAAATGAAAAATTCAGTCTCAGTTGCACCAGCTGCATTTTAAGTCCTCAGTAGCCCCATGTGGCTAGTGGCTGTCACAATGAACAGTATAGATATAGAATATTTCCTTCATCACAGTAAGTTCTGTAGGACAAGCTGGTGTAGACTACAGGGTGGGGGACTTAAAATGGAAGACATTCAAACAAGAAAAGTGGGGAGAATCATTATCAGCTCTAGTTTAAGGAGCCCATGTGCTTCTCACCTCTGTCTCTCGCTACCTGGCATACCTGGGCCTTAGAACCCAGATCTTATTTAATCCTAGAGCCACCCCCTCCTCCCTTAATCTCTCTGCAATGTGGAATCTCAGAGGCTACTATGGAGTGGCTCGTTTTGCTAAATATGTATTTACCCAGCAACTTCTACAATCATCACTGGAGAGATGCTTTCCCAGCCGCATAGGCAGTGTTAATTCCAGGCGATGCCGACCTGCTTAGGGCAACCAGATGAGGTAAGTGTGGAGGGATGGGGAGGACACTCAGGGGACCTGCTGGAGTGGCAAGAGAGTGAGGCCAGAGAGACCTGGGGGTGGGGAAAACTGGCTCTGCCACTTAGCAGCTCATTGGCCCCCACATTGTCTCTTCTTGCCCTGATAATCCCTCTCTGAAGCTAGGAAGTTCCTTTAAAATACAAATCAGGGCCAGGCATGATGGCTCACACCTGTAATCTCAGCACTTTGGGAAGCCGAGGTGAGTAGATCGCTTGAATTCAGGAGTTCGAGACCAGCCTGGCCAACATAGTGAAACCCTGACTCTACTAAAAATTCAAAAATTAGCTGGGCATGGTACCACACCTCTGCAATTAATCCCAGCTACTCAGGTGGCTGAGGAAGGAGAATCGCTTGAACCTGGGAGGTGGAGGTTGCAGCGAGCCAAGATCACACCACTGCACTCCAGCCTGGGTGACAGAGCAAGACTTCATCTCAAAACAAACAAACCCCCAAAAAACCCAAATCAGATCATGTCATTTCCATGCACAAATCATGACCATGATTTCCCATTGATTTAGAATAAAATCCAAATTCTACCAAGACCTATAAAGGCTCACAGACTGGGTTCATCCTCTGCTCCTCAATATCATCTTTCTTCAAAACCTTGTGTTTGTATGTTCACGGCTCTCATCCTGCCAGGAATGATTTCCTTGTTTGTTTTCCTGGTTCTTGCCCATAGCGCATCCTGGATTTAAAATTCCTGCTTATTTTATTCCTCACTAGGAGAAGGACATGCTTATTTTATTCCTCACTATATGCCCAGTGTCTGGCACAGTCCCCAGAGACACAGTCCACACTTGTAGAATAAAAGTAGTAATGACCTTGTGCATGATGCTTGACTTCTTGGAACCTCAGTTTTCTCATCTATGAAATGGGAATATATTAGGATGATTTTGTAAGGTTATTATAAGGTAGAAACAGAGTTATAAAAAGTGCATTGTGCATAGTAGACATTCAAATTAGCAGTTACTATGATCATTATTATAAAGTTGCAAGTTCAATACAGATGACTTTTTTTCCTCCAAAGCCATTTCAAAATAAGTTGTCAAATCGATGCCCTGTCACCCCTGAATACAGTAGAGTCTATTTCCTTAAAATAAAGACATGCTTTTAGTGATCATGGTAAAATTGTTAGGTCAGGACATGAATCCTGCAACATTACACCCATCTAATCCTCAGACCCCATTCACGGTTTCCTATTTGTGCCAATAACGTCCTTTCTAGCGAAAGGATCCAGTTCAGCATCTACTGTTGTGTTTAGCTGTCCTGTCTCTTGGATGTCCTCCAGTCTGGAGTGTTCCTCAGTCTCTCTTGGACTCTCATGATGCTTTTGGAGGGGACAGCCAGCATTTTGTGGAATGTCACTCTGTGTGGGTGTGTCTGATGCTCCCTGGTGAATAGATTCAGGTCATGCATCTTGGGCAGGAATAGCATGTGAAAGATGTGGCATCCTTCTCATGGAACCCTGTTGGATGGCATGTGATTACTGCTGGCATTCACTCTGGTCACTTAATTGAGGGGCCCTCCCCACAGGGGACTTCTCTCCACTCTAAAATTACTCTTTCTGTCTTCGCAGTATTTTTTGTGGGGAGGGTCTTTGAAATTATGTAAATATCCTATTCAGTATCAAACATTTACTTTATTCATTCATTTATTTATATCAGTATGAACTCATTCCATGCTAGTTTTTTGAGTGGGCTGTAATTCATTACTATTCTCATTTATTTTGATTCTCAAATCACGTCATTTTTGGCTGGTGAGAGCCACTTCAAGCTGGTGTCTGTGTCCCTTGCTGTGACCCCTATGATACTTTGAATGTTTTCTTGCTTTCTGGCACAAGATGTTCCAGTTGTCTTGTTTTTTCCCGGAGCCAGCCTTGGAATCAGCCATTTCCCTAAAGTGCCTTGATTCAATTTAGTGGAGAATATCTGGAAACAAAGATATTGGTGTAAAGTATGTTTATAGCTATTAGGGCAGCACTGATTCCAGGTCCTCTTAATGTGCAAATCTAGGGAGTACATGTGTGTGTGCACACATGTATGTGTATGTGGATATACACATGTACAAACATGTTTACATCTATATTTATTAGATTTTTTTCTCCATATTGGAAACCAGAAAGTCACGTTAATACACCTCTGACTCCAATCCATCACCATAGAGCTCATTCTGGTTCTCTTCCTTTCCACATTTGTGACTCCTTTCTCTGACAGTGAGAAATCTATTTACACTCAGTGGTCAGTGTAACGATTCTCCTGTTTCAGCTGCCACCCCTGCCATGCATGGACACCCTTGTCACCCTACCTGTGCACTCTCATCCCATCTTGGCTGCACCCAGCATGGGCTCTGATGACTGTTATTATTGTTATTGTTGTTGTTATTTTCATCCTTGGTGGGTTGGTGGGGCAGTGGAGTGGATGGGGTGCTTATGTCATTTAAGTCACCTGCCCTTATTTGGCCAAAGGGACCAGGCCTGGAGGCTAGCAGGTGCATTTTTTTTTAATATTCATAGAATGCTTCTACGCAGTCCCTCTAAGAGGTCAAAGCAATTTAAAAAATCCTTGATAATTACCCAACATTCCAAAATTGATGGCTGATTCCAAGTGCTGTGTGTTTTATTCTTTCACCTCCTCCACAGAAATCAAAGGGAGGAAAAGTAAGTAGCAGCTGAAATGATCCCCCACTCACTTTCTATAAAGAGGAAAATTAGCTGCTCTAATAATCATGAATATTAATGTATAGCCAATTTCACTCAATTAAAATGATGATCTATAATTTTGCCTCGGAGCTTTATGGAGACCATTTCAATGACTACTGAGTAGAAGTTGGATGCTTTTTAAAGTTCATGGGTTTGGCTTAACTCTCCCATCCCCATTACTGGCTTCCATGTAGGATGGACCCCAATTCCTTCCTTGGCCAAATTTCTCAGCTTTTAGAGAATGCATTCTTTCTATTTTTAGGGTCCAGGATCTATCATTGCCACGGTGAGTTTATGAGATCTCGCACAGCTCACATTCATTCCCGTCTTCTTGAACACTGCTTCTCGCACCTCTCTGATCCACAGGGTCCCTGGATGTGTACCCACTGGCCACATGTGTCCAGTGAGGTCCCACTTTCCCTATTCATAGAAAATTAGCTAAAGGGGAAACACCTCCCCATGTAGAGTCTTTATCCTGGGAATTTGGGATTGGGACTAAGACGGATTAATGCCAGAGGGATCCTTCCCTTCCCTTCCCTTCCCTTCCCTTCCCTCCCCTCCCCTCCCCTCCCCTCCCCTCCCCTCCCCTCCCTTCCCCTCCCCTCCCTTCCCCTCCCCTCCCCTCCTCTCCACTCCTCTCTCCTCCCCTCTCCTCTTCTCACCTCTGCAGCACAGTCCCTGCCTTTTATACTTTGTCTTCTGTAGAAGTTGAGGATATGGTGTAGCTACTGACTTCATTTTTTCTCCTGCTCCTGGCTCAACCTTTAACTTTTCAGGGAGCTCTCCATGGTCCTGAAGTTAGTTCTAGGGCTCTGCAATAGAATTTCCTTATTGGCATCTTTTGGGTGGTTCCTTTTCAAAGGGAGATCACATAGAGTGCAAGGTCTCCACCTCCTACCTTGAAGTTCTCCCAGCCTTTCCTCTTCTTGATGGAAAAAGAATACCCATTTCTTGTTTCCACGCCAAGTTGCTAGTGCACCAGTTTCCATGACAACAGAGAGCGGGGAGTTAAAGGCCAGCCTCTCATTTATAGCAGAATTAAAAGCTACCCTCTTGGAGAGTGAATAATGATCTCAGGAGGGTCCTGGAAATTGAAAAGCATTGGTTTTTTATTGATCCATCCACGTAGTATGGGGCTCTGAGGGAGAAAATATGGGGGTGGCGGGGGAGTTTCTGTAAGGGCTTTTCATGGGGAGAAGCGTATGCAGTAATGATGTTGGCAATAGCAATGATAACACCTCGCAGGGTCTCCACATTTTAAAATCTGTGGCAGCCACTTTAGACCCTCAATATAGCCTGTGGATTTGATGCAGGAAGAAACTGGGACTTCAAGTGAAGAAGTGATATGTGTGCCCGTTTCATGCTGTCTTTTTAGTGCCTGGAGCATCTCACTGCCTGACTGGGACTTCCCCAGCAGTACCTAAGCAGTGACTCTCCTCCTCATCAAAAGGTACTGGTGCTCTGTCCCATTCCTCCCCATCCCTGATAACAATGGCACCCCGAGAAGCCTGTCTTAGCTAGACAGCAATAGTGAATTGAAGGGTTACTCTCTCAGGCCAAGTTTACTGATGACTCCAATGGCTAAAGAGCTGACACTTTGTCTGATTAGAGTTTGGTTATGGGTGCTTTCCCCCATTCTGCTTACACAAAGGGCTCCTTTTTTTCATTGACGTTGGGGCACTAGTTTTATGCTCTGTATATCCTCAGGACAATCCTAGGAGGCAGGTACTATTATTATCCACATTTTACAGTTGAAGATATGACTCAGAGAGGCCATGTAACTTGTCAGAGTTCACACTGCTAGGAATGCGAGAGCTGTGATTAGAACCCAAGTCACCTGACACTTCGGTAGACATGAGTATCAAGTCCAACAAGAGCCAGAATAAGTCCCCCAAGGTACTCAGCTTGCTTGAAGTCCAAAGACACTTCTGAGACTTAATTAGGGTTAATTTCAAAGTTGTTTCCTTAATTGGGAGGGGTTGGATTGTAGAAAGGCTCATGGGGAGAAGGGCTTTGGGTTGGGTTCATTTAGGAACCGTTGCCCAGCACAGGGTGAAATGCAGCTGGCTGGGCAATAAATATAGAAGCTTCACAGTCGCAGAAAAAAATCCCTCAGTTTCATGCTTTTCCATTCTGGGAGGGCCTGGTAGCATCTTTAGACTTATCTCCTCATATACTAGAGGGCTGGGTGGCAATGTCAGTCTGCAAATTTATGTTTCAGAGACCCAGAGGTGTGATCTGGGTAAATAATTAGGGTCATGCTATCATAAGAGGTTAGGATTATCGAGTCTCAGAGCTAAGTGGGATCTTAGAAATAGCCAAGTCAAATGTATCCCAAGGTTTTATTGTGTATACCACCAGGGATACATAAGATGCTTTAGATGTTGTATTAGTTAGGATAAGCTTATGAATGCAGTAACAAGCAAACCCAGAAGTCTCTGTGATTTTAGACAATCAAGCTTTGTTTCTCTTACATAAATTCTGTTGGGAGTCAGTCAACCCTCTATGGTGGTGGTCCTTCATGCAATTACTTAGGGACTCAGGCTACTTTGATTTTTGTGATGCTGCCACCCCACATGTAGATTCTAGGTCATGAAGGCACAGAAGAGAGCTGATAGGCTGCACATGTTGCCCAAAACATAACGACAGATGCAGAGGTTAAAAATCTTTGCTCTATGATTGGCTTGTTTAGCATTAATTTTTGATTGGGTTGTAAAATATAAACATTTGTGAGATTTAGAAGATTAAGATCATTTTGATAGTAGTATTTACAGACTTTAAATATGTGGCTATCACATGTCTGTGCAGGGGAATAAGTACTACATAAATAGCTTAAATAGTTTGCATCAGTGAAAAAAAATCTTTGCTCTAAATAAGAACTGACTTGGCTGGGTGCAGTGGGTGGTGGCTCATGCCTGTAATCCTAGTGCTTTGGGAGGCCAAGGCAGGTGCATCACTTGAGGTCAGGAGATCGAGACCAGCCTGGCCAACATGGTGAAACCCCAACTCTACTAAAAGTACAAAAATTAGCCAGGTGTGGTGGCACATGCCTGTAATCCCAGCTACTTAGGAGGTGGAGGCAGGAGAATCACTTGAACCTGGGAGGCAGAGGTTGCAGTTAGCTGAGATTGCACCACTGCACTCCAGCCTGGGCAACAGAGTAAGACTCCATCTAAAAAAAAACCCAAAAAACAAAAGGAATTGACTTGCAAGAAGGAAAGAGGAGGGAATTTACCAGCTAGGGGCTTGAAACCACCCACCTCATTTGGTAGTATATCATAATTACAGACTTTTACTTCCCCTGAGTAGAATCGAAGACCACCTCCAAGATTTGATTTTTTGTCAGCAGGGGAGAAGGTGCCTCAATATTCAGAGGCAGGGAAGATGAGGCATCACTCTGTCCAGTAGAGGGGAGGGAAGCGGATCTTGTAGTAAACTCCCAAAAGGCGACTTGAAAGGGAAACTGATCTCATCCATCTGAAAGATGTAGCCAAAGGCAGAAACACAAATGCATATACAAAGACACACTGATACACTGAGGCAGACACACACACATCCAAGCACACACAGGCTCACCCACAAAGATACAGCAACACTCGCTTCCTCTGTGTGTGTGATTCATCTTCCCAAGGCTAGGAGGAGATGCTGAAAGGACCCGGGGTCCCATGGGGACCATGAACGAGGCCTGTAGTGTATAAATCTGGGGTCAGCAGCAGAATGGGCTCAACCACCCCCATTTCTTTCTCTCTGGTGCCCTATAAATATCTCCTGGTTCCTGCCCCACCTCCTGGCAGCAATCCTTACTGCCATCTCTCCCAGCTTGTTAGATTTAGGTGCTGGAGTGATTTGTTTCTTTTCTCCAAATCAGCAGAAGCTGCCTAACAGGGGCAAATTCATCATTCAGGGAGCCTGCAGAATCATATTGCTTTCTCCTTCACTGAGAGGGAAAATGGGATTTTTAGGGAAACAGCCATGGTTGGTTTGACTTGATCCCTTTGGCCTCGCAAAGCAAGAGAAAGGGATTTCTGACACAGGGTAGAACTGACCCCATTCCTCAGTTCAGTGTGGACTGCTGAGCCTCTGCTGTGGCTACCCTTGCACCCGGGGCCTTGGGTCCTGGGGTCAAGAAAATTAAGGCAGAAACCAGTTGGTAGACTTCTTGGAGACTTCACTCATTCTATGGCATCCTTGGTGCCAGGAGGTCTCCAGTGTCATGGTCAAGAGCATCAGCTCTGCACTCAGCCTGTCTGGGTCTAAATCTCAGCTCAGTTGGTAAGAGGCTCTATGACCTTGAGCTCATTACAGAATTTCTCTGAGCCTCAGTTTCCCCATATTTCAAATGGGGATGATAATGGTAGTTCCCTCATGGAACTATCATGGATACATGGCATGTAAAATATTTTAGTACACAGTCACATCCTGGATGACAGAGTTCCAGAAGTCGTGGCTGCAGGAGTCAGGTAAGAGATACAAACCTGACTCAAAGAGGAACTTTCGTGAAGATGTCACAGCTGCAAAGAGAAAATGACTGCCAGGTCCCCACTCACCTTGTTAGAGGCCCTGGCTGTTCTGAATATGCCATAGCCAGACTCAATGGGGGCCCACGCTGAGCTACAAATAACACTGGCTGTGGTGTGTTGATGGAGGGGTGAGACTGGCCTCAGGGCCTGCTGACTGTTCCTTGGGTGTCTGGGGCCCGGGCATGGATGTTACCTTAAGGAGCACACACCGGTCTCCCTTCTTCCACACCACCCCATCCTCCCTGCCTTTCTTCTCAGAGACTCATTGAGCACCTACTTTATTCCATGTGCTTGAACAAAGTAAACCTGGCCTCTGCCCTGATGGTGTGTGCCTCATAGTCTGGGAAGATAGACAATCAACAAATAAGCAGAAAGGTGAGCAAGATGATTCCTGATGGTGGTAAGGCCTCTCCAAAGAAGCGACATCTGAGTTGAGAGGGAAGGAGAAGGAGCTGGCTGTGCAGACACCTGGAGCCCATTTCCACAGTGAGTGGGAATGGCAATTGCAGAGGCTGTGGAAAGCAGGAGAGAGCTGGGAGTTTTGGTGTTTTTGTTGTTGCTGTTTTGGGACAGGGTCTCACTCTGTCACCCAAACTGGAGTGCAGTGGCACAGTCAGCTCACTGGAACCTCGAACTCCTGAGCTCAGGTGATCCTCCCACCTCAGCCTTCTGAGTAGCTGGGCCACAGTTGCATGCCACCACACCTGGCTCATTAAAAAATTTTTTTTTAGAGATGGGGTCTTGTTATGTTGCTCAGGCTGCTCTTGAACTCCTGGCCTCAAGCGATTCTCCCGCCTTGGCCTCCCAAAGTGCTGGGATCATAGCTGTGTCCAGCCCAGAGTCTTAAGTTTCACAGGGACAGAAAGAGGAACAGGGTAAGTGAAGGAGAGGGGTTGCTGCAGGAGATGAGTTTGGAAGTGTGAAGAGATCGTGTCCTGCCTCATCGACCAGGGTGAGAAATGGAGGTTTTATTTTAAGTGCAGCCAGAAGTCATTTGCTAGAGGCTCCAAGCTGGGGAGAAAGACACGATCCAGTTTATATTTTAAGAGGAAGCCTCCAGCTGCTACATGCAAAGACCTGTGGAGGGGCAAGATGGGAGCTGGGAAGGCAGAGAGGAGGTGGCTGCAGGAACCCTGGTGCCTTGGACAGAGGTGACCGGAGTAGAAAGGAAAAAATGAATTCTCAATACAGTTTGAAGGAAGAGCCAACAGGACTTGCTGACAGATTGAATTGGACTGGGTTAAGGGTGACAGATTTGAACTTGTCTGTCTCAATTTAGGCCTGATTCTATTTTCATATTAACCTTCTTGTGATGATTAATAGGATTGCTCCTTGGGATTCTGGAGGGCAGGTGGAACGAACTGCAATGGAGACTCACTCCTTCCTCAACTCACAATAAAGGGATGTCAGAGAGCTGGGTTGTAGCCCTGTCTCTGCTACCAACTTGATGAGTGGTGTCGGCTAAATCGCACCCCCCCTCCGCCCCCCATCCTGGCTCCAGTGTCCTCACTGTGAAATGTGCATGGTCTTGGTGTCTTCGCAGAGGGAAGGGCTGAGGAGAGCTGGACTTGATGTACCATAAATGTTCAGAGAGTAGAAAGCAGTGACAAAGTAGTGCATGTGGTAGGGTTGTATTGGGAAGGGTCTCTTTGCTGCCTAATAATTCCCCTCCCCCCTCTCTCCTCCTTTCCCCTCCCCTCCCTTCCTCTGTCTTTCCCTTCCCTTCCTCTCCTCCCCTCCCCTTTCCTACCCTCCCCTTCCCTACCCTCCCCTTCCTTCCCCTCCTCTGCTCTCTCCCTGCCTTTCTTCCCCCACCTTGGTTCTGAGGACCCTTCTCTCCTTTGCCAGATGGTGCCGACACAGAGCCAAGGATGAAAGCACGCAGATGCATTCTGCCCAATCCTGATCCCTGGTCTCTGAGAAGTGATGAGACTGGGGCTGGGGAAAAAGGAGGTTGATTTGGAAGACCGTTCTGAGCAGGGAAGGATGGTGTGGAGGCCTTTGGGAAGTGGGAGGGGAATGGGGAGGGCTTCCATCGTGAGCACAGAGGAGAAGGGCCAGGGACTGAGCAGTGAGCTGCCCTGGAGGGCACCTGGCTTCTGACCCATCATTTGTGAACAAACCACCATCCAACCATCCTGCCAACTCTCCACCCCATGAAGAGAAGGGGAGGGGCTTGCACACCTTATAGGGAGAGGGAGAGAAAGGGTAATCTTGTTCCCTAACCAGTGGGGAACTGATCAGGACCACTGGAAATTTTCCCATGAGCTGGGGCAGAAAGGGACCCTCTGTCACTGTTAGATGTCTATACCCAGCTGTCCCACCTGGGGAGTCTTTTCTTTAGACATCCATGAAAGTACAGTGATGTCCAAGGATGTTTAGTGAGTCTCCTCAAATAGGATGTTAGGAGACATCCTATCAGTCTGAGACTTGTTGATTAAATTACATTATAGCCATACTGTGGAATATCACACAGCTATTAAAAAGGACAATCTTAATCTCTGTGTCACCCTGAAGGGAGATTCTTAATACACAATGAAGTGAAAAAGATGAGTTGTAGAATCATGTGTATAGTTTCTCTCTCTCGCTCTCTCTATATGTATACATATATGTATATGTATACATGTATATATACATATATATGTATATGTATACATGTATATATACATATATATGTATATACATATATGTGTATATACATATATATGTGTATATACATATATATATATATATATATATATATATATATATATATATATGTAAGTAAAAAAAGACATAGAGGGCCAGGTGTAGTGGCTCATGCCTGTAGTCCTAGCACTTTGGGAGGCTGAGGTGGACAGATCACTTGAGCCCAGGAGTTTGAGATCAGCTTGGGCACCATGATGAAACCCTGTTTCTACAAAAAATACAAAAATTAACCAGTCTCATAATCAAGTCTCAAAATAAATAGATGAACATTTTTTTAAAAAAGCATAGAGAAGGGAACTCTACAACAATCTATTAACATTGCTAACTACAAGGGGTTGGAGTTAGAATGGAGTGGGGGAGATTATTGATTTTTTACTTTACTTTGTTGTTTAGCATATTGCAATGCATGTGTTACTTCCATAATTAAGAAAATCTAACACACATTTTTATAAAAATTCAAGGTGTCCTCACATATGTTCAAGCCCAAAAGAATCTTATACCTGGACCCCCCAGTCCCTAGCCCCTGCTAAGTATTTGCAAAAAATGTTGGATGAATGATGAAATGAGGAAGAATGAAATGTTTAGCTCAATATCTCATTTCTTGGATGGTTTGTAAAGCTTTCAATAAAACAGGAGCCTTGAGGCAGTTGGTCATTAATGAATAACTCATCATCAGAGGTCTGGATTGAATATTAAAGCAGTCCCAGCAGTCAACCGTGCCCCTTGTTAAACATGGTCCCTGCTGCAGCTAGTCTAGGTCCAGGCTCATATTCTAGCTGACAGCTTGGAGAGGAGTGATCGTCATATTTCCTCACGTAACCATCCTCATTTTTAGGGTTGACAGTTCTGCTGCTGCAATGACAGGGAGGTGGGTGGGTGAGTCCTTTGGGTGTTGCTGGGATGTTAAGTCCTGGGGTTGTGACTGGGGAGAATGATGTCACCCTTGATAATTTCTGTAGACTCAGGCAGAGCGGCTCACTAAGATAAAAACCTCTTATAAGTAGGTTTTTCTTTCTTTTTAGTAAACAGGTTGCTCATCACTCTTCGACAGCTCTGACCCCTTGGCTGCAGAGTGGGTGCTGGGTGTTGGGAGAGGGGCATGCATGGAGGTCCTTCTTATCCCATGTCTCATCTCATTTTTCTTCAGTCTCCTCCTCCTCACTTTCAGAGCAGAGAGTCCTCATGCGCCACTGGGACTCCCCATGCCTTTCCCTGTCTGTCCGTGTCTTGCTGAGCCGGGCAGACTCCTCGCTCTCCAAAGTGACAGTTCATTTTCAGATTCCCTGTTCACGGTTCCATTTTGCAAGTGACAGAGACCAGTGTGTTATTCCTCTTAAGTAGTGTAGCAGGAGCCTCTGGGAAGGAAACGTTTAGCCAAATGACTGACTCTAACGGAGAATTTTCAGGTGTTTTGGTAGACCAAGGGATAGAATAATTTAGGGATAGAATAATTTAGGAATAGGTTGAAGTTCCTGTTGCTAAATGACATTCCCCACCCTCCACTCCCCCGACTTTTTTTTTTTTGGAGACAGAGTCTCACTCTGTCACCCAGGCTGGAGTGCAGTGGTATGATCAGAGCTTACTGTAGGCTTGACCTCCCGGGCTCAGGTCATCCTCCCACCTCAGCCTCCCAGGTAGCTGGGACCACAGATGTGCACCATCATGCCTGGCTATTTTTTTTTTTTTGTATTTTTTTGTAGAGACAGGGTCTCACCATGTTGCCCAGGCTGGTCTTGAGCTTCTGGGCTCAAGCGATCTCCCCAGTTTGGCCCCCCAAAGTGCTGGGATTACAGGTGTGAGCCACCATGCCCGACCCATTTTCCCCCTTTTTATAAAAGCGATATGTGTTCAATTCATACCACTTGCAAAACGCAGAAAGACACAGAAAATTGAACAACACATTCCTCCATAATCCCTTTAGTCAAGATGACTCATCGCAACAGATACACACACAGTGTAAATATATATTTACAAAAAATATACTTTGTATATTCTTCTGTAGCCAGTTCTTTTCACTTAGCAATATCTTGTGAGTATAGTCCCATAACTATAAATATTCATCTATACTGTGAGTTTTTTTCCAGTTGGAAAAATTTCAAACAACGTAAAACATAAAAAATAATTAAGATCTCTATTATTGCAATCCTCAGGGATAACCATTATCACTTTAAAAATATTCTCTTGCCCTTTTTTTCTATGCATGTGCACACTAGAATCTAATCCCTATACAGATGCTCCTCGATTTACAATATGGATGTGACCCCATTGTGAATCAAGGAATGTACTGAATGCCTATTGCTTTCTCACCATCATAAAATGAAAAAATCAAAGCATCATAAGCTGGGGACTGTCTGTAGTGTCCTGACTTGCTTTACCTACCCTTGTGTCCTCAGCACCTGGAAGAAGGTCTGGCATGTAGCAAATGCTTGGTAAATATTGTTAAATGAATGCAAAATTATAAATGCATATTTAGTAGGGTTCCTGGAGTAGAATCTGCTTCTACATTTTTCCCCCAAAGCTTGTAAAACCCTCGTTTAAAATGTTACATGTATTTTCTGTTTTCTGGGAAGGGGACTGGAATTTACCTTTGAGCAGGACCATCCCTTGATTCTGGGTGTGAGCACTTGGTGAGAAGAAAATAAGCAAAATAACTATCCACGGTTCTTGGGGATGCCCTGAAAGCTCAAATACTGAAGCTGCAGATGGAGCAGTTAAGTATTCTAAAGGGAACCTAAAGCAAACTGTGTTTGTTGGTAGAACATGCCCCTGCAGGGTTGGAGCAAAATCTGTTTCTAAACTTAGAGTTTGGCTGCCCCAGGCCTGAACGCACTTGTTTGCTCTTGGGAGACAGGGTGTGCATTCTCATCCAAGCATTTGCTTGCTGGAGTTGAGGATTGAGGACCAGATGGTGGCAGAAGGGATATGCAGGCTTGCTCTTGCTCTCACCTGAGGCTGGAGAGAAGTGCCACGTCTGGTAAGGAGTACCCTGGTCTCCAAGGTTGGTCTCCCTTCCAGTAGTAATGTACCAAATCCAATGAGCAGACTTGGACTTGCCCTCCTGGCCTATGTGGTTGTCTTGTTTGGACTACGGGGTGATGGTGGGATATCCTTTGGAGGAGAGATGTTCCCATGTTTCTCCAGGGGGTATTGTGGGTCTACTAGACAGGAAGGCTTATTCCCCACTTCTCTTGGTTCAGATGAGCTGGGTGGGAACTTGGAGGTGTGGCAATTTTCCCAGAACATCCTCCGTGCAGGGTGAGTGTTTACGCAGGAAGTTCCAAGTAAAGCGCTTGGATGTTGAGTCTTAGCAACCACTCTTAGCAATAATTTTAAATTAATCTTCATGGTACTACATCTCTCCTCTTATTCTGTTGTCTGTAGTAGCACCCGACAGGCTGAGGATCTATCAACATTTTAAATGCAAATATCCTTTACCCCAGAATTATCACTTCTAGGAATCTCATCTAAAGAAATACTAGTGTGATGGACAAAGAAGCATGTAGCAATGTTCTTTGCAACTTGTGTGCAATAGCATAAAACTGGAAATAAGCAAAGTACTGGACAAGTGGGGACTGTTAGATAAAGCTTGGCATATCTGCACTAGAGTGAGGCCGATCTATGCACACAGACATGGAAGCTTCTCTGACACATATGGCTGAGAACAGGGAACAATTCTATTCATACAAGAAAAAAATCAGTGCCAAAATCTATGTATGTAAATGCACAGAAAAATTCTACAAGTGTGCCCACTTAATAAATGGAGCTGCCTCTAGGGAGGGCAGTGGAATTATATGTGTGGAGTATATATGAATAATGATGGTGGTAATTAAGATGTGACGTTTGTTGAGTGCCCACTCTGGGCCAGGCACTGTTGAGGGGCTTTACGTGAATTTACTTGCTCAATGCTAATAATGACCCTATGAGTTGTGATTATAATCCCCATGTTACAGATGAGGAAATAAAGGCATGACTCCAGGGGGTGCTCTATACAAGGAATACAATAGGAATTGTGGCCCTAGAATTGTTCAGCGCAGTGGGACCGTAAAGACATGAGGCAAACGTGCCTGATTTAAGTAAAAGGTGGAGTCAGACCTTGAACTATTACACTCGATTGCCTCTATTTTCCCCTCCTTTAAAGCCAGTTTTTACAGTGGGATTGTTTTTATGTATTATATGTGTGAAACAAATAACTACATCCTGGTCTCACTTGGATATTTGTAAGGGCCTGTATCCCCATGTGGGTGAATGTGAGCCATCCTGCCTCCTGGGCTGGGGGTGGGAGCTGCCGCAGCAGACCACAGCAATGGCACAGCAGGATGTCAACACCAGAAGGACCCGTGGGCACATTCCTGAGCTCAGGTAAAAGGATTCCTGCGGAAACCTCAGAAATAGCTGGGGCTAATTCCAAGCCATTAGGCTGCTGTGGGCTTGCACCTTAATAATTTAGGAGTGACAAGAACTTCTTCAAGGAGTAAAAGACTATTATATAATCACACACATCTCAGGCTAAGGCCTGGGACATGAGGGATTATATAATAATGCTCTATATGGAACAAAAATAGGATTATATTTTGCATTGTGCATGTGAACTGATTTTGTATTCAATATGTCATAAATGCTCGGCAGCCTTTGAAAAAAGATAAGGTAGGTACTAGCTGTCTCCTATGTGCATTGTTGGCCATCCTGCAGGTAGACTGTAATTTGCTTCTCTAATCCCCTAGGGGGCACCAATGTTACTTTCTGAATCTAAACAATGTTGCAGGGACATCCTTGGCCTCCAGTGGCTTCAGTGTATCTGACTTTCCCAAGGAGCCTGTAAACATGTAGATCCTGGGCTCACCCTGTGTAATAACTACTGCTTAATAACGAATTACCCCCAAACCTAGCAGCGTGAAACAATGACTATTCATTTGTCTCACAGAGGTTTTGAGAGTCAGGAATTAGGGAGTGTCCTAGCTGGTTGCTTCTGGCTTGAGGTCTCTCAGGAGTCAAGATGTGGTTCAGACTCAACTGGGGCTGGAGGATCCATTTCCAAGGCAGCTCTCTCACAAGATCTGTGCTGGCTGTTGGCAGAATCCAGCTCCTGGACCTGCAGAATTCTCTATAGGGTTGCTTGAGTGTCCTCATGACATGGCGGCTGACTTTCCCCCACAAAGAGTGACCCAAGAGAAAGCAAGACAAGGCTTTTATGACTTAACCTCAGACGGCGCTCTGTCATTTCTGCAATATGCCATTGCATTAGTTACAGAGGCCGGGCCTGTTCAAGGTGGGAGGAGACTATAACAAGGTGGGTGTGAATACCAGGGACACAGCGGGAGGCCAGAATCACTGGGAGTCATCTTAGGAGATTTCACAGGTGTGAGTGGAATGCAGGGATCCCACCCTCCCCCCTACTTTTTTTTTTTTTCAGAGACGATGTCTTGCTCTGTTGCCCAGGCTGGAGTGCAGTGGTGTGATTATCGCTCACTGCAGACTTGAACTGAGGCTGGATGCCACAGCTTAGGAAATTCTGATTTTGCAGGTGTTGAGTGGAATGCAGAGGTCCTGTCCCACCCGCACCCTTTGCCCAGCTAATGTCCCCCTAACTTTTTTTTTTTTTTTTTGAGATGGAGTCTTACTCCATTGCCCAGGCTAGAGTGCAATGGCGCGATCTCAGCTCATTGTAACCTCCGCTTCCTGCGTTCAAGCGATCCTCCTGCCTCAGCCTCCCGAGTGGCTGGGATTACAGGTGTGTGCCACCACGCTGGCTAATTTTTGTATTTTTAGTAGAGACAGGGGTTTCACCATGTTGGCTAGGCTGGTCTTGAACTCCTGACCTCAGGTGATCTGTCTGCCTTGGCCTCCCAAAGTGCTGGGATTGGAGGTGTGAACCACAGCCTAATGCCCCTTGTTAACAAGTGCCCAGGGTAATCTGTTGTGGGCACTCTGAGCATATATTTCAGAAGATATCTGTATATCTATGATTGTTCACATCTCTGATTATTTTTTTTAGGGTAAATGTTCAGAAGTGGATTTTCTAGGTGAAGGGGACACCCTAGTATAATGCTATTGGTATCTTCTATCACTCCGTTCTCTAGAGAGGGGACCTCAGGCTACACTCTGGATATGGAGCCTTGAAATGCCCTTCAACCACACTGAGTTGACTATGGCAATCCTGTTTGCCTGTTTTTAGGATGTGGGTTGGACAGGAAGAGGTGACTAGAATGACAGGCAGAATATATTTTGCGTTTCTTGCCTGACATCAGCAAAGCACTGAGGTTGGTGGCAAATGGGCTCCTGAAATTTGCTTGCCCTGGGATGTGGGAGTGAGGGGACAGGAATGCCACTGGTATCTTTGGTTTGTGTATACAGTAGAAGACTTTGAACAATCCCGAAAAAAACTCATTGGTCTATAAATGGACATTTACAGAAAAGACCCTGGGCAGACTTCACTTTGGAGTCACACAGATGGAGAGTTTGGGTCCCAGCTCCTCCTTGTTTGATTAGGAGAACTCGGGTGTTACTTGGTTCTCTGAGCCTCGGTTTCTTAGTCTATATAATGGAGGTAATTATTACAATGTGTGTGTATAACTTCGAGATGAAAAAAGAGTAAAAAACCCAAATAATCACATTGGGGGTCATTTTGAAAATCAAATGATAGCTGGGGATCCTGCAGGGGCATCAGTTGTGTGTGGCCCTTCTGCTGGTATCATCTATCTGATGTATTGAGCTAGCTTTCCTGACCTCTGACTTAATGTGGTGTAGATTAGCCCCATTCCTGGCTCCCTGGGTAGGCAATTTTGTTATAGGAAAGGGGTCCCAATAGAGACCCCAAGAGAGGGTTCTTGGATCTCACATAAGAAAGAATTCAGAGTGAGTCCATAGATTAAAGTGAAAGCAAGTTTATTAGGAAAGTAAAGGAATAAAAGAATGGCTGCTCCGTAGACAGAGCAGCCCTGAGGGCTGCTGGTTGCCCATTTTTATGGTTGTTTCTTGATGATATGCTAAACAAGGGGTGGATTATTCTTGTCTCCCCTTTTTAGACCATATAGGGTAACTGCCTGTGGTTGCCATGCCATTTGTAAACTGCCATTTGGGGCTTTCACAGTGGGAGTGTAGCAGTGAGGACGACCAGAGGTCACTCTCGTCGCCATCTTGGTTTCGGAGGGTTATAGCTGGCTTCTTTACTGCAACCTGGTTTATCAGCAATGTCTTTAAGACCTGTATCTTGTGCCGACCTCCTATCGCATCCTGTGACTAAGAATGCCTTAACCATCTGGGAATGCAGCCCAGTAGGTCTCAGCCTCATTTTACCCAGGTCCTATTTAAGATGGAGTTGCTCTGGTTCACACGCCCCTGAAGATTTTAGCTTTGGCCAGTCAGAGGACTTATTGCATCCCAAGCCACAACAAGGTTCAGGGAAGGTACATGACTCCTGCCGATCCAATCAGAGTGAATTCCAGGACTTGTGAGAGATATCCTGATAAAGAGGCATTCTTCTTCTGCTGGGTCTGAGCTAGTGGGATGTAAGCCAGGAGCTGCTGTCATTTATTTTGTTATGCTGGGGGAAACACGTACCTGAGAGTGAAGCCAACAGAGACAAAAAAGAGAGAAGAACCAAATCTTGATTCTGTCTTTTGAGCACCTGGATGAAGCTGCACCTGAACTTTCAAGTTATACCAGCCAGTAAATCCCCCTTTAGGCTTAAATCAGTTTGATTTGAGTTTCTGAAACTTTCAGCCTTGCATAGTAACAAATGAGGTAAAATTTGGGGCTATATGAAAGCCCCAAATAGCAGCAAATTATCTGTGTTAAATTTCCATGCATTTGTTACCTTTGCTGGGGATGAGGCAAGGTTATATTTTCCTGGGTCACTCTCTCATCCCCTTGGGAAAAGGAACTACTTGTGTTCATTTTGAAAAGCCAGACATTTGGCCACTCCTAGAGACATAACATAAACTCTGTTTCTCAAAGCATGAGTGTGTCTCTAGAATGGAATATCTTCTCTGCTTACTGCTTACACTCTTCAGAAATTAATGTGTCTCTTTGTAATTCACAGAAAAAATACCCCAACAAAACCCTGAATGAATAGAATTTATAGTTTTGGCTTTTTCTTTCATCCTTTTCTCATCAGATCATTGGCTCTTGCTATTAGCTTATATCACAATTTGATATGATAGTTGATTTAGCACAAAATTTTATGTGACAGGATAATTCATTGCAACACCATTAATTTGTGTTTTGTTTTGTTACAGGAAAAGACTCAGAATGGATGGAAGTTGTTTATAAATTCTCCTCTGCTGCATAATATTAAGAAGGGGAAAGAGGAGTGCTGGGTAGGTGGACATGCAATGTCTGCTACAAGTGGTACTCAATAAATGTTTCTTTTACTCTTTCCTCTTCTGTCTTGTTAGAACATTGCAACATACTAGAAGAGCAGTTATCTGCAGGCAGAAGAATTCTCCCAGGGTCCATCAAAACCTACTCCATAGCCAATGACCTAAATATGAAGCCTGTGGATTCACATCAGACAGAGGACTGGTAGATGAGAGCTTTCGGGGCTGCTGCAGGAGTGCATAGGCTCTGACTCCATTACCCATCACAGAATGTTACCATTCAAAGATCAGTGATGTACATCCTAGATAATACTGGCAGCCAGGAGCTGCAGAGCCCAGTTCCAAGAAGGCACTCTGTAATCTCAGGGAACTTGAACCATTCTGTTTGCCCTTCAGCTTGCAGCCCTTGGCTTATGGCTCAAAAGATAGGGAGATGAGTGACTTTGAGGAGTGGGGAAGAGGCACAAACAATGAGTGAGGAGGGAGATCCCTCAACAACAGTGGGGTAGGAGATCGGCAGATGCCTCAATCCACTCTCTCCTGGGATCCTGGGGAGGTGGCTGGACCCCCACTGGTGGTCAGGATGGGGAGGTGTGGAATGCCTGGGGTACGCTGAAAGAAGCTGGACCCTGGGTACCAGGCCCCCCAGCCTCCACAAAGATTCCTGTGGCCAAACTTAATGGATTCTGCAGAGTTGGATTATAAACTCACCAGTAAGGTCATGGGGAACTGAAGTCCAGAGCTTATCCTTTGTTTCCTGGCCCCAAGTTAAACCTCTCAGATTCTAATGTGACCTTAGGGAGGTAGAAGGACCACCTCAAAACAGGGAGATTGATTTCTTGCCAACTCCATAGGTTGGGGGCTCAGAGTTGATTGGAAAATGAGCATGGCATTTATTACACATTTCCTTTTGCAGGTGATGTTTTATAAGCATAACTATTATTTATTAGATGTTTACTAGTGCCACACACTGTGCTGAATATGTTAACTTGCAGTATTGACTTTACCCTTCAAAGCAACCCCATGATATTAGATATTATTTGCTACAAGTAATTTATATTTTGTAGATGAGGAAACTTGAGTCTTAGAGAGATTAGCTTGCTTGCTGTAGCATATGTTGTTGATGCCCCTTCAAGCCCCACTCCTACACCCTTGGGTTTTACCATTTCCGAGGCCACGGGCAGAACTTCCATCTCCTAGCATTGGCAGCACTTTGCCCAAGGGCTCTCTTTGGCCACCAGATCCCCCATACATAATAGGCCAGAAGTGCAAGGGGGTTAATGCCTCTGGCAGCATCCCTTAAATAATAACATATGGGAATTGGAGTATTAATACCCCAGTTCCCTTGCTGCTTGGATGAGTTACCATTGAGGCAGTGTTTAACATTGGTTCTCCAGCAGAATTCATCTCCAGTGACAGCTTCCTTGATACACACCCTTTATTTGTTCCTCCTCTTCCCCACTCCCCTGTGGTGCTTCCTGAGGTCACTTTCTAAATCAACTATGTGCACTTGAACCCTTGTCTTAAAGTAAGTTTCTGAAGGATCTTGAACTAAGACACTTGCCCATGGTAAGTTGCAGAGCTGGGATCTAAATCCTGTTCTGCCTATCTCTAATTCCTGTGCACTTAGTCTTTGCACTAGAAGTTTATTTTAAGCATGATATACCAGCATTTTGAGTGTCTGCAAGGACTCCATGATGTACAAGTTCTCTGCCACTTGGCAAGCTTGAAAGCAGTGATCTCAGATATGTGTATGTGAAGTGAGTGGGAACTACATAGACCCCTGATCTTATTTACTATGGAAGTGTCAGGGAGAGCAGCTTCCATAAGCCAATGTCAGGGTGGAATTCTTCTGCTCTTTGGTGGGAAAGAGGAGGGAGGAGAGTGCTGCTCTGAGGAGGGGTCTATGTGCTGATGTTGAGTCTAGTTAGCATGCTGCTTGAGTACACCTCCTCCAAGCTGGCCATCTCTCAGCTGGGCGATAAAGTAATTTGACTAGGGCTGTCTTCCAGGCTAGAGCTCCTGGAGATTGCTCCCCATTTATCATGGAGGAAAAATCGGGATCCACAGCTCCTGGCTTGCCAGCATCATCTAGGCTGCACGTCATTGATCTTTGAATGGTGAAGTTCCGTGATGGGTAATGGAGACAGAGCCCGTACGCTCCAGCAGCCACAAAATCTCTTCTCAAACCAGTCCTCTGCCTGATGTGATTCCACAGGCTGTGTGTTTACTCATTGGCAATGGGGTAGGAGTTGATGGACCCTGGGAGGATTCTTCTGCCGACAGATGCCTGCTCTGCTGATTTGTCGTGATGTATCTCAACAGAGAAGGACTGGGAGGAGGGAGGAAAATGTGTTTTGAATACGACTGCAGTGGAAGTTGTATGCTTGCCTACATGCAGGGATCTGCAACCTTTTTTCTGTAAAGGCCCCAGTAGTAAAGATTTTTGACTTTGCAGCCATATGGTCTCTGTTGCAACTATTTAATCCTGTCATTGTACCACAAAAGCAGCTATAGACAAATGTATAGATGAATGACTGTGGCTAAGTTCCAATAAAATTTTATTTACAATAGCAGGCTGGGTTTGGCAGGCCAGCTGACTCTGGCCTACAGCACCCACCCTCTCTTACCCTCTTTCGTTATACGACCTGATTTTCATATCATCCCTCTCTTGTATCCCTTGTGCTCCTGGGAGATTGACTCCATCCTCAGTCATCAGGGGTGGATTGTGATTGGTTTAAGCCAATCAGCATTCCATTTCTCTGCCCCCAGACCCCCTCCTCTGGACAGAGTGATTGATTCAGAAGTGGACAGGTGACTGAAGTCAGCCAATCTGACTGAATGTCAAAACTCTTCCTTGTGAGTATGGAGAAAGGCAATTCATGTCCATAGATTCCATAGGTTGTCAAACATGAGACCTGGAGCTACTGCAGCTATTTTGTTCTCCCAAGGAAAGCCTGTTTGTGGATGAAGTCAGCCACAATGAGAAAGTAAGGATTATGAGAATTAGAAGTGAAGAGTGAGCCCTGAGACTTTCCAATTATAAATTGCTTTTAAAAAAATGCCAATTTGTGGCCAGGCACGGTGGCTCACACCTGTAATCCCAGCACTTTGGGAGGCTGAGGTAGGCGAATCACTTGAGGTCAGGAGTTCGTGACCAGCTTGGCCAACATGGTGAAACCCCGTCTCTACTAAAAATACAAAAATTAGTCAGGCATCATGGCGCGTGCCTGTAATCCCAGCTACTCAGGAGGCTGAGGCAGGAGAATCACTGGAACCCCAGAGCTGGAGGTTGCAGTGAGCCGAAATCGTGCCACTGCACTCCAGCCTGGGTGACAGAGCGAGACTCTGTCTCAAAAATAATAATAATAATAAAAATAATTACAAAAATTAGCCGAGCGTGGTGATGTGCACCTGTAGTCCCAGCTACTCAGGAGGCTGAGGCAGGAGAATGGCTTGAACCTGGGAGGCAGAAGTTGCAGTGAGCTGTGATTGTGCCACTGTACTCCAGCCTGGGTGACAGAGAGATGCTTCTCAAAAAATAAAAAAATAAAAATAGGCCAGGCATGGTGGCTCTCGCCTGTAATTCCAGCACTTTGAGAGGCCGAGGTGGGCGGATCACAAGGTCAGGAGTTCGAGACCTGCCTGGCCAACATGGTGAAACCCCATCTCTACTAAAAATACACACACACAAAATTAGCTGGGCATGGTGGCGGGTGCCTGTAATCCCAGCTACTAGGGAGGCTGAGGCAGGAGAATTGGTTGAATCTGGGAGATGGAGGTTGCAGTGAGCCGAGATCGCGCCACTGCACTCCAGTCTGGGTGACAGTGCGAGACTCCTTCACACACACACAAAATAAAGTAAAATAAAAATAAATGCCATTTTGAGATGAATTTTAAATACTTAAGAATCTTAATAGGCTTTTTTTTTTTGTAGCTAGACATTATGCTTCACAGATATCATCTAATTTAATAGTCATAACAACTCTATGTACAAGGCTTTCTAATCTCTATTTAGCAGATGCTGAGACTAAGACATAAAAAGATTAAGTGGCATGGTTTGAAGTCACACAGTGGAGATGGTAATGAGTGACCACCTGGAACCCCTCCTGCATTCTCATATTTCAGCATTACTTCCTGCCCCTGGCCACAGTGATTGATGGCTCTTGGAAGAGGCATATGATGCAAGCTGAGCCCATCAGAATCCTCCTCTGGGATTTTTCTTTCTGGAGCTGGAGGAAAAGAGTTCTTTTTCTCTGTTTGTGCATCCCCCTTTCTAGAAATCTTTTTTTCCACCCAAATCTGCAAGATTGTAGAGGGAGCAGCCATTGTTATAGTATAACCCTGCCTCTGGTCACAGTTGATTGTTTTAAAGGAAAACACTTGACCCAAGAAAGACTAATTAGGCCTGTGTTGGTTTAAAAATATATCTGTCAGAGGCGTTTGAATCACAGCGACTCCATCTTGAGTGAGGGCTGGAAAATGAGACTGGGACCTGCTGGGCTGCGTCCTCAGAAAGTTTGGCATTCCGAGCCTCTAGATGTTTACGGTTAAGGGAACAAATTAATAATGTTTACTAACAGACCCAGACTTGGGAGTGTCCAGATATCCTGATATCTGGAGAACACAGGCATTCCTAATTTTGCTTTAAAGATAATAATATCGATTCTTGCAAAATATAGTCATTAAGAAAATCCTCTATCACAAACCCTTGGAGCACATCTCCCCATATATACAAACATTGTACCTAGGGTGGATGTGTTCCTCCTCTTATTTTCAGGAATGTCCTACTCTGTCTATGGAGTAGCTGTCCTTTCACCACTTTACTTTCTTAATAAACTTGCTTTTACTTTGCGCTGCAGACTCACCCTGAATTCTTTCTTGCGCGAGATCCAAGAATTGTCTCTTGGGGTCTGTGCTGGGACTGCTTTCCTGTAACATATTTCTGGCTTCCACAGAAGGGACTATAGTGAGGAAACCACTGACTTTGGGTAAGTGGTGGGGTCCTGTAACATAGTCACAAGTTCTTTGATACTCCTTCCTTCAAAAGGTGAAGCTCTCCCTTTCATAAAACATGGGCTGAACTTACGGACTTGCTTTAAATTAATAGAATGATGGTATGTGATGTCCGAGGCTGATCATAAAAGGATAGTTTCTGCCAGATGTTTTCTGTCTTTTAAAAAAATATTTAAATATTGATTTGTTTATTATTTTCAGTCCAAATCTGTTTCAGGCTATGTTCTGTTTCTCAGATCACTCCCTGCAGGTGAAGCCAACTGCCATGTTGTGCAGAGGCTCCAGCCTCCCGTGGAGAGGCCCACATGGAGAGGATCTGCCATTGCCAGCAGGAGCTTTCCAGCCATGTGAGTGACTTCTTCTGGAAATGGATTCTCCAGCCCCAGTTAACAGCATTCCGATTGTTAACCAAAAAGTGACTGAGGCCATTAGAGGTTTATTTAGCCAAGGTTGAGGATGCACCCTGGAAAAACAGAAATCGGAGGAGCATCTGTGATCTCTGCTTTTCTCCAAAGGGGGCTTTGTGTGCACTTTGGTATTTAAAGGAGAAAGAGCAAGGAGTGGGAGGCGGGAGAGGAAGGGAGGGAGATATGCAGTGAGGTAGATGGTTACATTCTTGTGAAGCCCTGATTAGTCTCAATAAATCTAAATTTTAGGCGGGGCACAGTGGCTCATACCTGTAATCCCAGCACTTTGGGAGGCTGAGGCAGGTGGATCACTTGAGGCTAGGAGTTCCAGACCAGCCTGGCCAACATGGCAAAACCCTGTCTTTACTAAAAATACAAAACTTATCTGGTGTGTAGCTGTAATCCCAGCTACTCAGGATGCTGAGGCAGGAGAATCGCTTGAACCTTGGAGGTGGAGGTTGCAGTGGGCCAAGATTGTGTCATTGCACTACAGCCTGGGCAACAGAACAAGACTCTGTTTCAAAAAAATCAGTCAATCAATCAATCAACATTATACATGTGAAAAGAGGGAGTAGAGGAAAAAGTCAATTATGTATTATCTCCCTCTCAGTAAATCTACATTTTACATAAGATAAACACGAAAAGAGGGAGTAGAGGAAATGAGCTCATGGTTTGGGTTGTGAAATTCCAGCTGTGTGTTTGGGAACAAAAGGAAGACAGTATTGGTGGCTCAATTCCCAAGCTTAACTTTCCCTTTGGCATAGTGAGTTTGGGGTCGCATAATTCTATTTTTTTTTTTTTCATAAGATGATTTCTGGCATGGGAGACACTGAACCATAACCACCCAGCTAAGCTGCCCCTGGATTCCTGACCTGCAAGACACGAAGTGAGATAACAAATGGTGTTGTTGTAAGCCTTACCGTTTCTGGGTAATTCATTGTGCAGCAGTAGATAACTGATACCAGACCCTTCACTGAGTCTTTTGGGCTTGAAATGGAGAGAGTCAGGCTAATTTGGGATTTGGGATCTCTTGGCAGACATTATTTCCTATCATAAAGATCAGAATGCCAGAAGAAGCCAGTTTCCAAGCAAGAGAGGGCAAAATGAGAGAGGGAGAGTGGGAGAGAGAAAGAGAGAAGAGAATAGAGAGAGAGAAGACTGGGGTGTGTGTGTTATTTCTACCTTTTTTTGGGTGACAAAACCCAGATTTACCTTTGCAGGGATGACTCTTTTCCCACTCTGTGTTCATTTGGTTCGATAGATCTGGCTGCACGCCCTTGCTTCCTGGGTGATTATGTAATTTACATAGTTTTAGCACCAATATGAAGTAGTTTCTGAAGCTAGCCTCCGGGGTTTTCAGTTATCTGAGCCAGTATTTCCTCCCTACTTTTTTTTTTTTGCTAAACTTGGTTTGACTTGAGTCTCACAAGTGAAAGCGACTTCATTGAAACAGGAGCAGAGAGAAGCAGCAGATAGAGATTAAGAAATTTCTTGAGAATGTACAAATTCCTGGATCCAGCTGTTCCCAAACCCCAGGCAAATCCTGCCTTCAATAACAACAGCCGGACAGCAGCAACAACAAACATTTATTGAATACTTATAATGAATTCCACCTTTGGCTAATTTAGTTTCTCCCATTCGCAGTCAAGAAAGTCTTGAAGAATACAATATCCATTGCAAAAATATCTGGAAAGGGAGATAATGTGCCAAGGGAAGCAAAATAAATCAAGGTTTACAAAAAGACAAAAGTGAAATATCACGCAAGACCATAACTGTGTCATGTGTAAATTTCACCTAGGCCTTCTCTGTATTTAGGGCACCCTGTGACAGGGACCTCAGCCCCATAGGGAGATCTCAATGGATTAGATGCTAAGCTGATGCAGGCTTGGGGAGTTGCCAGAGAAACCTAAGCAAGGCATACATCTAAAAGCTTTCTGAATAGTTAAAATTAGGTCCTAAATCTATCTTCTTATTAAGAATGACAGGGATGGGCCGGGCGTGGTGGCTTGCACCTATAATCCCAGCACTTTGGGAGGCTGAGGCGGGCGGATCACTTGAGATCAGGAGTTCAAGACCAGCCTGGTCAACATAGAGAAACCCCATCTCTACTAAAAATACAAAAAATTAGCGGGGCGTGGTGGTGCATGCCTGTAATCCCAGTTACTTGGGAGGCTGAGGCAGGAGAATCACTTGAATCTGGGAGGCGGAGGTTACACGGAGCCAAGTTTGTGCTAGACTCCACCTCAAAAAAAAAAAAAAAAAAAAAGAATGTTAGGGATGGAAGATGGTGTTGGAAGGGGGATGTTTTTAAATTGAGAAACCATATTCCTATGTATTCTTTTTTTTTTCTCTTAGATTTTTTCCTTTTTTGCATAGAATATGAAGTTCAAGTTCTGTTGTTGTTGTCGTTGTTGTTGTTTTGAGACGGAGTTTCACTCTTGTTGCCCAGGTTGGAGTGCAATGGTGTGATCTTGGCTCACTGCAACCTCTGCCTCCCAGGTTCAAGTGATTCTCCTGCCTCAGCCTCCCAAGTAACTGGGATTACAGGCATGCACCACCACGCCCAGCTAATTTTTTGTATTTTTTTTTTTTTTTAGTAGAGATGGTGTTTCTCCATGTTGATCAGGCTGATCTTGAACTCCTGGCCTCAGGTGATTTGCCTGCCTCGGCCTCCCAAAGTGGCGGGATTACAGGCGTGAGCCACTGTGCTTGGCCTACGAAGTTCAAGTTCTACTTCCTCTCTCTCCAGAGGTGCTCACTTTTTAACAGGTTGGAGTGTATTCTTGAAGGTTTTTTTTTTTAATGCATTTGCACACATATACATCTGCCTGTATGTAGTTTTGCATTTCCTTTCTTTTTTTATTTTTAACATAACAAGGGTGTTTATTTTGGGTATAAACTATCTTTCATTGAACTGTGAGATGTTTCTAAAGATCTAAGAGAAGTGTACACACCCAGAGTAGTTTATAAGCAGAATAGCTCATAACCCTGGTATGGAAAAGGCCATTTCTTGAACTCACAGAACAATGTCTTTAAAATTTCATTCCTAAAAAAGTACAAGCTGTTCTGGATAAGAAAGTGGGAGACCTTGTGATAACCATCGTTTCTTCAGGATATTTTCCATTGTATGTGTCCAGTGTCATTTCTAAATACTTAATAGACCGTCATTGAAATACAGTATATTATTCAGAACAGAAGGTATATACATTTACTATAAATACTTATCTTGCATATACTTTGCACATATGTGGTTTTCAATAGCTTCAAGTATGCTGGAAATTTTTGACTGGCCCCTTTGGTGAACACCAGGCTATGGGCTGCATATGTGGTAATGTCAGACCTCTGAGCCCAAGCTAAGCCATCATATCCCCTGTGACCTGCATGTATACATCCAGATGGCCTGAAGCAACTGAAGATGCACAAAAGAAGTGAAAATAGCCTTAACTGATGACATTCCACCATTGTGATTTGTTCCCACTCCACCCTAAGTGATACATGTATTCTCCCCTGCCCTTGAGAAGGTGCTTTGTAATATTCTCCCCGCCCTTGAGAATGTACTTTGTAAGTCTATCCCAAACCTATAAGAACTAATGATAATCCCACTATCCTTTGCTGACTCCTTTTTTGGACTCAGCCCGCCTGCACCCAGGTGAAATAAACAGCCTTGTTGCTCACACAAAGCCTGTTTGGTGGACTGTCTCCACACGGACGCACGTGACAGTAAATCAATTCCAGACACTCTTTTTTTTTTTTTTGAGACGGAGTCTCGCTCTGTCGCCCAGGCTGGAGTGCAGTGGCGCGATCTTGGCTCACTGCAAGCTCCGCCTCCTGGGTTCTCGCCATTCTCCTGCCTCAGCCTTCTGAGTAGCTGGGACTACAGGTGCCCGCCACCACGCCCGGCTAATTTTTTTTGTATTTTTAGTAAAGATGGGGTTTCACCGTGTTAGCCAGGATGGTCTCAATCTCCTGACCTCGTGATCCACCCATCTCGGCCTCCCAAAGTGCTGGGATTACAGGCGTGAGCCACCACGCCCAGCCCAGACACTTCTTTAGTTCCAGCTCTGGCAGAGATCTTCTCACTGTCAGGGACGTGTCAGCTAGAACAACTCCCATCTTAAATAGGACCTGGGTAAAAGGAGGCTGAAACCTATTGGGCTGCATTCCCAGATGGCTAGGCATTCTCAGTCACAGGATGAGACAGGAGGTCAGCTCAAGATACAGGTCAGATCTTGCTGATAAAACAGCTAAGAAGCCGGCCAAAACCCACCGAAACCAAGATGGCAACGAGAATGACCTCTGGTTGTCCTCACTGCTACACTCCCACCACCACCATGACAGTTTACAAATGCCATGGCAACCTCAGGAAGTTACCCTACATGGTCTAAAAAGGGGAGGCATGAATAATCCATCCCTTGTTTAGCATATCATCAAGAAATAACCGTAAAAACTGGCAACCAGCAGCCCTCTGGGCTGCTGTGTTTATGGGTTAGCCATTCTTTTGTTCCTTTACTTTCCTAATAAACTTGCTTTCACTTTAATCTATGGACTCACCTGGAATTCCTTGTTATGCGAGATCCTAGAACCCTCTCTTGGGGTCTGGATCAGGACCTCTTTCCTGTAACATCACCATGGTTGATAATGTATGAGGGAATTATGGCTAATATGTGTTCCTTTTGCTTCTGGGTGCTGCTGTAACATAGATTCCTCGCAAGTAAATAGGGCCTAGTTTAAAGACCATTTCAACTAGGTGGTTAAGGAAATGAACTCATTTTCATCTTTGGTGAGTATTGAGTGACATCAGTATTTCCCATAGTCTTTGTTCTCTGGATAGCTGAGGTATAGGAAACAACTACATTAGAAACACATTTGGAAGCCTGGGCCACTTGAAATTGTTATAATTAAAGTTTCGGTGCTGCAAAAGAATAGCACTCGAATATAAAATTTTCTTTTTAATTCTCAGCAGGGCAAGTTAATTCTATTGCGCCCTTACAGATGGAGCAATGGTGAGTGCACACTTGGACAAGGGAGGAGATATGGTTCTTAACCCTGACTCACGTGGCCCCTGCTGCTGTGTCATTCCCCAATTGGCTAGGGTTAGACCGCACAGGCTAAACTAATTCCGACTGGCTAATTTAAAGAGAGTGACGGGGTGAGTGGTTTGGTGTGAAAAATGGTTATGCAGGGTGGAGAATGAGTTAGGGCAGATCAGGTAGCAGGTAATCAGAATGAGTCAGGGTGGAGCAGGTAATCGGAAAAGGTTGCTTTATGAGGAAGCTAAGTTTAACAGTAGAAGGCAAAGAATTGAATATACTGACATATTGATTCTTTGAAAAGAAATTTAGAACTCATACCTAACAAAATGTATTAAAAATCTAAAGTTCACATTCAGGATTTACGATTCTGATTTTTTTCCCCCAAGACCATTTCCTTTTTAATAATACTTAACGTTATAAATGGGTCTCGTGCACACAAGGAAATCTTCATTTTTAAAGAGATATTTAATATTTCAACAGAATATTATCCATTCCCTTGTTAATAGGCATTTAATTGTTTCCATCTTTTTTGTGTTTGTTTCAAGCACACCCTTCTCCATATGTATTTGTGCACGTGTATGTCTGTTGGAAAGATGGGTCCTAGAAATAGAGTTGAGAGGGTAGAAGTTTATGCAAGTTTTGAAGTTTGATGGAATCTGCCATTGCCCTTGGAAAAAGCTGTGCCTTGTCATTTTGGTGAGTTTAAGCTCCTGTTACTCTCTGCCTTGTCAAGACTGGGCAATATCCAGTGTCTTGTTTTTGCTAATCTGATTGGTGAAAAGATACCCTTTTGTTGTTTTAATGTGAATGAATTTCCTTTATTTTTTCAACTTTCAAACAACTTCCTTTTTCTTGAATCCACCAACCGTCCCACTTCCTGCCACTGTTAGATTCCACATTTCCTTTCTTTTCCAAGTGAACCCAGCTGCCAGAATTCCTTTCAAGCTATGAGGCCTCAGGGCTGGGCTCTTCAAGGGTGTAATTAGCATAACCGAATCCCTGGCTTTAAGCCACTCACTACTTTCCTTTCAACACTGCATTTAAGGAAATTAGGAAGATGGCTTTGATCACTTTCAGGATGTGGTGGTGTTCTGGGCCTTTCACGTTTGAGATTTCCCTGGAGGACTGGCTGCCAGTGGGTTTGGTAGAGAGAATGGGGTAAGGGTGTTGAGGGCAAGGAAGGGCTTCTTGGGACCCCAGGGACATCTTAAATTGATGGTGATTTGCAATTAAAGCCAAAGAAAGATGTGCAAATCAGGATTAGGGGTTAAGGGTGTATGTGAGTAGGGAAATGGTGGAATAAATAATTAAAATACAAAACGCACATGTGCTAGGGACAGCGCTGAAGACCTGAAATGTATGACCTTATATAGTCCCCACTACAACCCTGTGAAGTTGGTTCTAGTGTTATCCCCCTTTATAAATGTGAAAACCAAGGTTCAGAGAGTTGAATTGCTTTGATTAAGACCACACAGCAGGTAGGTGGCTGACTAGGACTCCAACTCCTGCTGTCTTGCTCCCTCTTAAGAATTGCAAATACTGCCTCCCACCTCAAGGTAATGTTGGGCTAGCCCTGTATAGCCTAAAGATGCGCCTGGACGTATATTACTTGATTTCACATAAACCACCTGTGGGATAGTTACTGGAAAAACCAAACTCTGTGAAATATGTGAAGAGGTTTATTCTGAGCCAATATGAGTGACCACAGCCCAGGAAACAGACTCAAGAGGTTCTGAGAAAGTGTGCCCAAGGAGGTTGGGTTGCAGTTTGGTTTTATACATTTTAGGGAGGCAGGAGATACAGGCAAAGACAGAAATCAATACATGGAAGGTATACAGTGGTTTGGCCTGAAAAGATGGGATGAAGTTGGGGCTTACAGGTCATAGATAGATTCTGAGATTTTCTTTTTTCTTTCTTTTTTTTTTTTTGAGGTGGAATTTCACTCTTGTCACCCAGGCTGGAGTGCAATGGCACAATCTTGACTCACTGCAACCTCCGCCTCCCGGGTTCAAGCAATTCTCCTGCTTCAGCCTCCTGAGTAGCTGGGATTACAGGCATCTGCCACCACGCCTGGCTAATTTTTGTATTTTTTTAAGTAAAGACAGGGTTTCACCATGTTGGCCAGGCTGGTCTTGAACTTCTGACCTCAGGGATCCACCCGCCTCGGCCTCCCAAAGTGTTGGGAACAGGCGTGAGCCACCACCCACAACAGATTCTGAGATTTTCTGATTGGCAATTGGTTGAAAGAGTTAAGCCTTGTCTGAAGATTTGATGCCACTAGAAAGGGATGCTTAAGTTAAGATATGGGGGGTTGTGGAAGCCAAGGTTCTTGTTATGCAGATGAAGCCTCAAGGTAGTAGCCTTCAGAGAGAATAGGTGGTAAATATCTCTTTTTGGACTTTAAAAGGTGTCAGACCCTTAGTTAATCTCTGGTAGATCCAGGAAAGGATGGAAAAAGGAATCTGTAGATTCTCTACAGATGCAAATTTCCCCCACAAGATATGGCTTTGCAGGGCCATTTCAAAATATGTCAAAGAAATGGGCTGGGTGCGGTGGGTCACACCTGTAATCCCAGCACTTTGGGAGGCCGAGGTGGGCGGATCACTTGATGTCAGGAGTTCGAGACCAGCCTGGCCAAAATGGTGAAACCCTGTCTCTACTTAAAATACAAAAATTAGCTGGGCATGGTGGTGTGCACCTATAATCCCAGCTACTTGGGAGGCTGAGGCACAAGAATCGCTTGAACCTGGGAGGCAGAGGTTGCAGTGAGTTGAGATCGTGCCACTGTACTCCAGCCTGGGCGACAGAGCGAGAATCTGTCTAAAAACAAAACAAAACGATATGTCAAATAAATGTATTTTGGGGTAAAATATTTTGATTTTCTTCAAGGTTTGCTGTCTGTCATGTGATGTTATACCACATTCAGGTTGGAATTTGGTATCTTATTGCCACAAAGAGTCTGTTTTGTCAGTCTTCTTGTTACTGGAAAGGGGTCCTGATCCAGACCCCAAGAGCGGGTTCTTGGATCTCGCACAAGGAAGAATTCAGGGCAAGTCCATAGAGTGAAGTGAAAGCAAGTTTATTAAGACAAGAATAAAGGAATGGCTACTCCCTAGGCAGAGCAGCCCTGAGGGCTACTGGTTGTCCATTTTTATGGTTATTTCTTGGTTATATGCTAAACAAGGGGTGGGTTATTCATGCCTCCCCTTTTTAGATGCTATAGGGTAACTTTCTGAGGTTGCCATGGCATTTGTAAACTGACATGTTTCTGGTGGGAGTGTAGCAGTGAGGACGGCCAGAAGTCACTCTCATCACCATCTTGGTTTTGGTGGGGTTATAGCTGGCTTCTTTATGGCAACCTGTTGTATTAGCAAGATCTTTATGATCGGTATCTTGTGCCAACCTCCTATCTCATCCTGTGACTAAGAATGCCTTAACTATCTGGGAATGCCGCCCAGTAGGTCTCAGCCTTATTTTACCCAGCCCTTATTCAAAATGGAGTTGCTCTGGTTCCAACGCCTCCAACATTATGATCTCTGTTTTAATGTTAGTGCTGGTTGGTTGTGCCTAAACTCCAAAAGGGAGGGGGTGTAACAAATGAGGTGTGTCTGATTTTTCTTCCTATCATGGCCAGGCATTCAGTTTTTCAGTTTTCTCTGGGATCCTCTTGGCCAAGAGGGTGGTCTTTTCAGTCAGTTGGGGGGCTTAATATTTTATTTTTAGTTTATAAGGTAAATGTATTATCCTCATCCTTATAGCAGAGGAAACTGAGGCTTAGGAAAGGTAAATGCGGGAACCAGGACTTGAACGTAGGCTTTCAATATGCAGCTCCTTCATTTTGACCCCCTCACAATTGAATAAACTGAAGACCCTAATGGTCAATGTTTTTCTTGTTGAATGTTTATCTTAGTTTTGTAGACAAGCACAAAACACCAGCCAGCATTGTCGCACACTGGTAGACAAATTAAGACAAAAACTTGTTAAAGGAACAAAATGACTTTTATTTTTATGATTAAAGAGGTAATACATGTTCGTTATTGGAAAGTTAGAAAATAGAAACAACCAAAAGGATATTAAAATGGTCAATGTCATGGTTGATTTTGTGTGTTAATTTGACTGAGTCACAGGGTGCCCAGATATGGTCAAGCATTATTCTGGGTGTGTCTGTGAGAGTGTTTCTGGATAAGATCAATTTTTGAATCTGTAGACTGACTAAAGCTGATTTTCTTCCCTGATGTGAGTGGGCCTAGCCCAGTGAGTTGGGGGCCTAAACAGAACACAGCAACTGAGTAAGAGGAAACTTCTCCTTCTGAACTACTTGAATTGGGACATCTGTCTTCTCTTGCCCTCAGACTGGAACCTACACTGTCAGCTTTCCTGGTTCTCAGGCCTTTGGACTCAGACTGGAACTGCACCATCAGCTCTCCTGGGTCTCTAGCTTGTCAATTACAGGTCTTGGGACTTCACAGCTTTCATAATTGCATGAACCAATTCCTGATTCTCTCTCTCTCTCTCTGTATATGTATGTAAGTATATAATGTCTCTCTGGTGAACATTGACTAATACAACTCATAATCCTAAATAAGATCTTTTTTTATCCTTTTGCTGTATAGTATTCCAGCCTTTTTCTATGCATCCATATACACTGCTTTTTCATTTGACAGCATATAACAAATGTATTTAAATAATCACCATTCTTTCAATTTGCCAAGAACAAGTTTATTTATGTCTTTAAGTCATATTTATTGTGAGTCTTAAACTCTTTGGGTGCTGGACGTGAGAGAAGGGGCCCTACCTCATGGTGCTTACAGTCTAGCTAGACAGAAAAAATTTAAACAAGCAGTTACACAAAAATTTCTTAATTATACTTGTGGTAAGTGTTATAATTTAAAAAATATATATAGGGATCTTCTAGAATACATAATAAACTCACTGAACTTAGCTCTGTGAGGTCAGGGGAGGGTTTTTCAAGGAGGAGACAATGAGGCAGAGACCCAAAGGATAAGTCGGACTCAGTAAGTCAAAGGGTGGGAGGAAGAGCATTCCAGGCCGAGGGAACAGCACATGCAAAGGCTCAGAGGGGGGAAGTTGCTGCCTGAGAACCAGAAAGAAGGCTGCTGTGGCTGCTGAGCAGTGAGCCAGCAGGGATGGAGGGAGGGGACATGTTGCAATGGCCCTTTTTGTAGAGACGGGGTCTCACTATGTTGCCCAGGCTGTGAAATTTCTGAAGCTGATTTTATTACTGTAATCAGGAAGCAAATAAGGGGGTGGCGGTTGGGGGGGAACAAACCCAAACAGCATCATGGAAACTCAACAAAAATTTTCTTCAACTCTCGTAGCCATGGCAGAGAATCGTCAGGCAACAAAAATATGTAGGAGGTACAGACAGGAAGGGGTTCTGTACTTTATTGCCATTCTTCAAAGATTCTAGAATAACAGCCATTTAGTTTAATACAATTCCATCAAAATCCCTGTTTATTGAGTCCCTGTTATATGGCAGGCTTAATGGTGAGCATTGGAATTCTGTCTCTCAATGCCTCCCTGGAAAAGAGGTAGAAACCATCACTAGGTGGTCTTCTGTGGAGAGATTTTATGTTTAAATAAAGGTAAAGACAAAAAAAATTAATCAGGACAAGTAATCAAAGTGAAATTGAATCTGCATGCTAAGTAGAAGTTCCACCATCTTTGCTGAGTGATTAGGATTAAATAGAAATATCTGTTTTCTTTCTCCTCCTCTTCAACCTTTTTCCCAGTGTTGTTTTTTTCCCCTCTAAAAGTAAAGAGAAGTCTTAACAAGCACCTCAGTGAATGATGTGAAGTTCTCTTGGAGTTTTCAATTTGGCTGTATTGATTTATAAGGTCTTTTCAATTACTGAATTCTTCTTGGTGGCAGCGTGCAGGGCCCCCATACGTGAGAATCATGCTCTATTGATCCCAGGTACTTAGAAAGGGGCATTTGTGTGTCTGTGGTAGATTGATGAAGTTGCAAATAATGAAGCTTCCCACGGAACATTTATTAAATGAAAATCTAGAATTCATTAACACAAGAACTTGTCTTGTATTAGAAACAAAGAAGGGGCTTGAGAAAAAAATAGGAACTACAGTAGTTATCATGAACATAATATATGAAGCAATTTGAATTCAAGGGAAGGCAATTTGGAATCATATTAAATTTTCTTCTCTCCTTTTATTGTGTGAGCACGGTTGGGTGGCTTCTGGGGAGCTGTCGATCAAAACCCAGGTGCATGGGGAGCTGGGGCCTGGCTAAAGAGACCAGTTCTCAAATTCTTGCTGTAGTTAAAATGGGATTACCACCCAGTGTTTAGTATCTGGCCCAAAGCAGAAACTTAATAAATATGAATGAGAAATTATGAGTGAATGAATGAATGAGTGAATTACAGTAATGAATGATTAGGAGAGATCATTGAACATTAGCTGTGATTGCTGAGAGAGACTGGCACAGCTATTTAGCTAAGCCCAGTTAGACTCCATTCCCAATTCACTTATTCACTCAGTCACTCACTCACTCACCCACCCACCAAACATTTGTTGAGAATGGATCATGTACAAGGTACTATGTTAAGCACTGTGTTAGTTTTCTAGGATTGTCTTAACAAATGACTATAAACTAGGTGCTTTAAAGCAGCAGAGATTTTTTTCTCTCACAGCTCTAGAGATTGGAAGAACAAACCCAGAGAAGGATCCTTTCTTGTCTCTTCCAACTTCTGGTGCCCAAGGTCTTCCTTGCCCTAAAGCAGCGTAACTCCAATTTCTGCCTCTGTCTTCACATGGCCATTTCCCTGTATGTCTGTGTCTTTGAATCTCCCTCTCCTTATAGGAACACCAGCCACTGGATTTAGGGCCTACTCTAATCCAGTATGACCTCATCTTAACTTGGTAACATTGGCAAACTCCCTGTTTTGAAATAAGGTCACATTTATATGTTCTTGGTGGACATGAATTTAGTGGAGACATTATTCAACCCAGCACAAGCACTATGGGGGATACACAGATTGGTGCCCAGCTGCTATGACCTAACATTTGAGTAGGGGAGATAAAAAAAACACAGGCCAGACAATTTGCAATTGCAAAGATATGGAACCAACCTAAGTTC